>NC_083887.1:3864621-4167651 GCF_032452875.1 Bos javanicus | reverse complement strand
TTTCAGGGTGGCTGTCTTTCTGTCTCTTGGCTTCTTTTTTATTCTTAGAGCTGCCATCTGCTTGAATCATTGTAAAATTATGTATGAGCGACATACTTATAATAAAATGTCACATTATTGTACAAGTGTTGTTTGTGAGGTATCCACACACATTTACACATATACCCACACACGTGCACACAGAGTGCTGTGTTCACGTACCTGGGTACCTTGGTATGGTTCATATACTATAGTACCTTGCTAGGTACTTGTATACACATGTAAACACGCATATAGATGTATTTGATTTGTGCTCACCAACAGGAGGTGTGTTTAAATATGTAGGAAAAGAATACCATATTACAAGTAGAACAAATATGAAACCTTAAATAGAAGTATCAGGAAATTATAGATCCCTGGGTACTGCATGAGTCATTGGGGGTGGACTGATAATTTTAGGACCAAAGTTGACGGAAGGAGTTCACCACATCTTTAACTTCCTGCTTCAAATTCCATTGCATAAAATAATTTAAGGGGACATTTTTTTCATGTATGTATGCTAGTCTTTTTCTAATTGTCCTTCCATGTCATAGTACTGAGATTCACATCCTCCTAACTTGTTCTATTTGCTGACTCTGCCCTGTGGTTGATCGCTTTTCTTACATATTAATAATTTGTGTGCTGGGAATTTTGTGAGAGTATCCTGTGCCTGTGGAGAAGTGTCTTTGAAAACCAGTTTTACATTTTCTCTTTGGTGCTCCCGAGTCTTCGCTAGTCAAGATTCAGTTTCTACAATGTTGTCTTGGTATGGGCTTCCTGTTCTAACTGGATAGCATAAATTTAATCTCTACTCTCTCACATGGTACAAGCTTGAGATTTCAAATTCTCCAGGGGTACTTATTCATTTCCACCCAGAGCTTGAAGTGGAGACCACATTTTGGGTGAAGGTCCTCCAGCCCCTCTTCCATGGATAGTTATGGCAGTTGGGAAAGGAACAGTTATGCTTGGTGATAAACAAGCCCAAACTCTTTGTGGCTCAACACAGTAAAGGTTTATTTCCTACTGATTCCCCATATCCATCAGGGATCAGTTGAGAATTCCGTTCAATGTGTCCTCACCCAAGGACCCAGGCTGATGGAATAGCCATTCCCAGTCTGGACAATCTGCACAGGCACTTAAATGCTCTAGAAGTTTTTGGTGAACACTAGGAGGTTCTTGCTTCATTAACATGTCTCAGTTCTATCTGCCACCAGAGGCATGTCAAGCCCATGTCTTCTGTCCCAGTGGGGATTTCCCTTTATTTAAGCTCAGCTAAGTTTTTTAATACCTTTGTTTTGTATTATCCAGCACTTCTAGATGTTTCTGTTGGTTGAGGAATGAGAAGTGTCAGCCCAGTTTGCCATTTTGTCAGAATCAGAAAAATTTATATCAGGTCTTCTAGATTAGAAATGTGCTGTTAAAACCCTCTTTCATCTAACAAAAGATTATAATGATTTTTTCATAACCTTGCATATTCTTCGGAAGCATACTCTCCTTTTTTTAAATTTTATTTTATTTTTTATTGTTTTTTAAGGTTAATACTTATTTTTTTGTTTATTTTTTTAAAATTTATTTATTTTAATTAGCAGCTAATTACTTTACAATATTGTATTGGTTTTGCCATACATCAACATGAATTTGCCACGGGTGTACACATGTTCCCAATCCTGAACCCCCCTCCCATCTCCCTCCCCATACCATCCCTCTGGGTCATCCCAGTGCACCAGCCCAAGCATCCTGTATCCTGCATCGAACCTGGACTGGTGATTCGTTTCTTATATGATATTATACATGTTTCAGTGCCATTCTCCCAAATCATCCCCTCCCCTCTCCCACAGAGTCCAAAAGACTGTTCAACATTATGCAGTAGTCTATGAATATATCGTCATTTATTTAACCAGTCCGCTCCTGTTGCACACCTAGGTCGTTTCCAGTTTCTTCCTATTAATGTTAGGGGTACAATGAGCATCCTCACACACTGAGTGACTTTCAAAGTATGTGACAGCTGGGGGGATCTGGGCTTAGACACCAACCAGCTGGAGTGTGCAGTGGTCACAAGTGGCTGCTTTGGCAGCGCTGTGTATCCCCACTGCACACACATTTTTCTTTGCACACACCCTGTGATTTCCCCTGCATACATTCTAAGAAGCAGAATTTCTAAGTGGCCCAAAGGATAAGGGAACATTTTAAGATTGTGACATCTACTTCTAAATGTCTCAAGCCTCACTCTCACTTTAGAAGAGATTCTAAAAGAATCTGAATGATCCTAACAGAATTCCCATTTTCCATTTTCCCAGCTGCTTATCTGGTAATCGGTCAAAAAGGCGCTGGGATGGAATTTCTCACCAGCAACTCCCTGGTCAGCTGGGCTTGTGGTTCCCTAGAAGAGGCTGATAACGCTCACAGCTGATGGGGTGTCCAAGGTCCCCGTAGGAAGCCCGAGGGAAGGAGGTTGGAGATGTGAGCATCCAGTGAGCAAGCACGCCTTGCTTCAGCGGTGGGGGGCTGTGGGTGCTGTGGGTTTGTGGGGGCCCCAGCAGCAGGTGCATCACGTCTTCAAAACCTGCCCCAGGTTAAGAGCATCGTCTCTGGTGTCTGGGCTCGAGTCAGCATCAGTGCCAGCTGTGTGACCTCAAGGCTGTCTTGATGAGCCTCACTTTTCTCATCTGTCGCATACGGGTGCCTCCTCCCAGGGTTGCCACGAGCATGCATTAATCAAGATGACGTGCACTTCCCCAGGCCTGGCACCAGGGAGCTGAGCTAAAGAAAAGATAGGGGTGAGGCAGAGGATGGTGGCTGCATCTCTTCTGGTGTGCAAAGGCAGCCTTGTGAACATCCATTCCCTTTCTTCCGTAGACTGAGTGTCCCTGGTTCCTTCCTGGTGCTTCAGAAGGGAAGGAGCCCCAGAAACCTGGGCTGACCTGGAGAGGAGACTGTGAGGCATGCAGTACCAATCTTCCCACTCGGCGGCCCCAGCACCCTGTGTTCCTGCACACATCCGTTCTCACCATGGCCTGCCGGGTCCCCTACATCCCGGCCCCGACTCCCCGTTTAGCCTACCGCCCTGCCCACCTTGCACCTCACCAGCCTTCTGTTAGCGCTTTGAACACGCAAGAGCCCTCCACCTCAAGGCCTTTGCACTTGCTGTTCTCCCAACAGAAATGCTTTTCTGAATCTTTACAGGATCGGGTCCCTTGCTTTATCCAGGCCTCAGTTCAAATGTCACCTTATTAGAAAGGCCTTCCTCAGTCACTCCATCTGTGACGCAGCCTGTCCTTGCCACCATCCCGTCCCTCCTTCTCTCTGTTCCCTTACCCCATCTGTTTTTTTTTTCTTTCTAGCGCTTACCCTTACTTAAAACTATTTTTATGTTTCTTTGTTGCTTGTTTATTGCCTCTCACCTCACTAATAAAATATAAGCCCCTTGGGATGAAGGCCGTGCATAGTCCGCCACTGTGTCCCCAGCACCCAGAGCCATGCTGGCGCACAGTAGATTCTCAACAAATACCCACCCCCTTTCACATGAGTGACCCCTTTCACTCATTCCCAGTTTGGTCACTTTATAGCAGTGTGCTCTCTGCTCTCTGCTCCTCAGTTTTCCCATCCATACAATGGGGCTAACTAGTCTTCATACACTGCGCAGCTGGCCGGCCATAGCATAAAGGTTGCAGAAAGGCCTGGTGCTGAGGAAACCTGCTGCCATGTGCCCCTCCCAGTGCAAATCCTTGAGGAACAGGCAACCCAGAAAGCTCCTGCAGCTCAGTTCCAGGAAAATAAATGACCCAATCAAAAAATGGGCCAAAGAGCTAAACAGACATTTCTCCAAAGAAGACATACAGATGGCTAACAAACACATGAAAAGATGCTCAACATCACTCATTATCAGAGAAATGCAAATCAAAACCACAATGAGGTCCCATTTCATGCCAGTCAGAATGACTGCTATCCAAAAGTCTACAAACAATAAATGCTGGAGAGGGTGTGGAGAAAAGGGAACCCTCTTACACTGTTGGTGAGAATGCAAACTAGTACAGCCACTATGGAGAACAGTGTGGAGATTCCTTTAAAAACTGGAAATAGAACTGCCTTATGACCCAGCAATCCCACAGCTGGGCATACACACCGAGGAAACCAGAATTGAAAGAGACACGTGTACCCCAATGTTCATCGCAACACTGTTTACAGTAGCCATGACATGGAAGCAACCTAGATGTCCATCAGCAGATGAATGGATAAGAAAGCTGTGGTACATATACGCAATGGAGTATTACTCAGCCATTAAAAAGAATACATTTGAATCAGTTCTAATGAGGTGGATGAAACTGAAGCCTATTATACAGAGTGAATTAAGCCAGAAAGAAAAACACCAATACAGTATACTAACGCATATATATGGAATTTAGAAAGATGGTGATGATGACCCTATATGTGAGACAGCAAAAGAGACACAGATGTAAAGAATAGTCTTTTGGACTCTGTGGGAGAGGGCAAGGGTGGGATGGTTTGAGAGAAAAGCATTGAAACATGTAAATTATCATATGTGAAACAGATTGCCAGTCCAGATTCGATACATGAGACAGGGTGCTCAGGGCTGGTGCACTGGGATGACCCTGAGGGATGGGATGGGAAGGGAGGTGGGAGGGGGGTTCAGGATGGGGAACACATGTACACCCATGGCGGATTCATATGAATGTATGGCAAAAACCACTACAATATTGTAAAGTAATTAGCATCCAATTAAAATAAATTAATTAATTAATTTAAAAAAGAAGGCCTTAGCTTAGCTCCCCACGACTGGAGAGGGAACCAGCCTGGAGGGGCTGCCCCTGGGTGAGGTGCCTCCCAGTTCTCACCCTATCATCCCACCCTGCTCTCCAGCTGGGCTTTTCACATGGGTTCCTTTAGGCCCCATGAATAATAAGTGACGTGTGGGTCCCTTTTGAAGCCTCTCATAATCCGTGGGGTGGGGGAGAAGCCTTTCTTTGTCTTGTTTGATGCCCTGTCTTGGCCTCCCTCTCTGCGCATGAGTCACCTGTACCCATCCTGCAGCTTCTCTGGGCGGGCAGCCCAGAAGCCTCGCCTCGGAGCCCCAGAGGCAGGGCTGGGGGAAAGAACCTCCCAGGAGTGTGGGCAGATTGGCCCAGGAGTGGTGCACCCAGGCTGGCCTGGATCGCTCCAAATGCAGTTCCAGCTCAACCTACAGACACCAGGCAGAGCCCCCATGCCTCCCCAGGAGGAAGCCTGGAGCCACCGTGGGGGCAAGCATGTGCCCGGGGAATGGACCATCTGTCGCCCCACAGGGAGCCACGCACACTTATTGGGCAGTGGCCATGGGCAGGCATCGTGCTGGACACTTCTCATATCTTACGTCGTTTCTTCCTCCTGACCCTCTGGAGAAGTAGGGGTGATTGTTCTCATTACACAACTAAGGGGGCAACAGAGGAGAAGTAACTTGCCCAAGGTCACGCAGCCAGCAAGTGGTAGGTCTCTCTGGCTCTTCATCCACGTTCTTTCTATACCAGAGAGACAATACCAGGAATTCGGGGTGAGCTTCTGGGATTGCCCACCAGGGGGTGACCCGAAGCCTAACAGACAAGAGCCTGGGGCCACTTCAGACTAGAGAGGGCTAAGCCCACCCTCAGAGGCAATGCCCTATGGCACATACACCACTCACCTCCACCTAGGAGCAGTTACCCACCTTCCCTCCCCCCAGGGGTGTAACTTTTGGGGCACCAAATTACACCACCCAACTGAGCACTCGTCCCAAAATTAAAAATCTTAAATTCTACCATCAACTGGATCATAGCACTTCTGTGTGACCCAGGCAAGTTATGACTTTCTGTTTCCTTATTCATGAAATAATAGATCTTGTTCTCTGTTGGGAAATCTAGTTTCTAGAAGCTATGATGCTTGTAGGTGATTTTTAAAGCACTGCAGTGGTCATACCTCTTCCATGTACAGACACAGGTGCCTCAGTCCTCACCTCTGTTCTACTGAAACTCACCCCATCTTCCAGCTTTGTGAGTATGAACAAAGGGTGAGTGTTCCTACAGCCTTCAACGCACAGGGGGTTAGCCGCCCAACATCCTTCCCAACCCTTGGTCCACGTGACAGTTGGGGAAGTTGGCTGACCCCACACCAGGGCTGACCCATGAATGGCCTGGCCAATTTAAGTACCCATGCACCAGCTAGCCTGACTCGTTTAGGGAAAGCCTGGGACCCAAGATGACCCATCAGGATGGATCTCAAGGTTCTGCTGGAAACACTGAATTACGTGCTTGTCCTCTGCTCAACAGGAATGAAGAACGATGTCACTCTGGGCTGCTGGCAGCCCTCCCGGGACCACAGAGGAAAGGCCTGCTTGAGGCAGAGCTTCATGGAAGCAGCTAACCCATGAAGCAGGTAGAGGGAGACACAGGAGTCCTGGACCAAGCTGCCCTTGTCTGCTCAATTACATGAGCTTTTTTTTTTTTTTTTCTGTCATGTGCAACCGAAAGCATTCTAATGGTTATAGGCATGCAGCAGAGGACGGATACATGTGCACCAAACTGAAGTTAGCTCCAGAGCTCAGCACCACGACTTGACAAACAGCGGGACCCTTGATCTAAGAAAATAAAACCCAGGCTGGTTGAGAACCCACTACATGCCAGGGACAGAGGGTCGTCAGTCAGTTAAGAAGTGAAGGCCCAAGAGGGGACTTTCCCCCAAATGCAGCATTGGCCAGTGAGCCTTGGGTCCCCATTGATCCGATTATTAATTCCACAGACGTGGGATAAGAACGTAGCCCTGTTTCCTGTGGTCAAGAGGCTTACTTCATATCTCAAGTGCTCTCTTTTTCCCACCCAGAAGCTGCCTCCAGACTGGCCTCTTCTCTCTGAGAGGCTACTGTACAAGCTCAAATCTGCTGCGCTGTTCCTCCCACTGGAGTGGCTCTGACGGGCCACTTCCGCATTAGACACCCAGGAGCCTCCCTTCCGAGGCACTACTGGGCACAGAGGCAGAGCTCAGGGTCTCCGATGCGGTGCCCAGGGGCCTGGGCAGAGGCGGTGCCTGAGATTGAAGTGCAGGGGCTCTTGTAAACATCCACTGTGTGCCAGGCAGCAGGAAAACCAGGAACAGGACAAAGGCGGTGCTGCCTCAGGGGGAGCAGTCTATGACATCAAAGGACAGTTATCCAGTGTGCACAGCTGGCTCCAGTCGCACCTAATAACCCTGCACAGGCATGCACACAAGCGCAAATGTACACACACGGTACATATACACAGTACACACGCATGCACACACGTGTACACACATGGCACACACACATATACAGCACATGCACAAATGCACACACAGTACAGATACATGGACATGGTGCACATGTGCGCACATGTGGCTCACATATATATATAGTGCGTGCACACATATACACGTACACACATGCACACACATAAATGCACACATATATACAGGACACACACACACGTACACACAGTACATATACACTGTACACACATGCATATGTGCACACACGGTGTACACACATGTGTACACGGTGCATATACACAGTGCACACGCCTGCACACATGTATGTGCACACATCGTACACACACACATATACAGTGCCTACACACATGTCCACACAGTACACAACAGTGAAATACATTGTTTTAAGAGTACGAATAACTAGATACAAAACGCAGGGGAGAAATCTCTGCAGGGACCCATATCAAACTGCTAACAGTGGTTACCTCTGTAGATGAGGGCTGTCCAAAGGGACTTGAGCCTCATTTAGAGTGCTTATCCCCCGAGGAGAATGTATTCTTGTTTAATTTGTGCTCTAAAGATTAATTTAGAAAAAAGATCAAATCCGGGAACATGGTTAACTCATGATAACTATGTTTTTCTGGGAAGAGCATCCAGGGTGCTGACCGCTCCTCTCAAAGCAGAGTGGAAGAAACACAGGAGGGGGGGATAGACTCCAGGGAGGAGGAAGCCCAGAGGCCCCGCTGCTCCCCACCTCTAATCACACTGGGCTTGTGCACCCACGTCAGTCTGGCCCCCGGGACTGGGGAATTTCCCGGAAGCCTTGACATCCTGAGAAAACCCATCTTCTCACGGCCTTTGGGCAAAGGGAGTTGGGTGAGTGTCTTTGAATTAGCATTTTCATCATTTTTTCTGTCTTTTACAAAATCCAGCATATGATGAGTGGTCGTAGGGGTGAGGCTTCAGAGAGGAGAGGTCAGGATTTTATTAGGTCTGGTACCCAGAAGAGAAATGTTTTCTAGACAAATCTAACCCCAGGGTCAAACAAACTTTTGACAATGATTTTTAAAAAATATTTTGTATTCCATGTTTGAATGACACACATAATATATGAAAAGATTCTCTTAAAAATTAAAACCATCTTGATGAAGTTGAGATTCCCTCTGCCCCACATTCCCCATTGGGTCCCCTCTTGAAAGTGACCATCCTACCTGACTTGATGAATGTCCTTCGGAACTTTCTTGAGGCCTTTATATACATACACAGACCTATCAAAACATGTCATTCTGGCTTGGCTCTGTTTTTTTTTAAGTAGTAGCATGCTATATATATTCTTCTGCAGCTTTTTTTCTCTTAACAAGCGTTAGAGACGTCTGCTGGTTCATACACATCTTTTTTCTTCTTTTTAAATCCTATAAAGAACCATAGCATTGAGGTGGCGTACATTATTTAACTATTTAATGCAGTGATTATTTAAAAGAAAATGAAAAGTGTGTGTCAGTTTATAAAGAAAACGAGGTCTCTCCTCCAACCACAGACCCAACTCTGAACCTCAGTTTCTTCATTTATAAAACGGAGTGTGTGTGTGTGCTCAGGCGTGTCCACCTCTTTGCAATCCTGTAGACTGTAGCCCAGCTTCCCGGTGGCTCAGCAGTGAAGAATCCACCTGCAACGCAGGAGACACTGGAGACACAGGTTCAATCCCTGAGTTGGGAAGATCCCCTGAAGGAGAGTATGGCAACCCACTCCGGTATTCTTGCCTGAAAAATCCCACGGATAGAGGAACCTGGTGGGCTATAGTCGGTGAAGTCGCAGAGTCGGACACAACCGAAGCAACCGAGGATGCGTCACACAGACTGTAGCCCATCAGCCTCCTCTGTCCATGGAATTTTCCAGGCAAGAATACTGGAGTGGGTTGCCATTTCTTCCTCCAGGGGATCTTCCCCGACCCAGGGATCAAACCCGCATCTCCTGCGTTGACAGGCAGGTTCTTTACCGCTGACCCACCTGGGAATCCCATAAAACGGAGGTATCAGCCTAAATGATGTCTGCAGGCACTTGGGATTGAAAACAGCTTCTCTGCCTCCTGTGCTACCCTCGCTGGAGGCCCGCTGCTGCGCCTGGCTTCCCCTCTGGCCATGACTTTGCTGGGGTCTGGGTGTGTCAGCCTTCCTCCCCTCACCCAGCTCCTGGCCTGCTCCCACCACACCAGCTTCTCGGGTTTGCTCCAGCTCCTCTGACAGGCCTGTGACAAGAGAGTGGACACGCAGCTCCCACAGCTGCCTCAAAATAGTAGGTTTGTCTCACCCGTGTGCTCCTGCAAAGCAGTCACACTTGGTTTTGTCTAGAACTGTCTGGAATCAGAGACAATGGGCCCTGTACACGGTCTCCAACTCTCAGAAACTGGAGGCTTCAGGCAAAGGACAAATCCCTTACACCAAGTGTCCTTTCTGATCAGTGCGGAGGAGTGGGAGGCTCAGGCAGAAATGGGAGGCTCGAACGCACCTGACTGCCTGCTTCCACTTCAGCAGGGCGATGGCCAATGTTTTACTTGTCCTGGCTGCCCTCCGGAGGGACACAGTTGGTGTCTGCCTCTGCACAGCTCCATCACCCACAAAATGCAGGCATGCTCCGTGTCTTTGGTCGTGTCCCCCTCTTTGTGACCCCAGGGACTGTAGCCCACCAGGCTCCTCTGTCCATGGGATTCTCCAGGCAAGAATACTGGAGTGAGTTACCCATTTCCTCCTCCAGGAGATCTTCCTGACCCAGGGATCGAACCTGCATCTCCTGCATTACAGGCAGATTCTTTACCACTGAGCCACCTGGGAAGTCCTCACAATATAGCACCTGTGTGTTGTAAGTGCTTTCCATCCATACGCTCACTTCGTGATGCAAAAACGTTGTGAGTAGGTTCTGCTATTGTCCCCATCGGCAGATGAGGAGGCTGAGGCAGCACCCCGGGTAAGCGCAACTACGCAGTGGCAGAGCCAGGCTCAGGCAGCCTGTCTTCCAAGCCGTGGCGCTAGGCACTCCCTGTGGTCTCACCCCTTTGGAGGGTGTAGGACCTTTGCACATGCTATTTCCTGGCCTGGAATATTCTCTCCATCCTACCCATCCTCTGCTTATCTCCTTTTGCCTAATTCTTCCCATGGCTGATCTTTGTAAGACTTATAGATCAGAGCTGGGCATAAAATGTTCAGCCAAGTGACTGGCACATAGTAGGTCTTCAGTAAACAAAAGAGAGGCTTGGAGGAGTTCTGATGAGGCGCCACTGAGGACGTGGAGGTGAGAGGGTTTGTGCGTGGGAGTGTGCAGAGCAGGCAGCCACTCAACTGTCTCCCCCACCCCACCCCATGCTTCTGGGTGCCCTTTTTCCAAGGCGGTGAGAACAGAGACTAATTCCCACCTCCTGAGCCATCTCACAGAAAAATTACCGCAAACCTCCCAGCTCCTTAGCAGGACCCAGGCTGCTCTGAGATCTCCATGTTGTGGTTGCCATGGCAGCCAAGTGGGTTCTCACCCACCTCAGCATCCTGTTAACATCGCTGATACTCTGTATTCTCTGAGGCAACTTTGTGCCAAGGTCTGGGCCAGACCTGGGACATACAGAGGAAATAAGACGTTCCTGAGTCCAGGCAGAGCCCAGTAAGAAGGAGCCATGAAGGAGAAGATTGGTGACTTTAGTGCGCGCACACACACACACACACACAGGCATGCACATATACACTTGAGATCCTTGAACACAAGTGAATTAAAAATCAAGGCATTCACAAGCTGGTTGAGGGGGAAGGGGAAGAGACATCCACAGATTACGGAAGTGATGTTCTGATTGTGACTTACAGGCCATAAGAGGGCAGCCCCATGGTAGCCAGTGCTGTGTCCCAGCCGTGTTAGTTATCTACCGCCACATAGCAAATTACCCGCAAACTAAGCAGCCTAAAACAACAAACACTGATTACCACCCAGTTTCGGATGATCAGGTATCTGTGAGCAGCCGAGCTGGGTTGTTCCTGCTCAAGGCCTCCCAGCGGGTGGCAGCCGGGTTGTCAGTGAATGCACAAAGAAGAGGCGATCGTACGGGACATGAATGACAGCCTGAGGGACCACAGGGCGGCCCTGGAGGCTGACTACCACACCCAATAAAAACCTTTCCTCGTCTCTTGCTAATAAAACCCCCGTTTCAATCAGACAATCCCTCCTTAGCTCCAAGGAGAACATATGATTTATTTGATTTAATCAGATAATCACATATTCCTTGTTGGTTTAAAACAGTTGATCCAAATCTGTCCAAGGGAAATTAAGAAGCTCTTGAGAAAGCTTTTGCCCCCCTGCTACAAGGAAGAAACCATCGCACCTTCTTCAGATGGCATATGCCAATTTGTCTGAAGTTATGGCAGCCATTTTTCAGTCCTGAGGAAAGTCACCACCATCAACGAGATGCAACAGAAGAAAGACCTAGTTGTGCCTAAATTAACCAATTCTGGAACTGGCCTATCTCTAGACTGCTCATTAAGTGAAGTGATAAGGTCCTCATTGCTTCAGCTTCTTTTCATTGAGTGTTTTGTTGTATTTGACCAACAAAGTACTCCAATAGAAACAGGCACCTTGCCAAACATTGGGAACTCAGGGCAGGCTTCTGAGAGGAAGCGCCTCGATGAGTGATTAGAAAGTCACCAGATAAACCAGTGGCAGAGAGCATTCCAGACAGTGGGGAGAGCCTGACAGAGGTCAGAGGTCATGGGGTCAAGCTAAAGTGGCTGGACTCTCTCCAGAGGGTGATGGGAGCCGCAAGGAGGGATGTGGTTTTGCTCTTCAGAAGGGCCTCTCTGGAGGCAGCGCAGAGGGCGCAGAGGAGGCAGAGAGGCAGGAGAGAAGCAGGTGAGCCCTCTCTGGCTCATGTTTGGACCCGTCCAGACCAGAGGCCTAGCTCCCTGCAGAGGGGTGAGCCAAAGGGCTGCATCAAGGCCCCTGGCCAGATTCAATAGCCTTCACCCCCTAGAACTCTGAGGAGGGACTTAGCTCTAGAAAGTGACAAGGTCAGGTCACATCACACCACTCCCTGCTCTAAAACCATCCTGTGCTTTCTCCTCACACAGAGACTAAACTCCAAATTCCTCTCCTGGCCTCACAGGCCCCATGGGATCTGGCCTTGGCCAACCAGTGTCTCTGGTCTTGCCTCACCCTGCTCTCCTCCTTGCCTAGCATGTTCTAGTCTCTAGATGTGCTGGCCCTCTGCATGCACGAATTCTTAGTTGCTCAGTCATATCCAACTCTTTGCGACCCCATGGACTACAGCCTGCCAGATTCCTCTGTCCATGGGGATTCTCCAGGTAAGAATACTGGAGTGGGTTGCCATGCCTTCCTCCAGGGGAATCTTCCCAAGCCAGGAATCAAATTCAGGTCTCCCGCACTGTAGGCAGATTCTTTACCATCTGAGCCACCAGGGAAACCCAAGAACACTGAGTAGGTAGCCTATCCCTTCTCCAGGGGATCCTCCTGACCCAGGAATCAAACTGGGGTCTCCTGCATTGCAGGTGGATTCCTGACCAGCTGAGCCACCAGGCTGCTGTCCCACAACTGTGCCAACCCTGCTCCACCTCAGGGCCTTTGCACGTGCTCTTCCCTGCCTGGAATGTGCCTCTGTGGCTTCTCATTTGCTGCCTGTGGCTCAACCTTTTGGGCATGCTCAGAGGCCACCCTCTAAGAGGGTCCTCCTGGCCTCCACAAGCACACTAGGTCTCCTCTCCCTTGTTACCGTCTGCTACATCACCCTGCTCATCCAGCGCTGTTGCTGCTGCAAAATGCCGTGTGTGTTTTCCACTTGCTCTATACTGTCTATGTGATTGTCCACTGGCCCCAGCATCCTGCTTCCTCCTCCTCTCCCTAGTACTAGAAGATCCCCAGCACAGCTCCTGGCACAAACTGGGCTAGATAAATATTTTTCAGCTCATATGCACGTCTTTGCCTTCATGTGGAATATGAAGCCATTTAAGCAGATAAGGAACCACTCTCATAGGCAGGAATATTTCCAACCCATTTCCCCATCTTATTGCTGTTATGTCTGAATCAATCCCTGGCAGATGCCATAAATAACTTGGAGGACAGAGACTGTGTATTTAACTCCCCACAGGGTCTGAGTGCTGTGCTATGTAGAGATATGTAACTAGCACTTGTGTGTTCAAACTGATGGTGATGATGATAAGATTGGCTTTTACACACCAATTTTCAGAGATTGCTCTGGACTTTGTATTAGTCAAATCATCAAACTTCTTGGGACCATGGAAATAGACATGTGAGGTAGAGCCCTTACCCTGAAGAATTTACAATCTTAACAGAGAAGCCAGTTGAAATTCCAAAGGTTACAGCACAGGACAGAGGAAAGGATATGGACTCTGGAGTCAAACAGGCTTTGGTTTTAAACTCCACCTCAACCACTCACTGCTGTGTGACCCAGGAAATGCCTTAACCTCTCTATATCTCTTTTTCCTTGCCTACAGATGGAGATAGTCATTCTCACCTTAAATGGTTGTAAATACATAGCTCGGTAGATAGCATTGCCCCCCAAAAATGGTCATCAGGTATATAAGTGTAGCTAGATTATAACACCGGAGAAGGCGATGGCACCCCACTCCAGTACTCTTGCCTAGAAAATCCCATGGATGGAGGAACCTGGTGGGCTGCAGTCCATGGGGTCTCGAAGAGTCAGACGCGGCTGAGCGACTTCACTTTCACTTTTCACTTTCATGCATTGGAGAAGGAAATGGCAACCCACTCCAGTGTTCTTGCCTGGAGCATTCCAGGGACGGTGGAGCCTGTTGGGCTGCCATCTATGGGGCCGCACAGAGTCGGACACGACTGAGGCGACTTAGCAGCAGATTATAACACGATAGTCTAATGGTTCACTACTGCTTGTGTTTGCAGTCAAATGATCCAACAATCAATAAGCAAGAGCATGTGATTATAATTATTCTTGGAAAACTCTAATGGTGGGACATGAGAGCTCTCCTCAGATCCTGTAAATTTTGTTAAAAATCCTGGTCACAAAGAATAAGCTCCATGAAACCTCTCCAAAGCTATGTTTTAAAAGAGAGACGTGTATCACGATATTTACAAATAAAATACCATAATGATAGGAATTTGCTTCAGGATAATCCAGTGGGATGGGGGCAACATGGGTGAAAAAAGTAATGAAAAAAAAAGTGTCTAAAACGTCAACACTGTTGTAGCTACAAGGTGAGAACGTGGGACTTTAAAGTGTCCTGTCTGTGTTTCTTATTTGTGTTTGAAGTGTTTCATAATGGAAAGTATACTTTAAAGCTGTCCAAAGAACCTCATGAGAAAGATACTCTAATTTCCGTTTCACAGATGAAGAAGATGAAACACAGACAGGTCCAGTAACTTGTCCAAGGTCACACCACTCATTTAGCCACAGAGTCAGAATTCAAAACCAGGTCAGCGTGATTCCAGAACCAAACTCTGCCCGTGACACCAGTCACTCAGGGGAAAAAATGACAAGACAAAAATCTGTGCAAATGTTCACGGAAAGATATATTTAGTCAAACTAGTGAAAAAGAACAGTTTTAAGAAGTCCAGACTGAAGTATATGAAGGAAAACATTTCCTCTCAATCATCAATCTGGTGGAGAAGAAATCCTGCTCCTTCTCCTCCAGCCTGGTTCTGTTTCTCTTCCTCCGGGATTTCAGAGAGTAGTAACAAACAAGGGCTTCCCTGGTAGCCCAAGTGGCATAGTAACGGCCTACAATGCAGGAGATGTGGGTTTGATCCAGAAGATCCCCTGGAGAAGGAAATGGCAACCCCTCCAATATTCTTGCCTGGAGAACCCCATGGACAGAGGAGTCTGACGGGCTACAGTCCTTGGGGTTGCAAAGAGTTGTTCATGACTGAGCAACTAACACACGCACAATAATAAATAACAATAGCAGTAAATGGGTCTCATGTTGCCAGCAGGCTGATCATTCTCCCTATATCTCCCAGAGACACCCACACAGGCCTGGGCACAGCACTGACTCTCCACAAAGGCCGCCGGTTTGGGGCTGGATGGAGAACGGGGAAGGCATCATGTTTCTTTAGCCCGACAACTGGAGTTCAGATCCAGATCCACTCCGAGCTGTGTGACACCGCGGAAGTCACTCTCTCCATCTGACCCTTGCAGGGCCCTTGGCACACTGTTGTGCCAGGTAGGGCTCGCTGGAGAGCATTTCCTCTCTATCCCCGCCTCCTTGCTCTTACAGAAGCAAGACTGGCATAGTCACAGTAAACATGAATCCAGTCCCCTGTGTGAAGCCACCATGAGTTGTGAGTTGTGAAAGCTGACTTACTCAGGCTGGAGTTGAGTCGCCCCTGCACCTTCAGCACCTGTGGGGGCTCAGAGTAGAAGGCAGATGAATGGGTGGACTGTGCATCTTTGGCGAAGCAGCTCTAGCGTTTTCAAGCTTGGCACTGCCACCAGATGACTCCCCTCTCACATGGAGGACAGAGCGGGGGTCACCTGTGTACCTGGGCAGCATCTCTCAAGAAAATCGGGTCCCCGTCAGGGCAGCTGGAGTGGGTGTGAGCTCAGACCGAGCTCAGAGTGGGGTGCTGTCTGACAGCTCGTTTCAGATGAAGACGCAATCAACTGAGAAACAAATTAGAATCTGATGGCTTTGTCTGTCATCCAGGACTCTGTCTGTCCACCCAAGAATGTTTTTAAAAGAGGTGACAAAGCCCTCTGGTGGCGAGTGAGCCAGCTCCTGGAAAAGTCTTCTATGAGCATGCGGGGAATAAGAAAGCAGTGATTGCCCCCGTCTGGCGGGAGACAGGAAGACAGGACTCTTGATTAAAGAGCCAAGAGTCCCAACAGCCCCAAGCTGGCAAAATAGCCAGTAAGATTGACCTTTCAATGAGCACCTGCCGTGTGCCGGGCTCTTTCCGTGAGCCTCCTCATTTAATCCTCACAATAACCCTGGAGTGCCCATTATACAGAAGAAAACACTGAGACTTTAAGCGGTTTGCTGCTCTGGCCAAGGTCACTCAGTTGTTCAATAGGAGAACCAGGGTCAAACCCAGGCCAAAGAGTCCCAAAGCCCAGGCTCTATTTGCCAGATGGAGAGGAGAGAGGAAGGGATGCAAACAGCATTTGTTGAGCATCATCTGTGCCCTGGACAGCGTGGCTCCTTTGTGAAAAGAGCCGCCAACACTTTCCAAATGCTTGCTACGAGTCCACTGTATTCTGTTTTAGGGGCATTCTCCAAGCCAGCTCCGTTCACCTTCACAATAACTCTGGGAAGTAAGTGCTACTGGTATTTCCAGTTTATAAATGAAGCCCGGGAAGCATAAGTACCCAGGATTGCCCAGAGCTAAGCTGGGCCCTGACCCAGGTAGTCCAGAGGCAGAGACTGTGTACATAACTGGTCTACTGTGAACTTCTCAGATGAGCACTCATCCTTCTGAACAGGGAAAGCTCTCCATGCTTGATGAAGATAATATCCACTAGATTGCTTCATTGTACCCTGGTCCTCTTGTAACTGATGAGTAAAGTGTAGGACAGCTCTGCAAGACCATGCAACAGTTCTGTTCAACAAATTTTCACCTACCGGCTTTAGCATTCATTCAATCTTTGCCTGCAATCAATTATTGCTTACTAAATGGTGATTTTATACTCCTTTCATCCCTTCTAAATGTATTCATTGGTACTCTACTATAAAAGAGAGCTCTCTTTCCTCTTCTTCAGTGTCATTATAGATTCATGGATTTAAAAAATTCGATATATTATTATCCATTTTCATTGCTCTTCTTTTTGATATTTAAGTCATGTCCAAATTGACCAGTGGGAGGTCCTTCAAGCAAACTCTGTGTCCCTTTTGTCCTTCTAACAACTGTCTGTTTGTCTGTCTCTGGCTGCGTCGGGTCTCAGCTGTGGCTCGCAGGCTGCCCGCTGCTGGTGGTGTGCAGGCTGCTCTTCGGTTGTGGCATGTGGGCTCAGCTGCCCCTTGGCGTGTGGGATCTTAGTTCCCTGACCAGGGGTCAGACCTGTGTCTCCTGCATTGGAAGGCAGATTCTCAACCCCTGAACCGCAAGGGAAGAGCCTCCTTTTGGTCCTTTCATCTCATCTTCGTTGGCTTTTAAGCTACAGACTTAACCTGTGCTCTCCGTGCCCCAACCCAGGAATCTCTCATGTCATCAGAGTTCTTTTTGGTGAGAAATGGTGTTTAGAAACCAACACCTAAGGGACAGATGTGCTAACCGCTGCTTTACTTTAGTTTTAGTTATCAGTTTATAATGATTATCTCAATTCAAGCCCAACACCACAGGTTTCCTTGGCACTTTCCCCCATTCCTATTTACATCTTCCTTCTTCCAGAGTGAGAACTCTGGCTTGTAATGACATCAATATATAACTCTGTTTCACAGCACATACAAACTACTACACCTATATCACTAGCAACAGCAACAACAAAAACGCTACTAAGTAAAGTTCATGATTTACTTGAAGTTCTTTTCATCCTTAAAATATATCCGATGAAGAGTACGTAGTCACTGTCATGAAGCTACTTCTAATCTCTCGGTTGTTGTTGTTTAGTCGCTCAGTTGTATCCGACTCTGCGACCCCATGGACTGCAACATGCCAGTCCTTGCTGTCCCTCATCATCTCCCGGAGTTTGCCCAAGTTCGTATTCATTGAATCGGTGATGCCATCCAACCATCTCGTCCTCTGTCATCCCCTTCTCCTCCCACCTTCAGTCTTTCCCAACATCAGGGTTTTTCTAAGGAGTCGGCTCTTCACATCATTTTAGTATTCTTCCCATGTTTCATTTTTACAAAACAAAAAAGATAAATACATAGACAAAGTATTGGCCAAAGTATTGGAGTTTCAGCCTCAGCATCAGTCCCTCCAATGAATATTCAGGATTGGTTTCCTTTAGGATTGACTGGTTTGATCTCCATGCAATCCAAGGGACTTTGAAGAGTCTTCTCCAATACCACAGTTCAAAAGCATTATTTCTTCAGTGCTCAGCTTTCTTTATGGTCCAACTATCACATCCATACATGACTACTGGAAAAAAATCATAGCTTTGAATAGATGGAACTTGGTTGGCAAAGTAATGTCTCTGCTTTTTAATATGCTGTCTAGGTTTGCCATAGTTTTTCTTCCAAGGAGCAAGTGTCTTTTAATTTCATGGCTACAGTCACCATCTGCAGTGATTTTGGAGCCCAAGAAAATAAAGTCTGTCACTGTTTCCATTGTTTCCCCATCTATTTGCCATGAAGTGATGGGACAAGATCCCATGATCTTCGTTTTTTGAATGTTGAGTTTTAACCCAGCTTTTTCACTCTCCTCTTTCACCTTCGTCAAGAGGCTCTTTAGTTCTTCTTCACTTTCTGCCATAGGGTGCTGTCATCTGTAAATCTGAAGTTATCAATATCTCTGGGTAGTTGGTATCAATTTTACGGACAACTTCATTTGTTTCAATTTATATTTAAATTTAGGGTTGTTTCCCCATCATTTCTATTTCATCTTAATTTTTGATTAGGTAAACTATTTAAAATTCAAAAACTATAAAAGGATAGTGATTCTTCTATTCCTATCTTTTCTGCACCATTCATACCTACTGTCATTGGTAATCATTCTCATCATTTTAGTATTCTTCCCATGTTTCATTTTTACAAAACAAAAAAGATAAATACATAGACATATATACATAGATAAAAAAGATCATATGCTATAAGTACTTTTTTGCACATAAAAATAAATATTACTCAAATAGCCAAAGCAATCTTGATAAGAAAGAACAAAGCTGGAGGCATCACACTACCTGATTTCAAACTATATTACAAAGCTATGATAATAAAAACAGCCTGTCACAAGGGATTAATATCCAACATTTATGAACAGCTCATACAACTCAACATTGAAAAAACAAACAGCCCAGTTAAAAATGGACAAAGGTTCTGAGTAGACATCTTCCCAGAGAATACAACAGACGGCCAGCAGGTACATGAAAACATGCTCAGCATCACTGATCATCAGGGAAATGGAACTCTAAACCACAGTGGGACACCACCTCCCACCTGCAGGATGGCTGTTATCAAAAAGACAGACAACAATTGCTGATGAGGATGTGAAGAAAAGGGAACGCTTGTGTATTCTTGGTAGGAATGTAACTTGGTCCAGCCCCATGGAAAACAAAATGAAGTTTCCTCAAAAAATTAAAAATAGAACTATTATATGGGACTTCCCTGGTGGTCCAGTGGTTAAGAACCCTCCTGCCAATGTCAGGGACAAGGCTTTGATCCCTGCTCTGGGAAGATTCCATATGCTCTGATGCAGCTAAGCCCATGGGGCAGCTAAGCCCATGCACCAACTAATCTCATGAGCTACAGACACTGTGCCCTTTCTCTAAAGCCTGTTAGCTGCAGCTGGAGAGTAGCCCCTGCTCCCTGCAACTAGAGAAAGCCTGTGAGCAGCAATGAAGATCCAGGGCATCCAAAAACAAATAAATTCATAATTTTTAAAAAAAGAACTACTATGCATTCAGCAATTCTACTTCTGGGTATTTATTGGAAGGAAATGAAAACACTAAAAAAGATAAATGCACTCCCATTTTCATTTCATCATTATTTACAACAACCAAGACATAAAATAATTTAAGTGTCTGTGGATGGTGAAATGGATTTAAAAAAAAAAATGTAGTATCGTATCTGTATTAGGGGCTTCCCTGGTAGCTCAGATTGTAAAGCGTCTGTCTACAATGTGGGAGACCCGAGTTCAATCCCTGGGTCAGGAAGATCCCCTGGAGACGGCAATGGCAACCCACTCCAGTACTCTTGCCTGGAAAATCCCATGGACTGAGGAGCCTGGTGGGCTACAGTCCATGGGGTCGCAAAGAGTCGGACACGACTGAGAGCTTCACTTCACTTCATGCATATAGGTAGGTATGGGCTTCCCGGGTGGCACCAGTGGTAAAGAACCTGCCTGCCAGTGCAGGAGACAGAAGAGATGCAAGTTCGATCCCTGGGTCAGGAAGATCCCCTGGAGGAGGTCTTGGCAACCCACTCCAGTACTCTTGCCTGGAAAATCCCATGGACAGAGGAGCCTGGCAGACTATAATCCTTAGGGTCGCAAACATGACTAAAGCAACTTAACACACATGCATATATAGGTATACACTGGAATATAATTCAGCCCTAAAAAGAAAGAAATCTTGCTATTTGGAGTAATGTGAATGGACCTTGAGGGCTCTGCACAATGTGAAATAATCCAGAGAAAGACACATGATGCAAGATCTCACTTATATGTGGAAGTAAAAAACAGCATCAAAGAACGAAACATAAATACAAAGAATAGATGGGTGGCTTCCAGAGGCAGGGTTTGGGCAAGAGAGCCAGAATGGGTGAAGGGGGTCGAAAGGTACAAACCTCCAGCTCTAAGATGAAAAAGTCACCGGGATGTAACGCAGAACAATGCATGAGACTGTAGTTAGTAACACTGTACTGTATACTTGAAAGTTGCTAAGAGAGTAGATCTTAAAAATTCTCACCACAAGAAAAAAATTGTAACTATGTGTGATGATACATGTTAACCAGACTTACTGTGGTGATCATTTTGCTATATATACAAGGATTAAATCATTATGTTGTACACCAGAAACTTGTATGATGTTATATGTCAATTATGACAAGAGAAGACTCTCAAGATTCCCTTGGACTGCAAGGAGATCAAACCAGTCAACCCTAAAAGAAATCAACCTTGAATACTCATTGGAAGGACTCCAATACTTTGGCCACCTGATGCAAAGAGACCCTGATGCTGGGAAAGATTGGAGGCAAAAGGAGAAGGGAGCAGCAGAGGAAGAGATGGTTAAATGGCATCACCGACTCAACGGATATGAATCTGAGCAAATTTCAGGAGACAGTGAAGGACAGGAAGCCCTGGTGTGCTTGGGGTTGCAAAAAGTTGAACTTAACTTACTGACTGAACAACAGCATGTCAATTGTATTCAATTGTTAAAAATACATCCTGGGGGACTTCCCCGGTGGTTAAGCCTCCACGGTCCCAACACAGGAGCCTGGGTTTGATCCCTGGTCAGGGAACTAGATTCCACATGCCACAACCAAAGATCTTGCATGCCACAGCTAATAGATTCTACATGTGGGGGTTTTCCTGGTGGCTCAGTAGTAAAGAATCCACTTGCCAATGCAGGAGTCATGGGTTCGATCCCTGGTCCAGGAAAAACCCCATGCTGCAGAGCAGCCAAGCCTGCATGCCACAACTATTGAGCCTGTGCTTCAGAGCCCGAGAGCCACAACTACTGAGCCCCCCAGGTGCCATGGCTACTGAAGCCTGCGTGTTCTAGAGCCTGTGCTCACCAACAAGAGAAGCCACCAAAACAGGAAGACCACACGCCACGATTAGAGAGTAGCCCCCGCTTGCCACGACTAGAGGAAAGCTTGTGCGGCAGTGAAGACCCAGCACAGCCATAAACAGATACATTTAAAAAAAAATCGCATGCCACAACTAAAGATTCCACATGCCACAGCTAAGCCCTGCACAATCAAATGAATAAATAATTAAAAAATAATACATCTTGGAAATTACTCCATATCAGTTCCTAGAGATCCTTTCCATCTATTTGAAAAATTAATCTTTAATGACATAATCAATAATGACTCTCCTCTGGTTTTTTTTAAAGCTGAACCTTGCGTGTAAGGCTGACAGCTCTCTAAGACCCCTCCAATCACCATACCCACGGGCAGCCCTCCCCAGAGTTTGGTGATTATCTTCCTAGGTCTCTCCCCACATGTGTGTGTCACCATATGCATACTTCGGGAAGGTTTCTTTACTACATTAGAAACATTAGTACTACATTAGAAACATCACGGCTGACAAATGGTTTTGACTCAATAATGCATGGGGATTCAGCCATGTCGCTAGGGAACATCCCCCCTTTCCTACTTGAAGAAATTCATCAGCTCTTGCAAGTCCAGATCAAATATCACCCCCTCTAAAGGTCTGCCACAGCCAAGAGTATACAGTGGAGTAGATAGTCTCTTTAGTAAGTAGTCCTGGGAAAAGTGGACCACGTGAAAGAATGGAATTAGAACACTTCTTAACACCATACACAAAGATAAACTCCAAATGGATCTAAATGTAAGGACAGAAACTATAAAGCTCTTAGAGGAAAACATAGGCAGAACACTCTGACATAAATCACAGCAAGATCCTCTGTGATCCACCTCCCGGAGTACTGGAAATAGACACACAAATAAACAAGTGGGATCTAATTAAGCTTAAAACCTTTTGCACAACAAAGGGAACTATAAACAAGGTGAAGGAAGAGCCTCTAGAATAGGAGAAGATAACAGCAAACGAAACAACTGACAAAGGATTTTCAAAATATATAAGCAATTCATGAAGCTCAATACCAGAAAAACAAACAACTCAGTCAAAAAGTGGGTAGAAGACCTAAACAGACATTTCGCCAAAGAAGGCATACAGATGGCTAATAAACACATGAAAAGATGCTCAATAACACTCATTATAAGAGAAATGCAAATCAAAACTACAATGAGATATCACCTCACACCAGGCAGAATGGCCATCATCAAAAAATCTACAAACAATAAATGCTAGAGAGGGTGTGGAGAAAAGGGAACTCTCTTGCACTGCTGGTGGGAGTGTCGATTGATAGAACCACTATGCAGAGCAGTACGTGCTTAGTCACTCAGTCGTGTCTGACTCTTTGCAGCTCCATAGACTGTAACTCCTCTGTCCATGGGATTCTCCAGGCAAGAATACTGGAGTGGGTTGCCATGCCCTCCTCCCGGATATCTTCCCAACCCTGGGATCGAACCCAGGTCTCCCACGTTGCAGGTGAATTCTTATCATCTGAGCCACCAGAGAAGCCCAGAGTGGAGATTCCTTAAAAAACTAGGAGTAAAACTACCATATGATCCAACAATCCCACTACTGAGCATATGCCCTAAAACCAAATTGAAAAAGACACATGTACCCCAATGTTCACTGCAGCACTGTTTACAAAAACTGGAACATGGAAGCCACCTAGGTGTCCACTGACAGACGAATGGATAAAGAAGCTGTGGTACATATACACAACGGAATAAAGCTCAGCCATAGAAAGGATCACATCTGAGTCAGTTCTAATGAGGTGGATGAACGTAGAGCCTATTGTATAGAATGAAGTAAGTCGGAAAGAGAAAAACAAATATCCTATATGAACGCGTATATTTGGAATCCAGAAAGATGGTATGATGGACTTATCTGCAGAGCAGCAGTGGAGACACAGACACATACAACAGACTTGTGGTCACGGGAGAGGGGTGGGGAGAGGAGAGGGTGGGGCGAACAGAAAGAGCAGCATGGAGACATACACTGCCATATGCACAACAGGTGGTCAGTGGGAACTTGCTGTATGACACACCCCTCTAGAGAGGTGGGATGGGGTGGGAGGTGGGAGGGAGGTTCAAGAGGGAGGGGACATGTGTGTGTATACCTATGGCTGATTCATGCTGATGTATGGCAGAAACCAACACAATATTGTAAAGCAATTATCCCTCAATTAAAAATAAATCAGTTCAATTCAGTTCAGTCGCTTAGTCGTGTCCCACTCTTTGCGATCCCATGGACTGCAGCACGCCAGGCTTCCCTGTCCATCACCAACTCCCGGAGCTTACGCAAACTCATGTCCATCGAGTTGGTGATGCCATCCAACCATCTCCTCCTCTGTCATCCCCTTTTCCTCCTGCCCTCAATCTTTCCAAGCATCAGGGGCTTTTCCAATGAATCGGTTCTCCACATTGGTGGCCAAAGTATTGGAGTTTCAGCTTCAGCATCAGTCCTTTCAATGAATATTCAGGACTGATTTCCTTTAGGGTGGACAGGTTGGATCTCCTTGCAGTCCAAGGGACTCTCAAGTCTTGTCCAACACCACAGTTCAAAAGCATCGATTCTTCAGTGCTCAACTTTCTTTATGGTCCAACTCTCACATCCAAACATGACCACTGGAAAAACCATAGCTTTGATTAGATGGACCTTTGCTGGTAAAGTAATGTCTCTGCTTTTTAATATGCTATTGAGGTTAGTCATTGCTTTTCTTCCAAGGAGTAAGCGTCTTAATTTCATGGCTGCAGTCACTATGTGCAGTGATTCTGGAGCCCCCCAAAAATAAAGTCTTTCACCATCTATTTGCCATGAAGTGATGGGACCGGATGCTGTGATCTTCGTTTTCTGAATGTTGGACTTTAAGCCAACTTTTTCACTCTCCTCTTTCACTTTCATTAAGAGGCTGTTTAGTTCTTTTTCACTTTCTGCCGTAAGGGTGGTATCATCTGCATATCTGAGGTTATTGATATTTCTCCAAGCAATCTTGATTCCAGCACTTTTTTTAAAAAAAGAAGTCTGCCACAGCATGGCAACACTAAAGGCATCCTTGCCATTCCTGGGCTCCCAGTACTTGTGGCTCAGCTTGACTCTGTCCTGATTAGTATACGTCATATACAGTCTGTGACACACAGAAAGCCCTCGGCATGGCCACAGGACAGGCCTACAGCAGGAGGTATGAAAACTCCTGAGAGCAAGGCCCACGCCTTCATTCCATGTTCTTTCAACAAACATTGACTGTGGACCCGCTACATGCAAGGGCCTGCAGTGGGATTGGGCAGAGAGAGGCAGAAAAGGCAGATGTAGCCCGCTGGCCAGGATAGGGCAGTGGGTAATGCGTGGATCCGCAGACAGCTGCCTGGGTTCAGATCCTGCCCCTGCACTTACAAACCGTGTGAGCTTGCTGATTCTGTTTTTATTTAAAATTCTAGTATTTTTTCATCATAGGTTTCTTCACATTAATTTTGATCCCCTTAAATATTGTATTTACATAGTACTTATCTTGATTACTGAGGGTCTTCCTCACCACCTTTAAACTTTGCATCTCTGGTGAATGCCTCACTCAGCTCACCCTAGTTCCGGCTGTGCCTTGTACAAAGGTTTAATTCCTTTGTACCTTAGTTTCCTCATCTGGACAATGGGAATAACAATAGCACTTCCCTCTCAGTGTTGCTGTGAGTATTAAATAAGATGATATAGGCACAGAGGACTTCCCTGGGGCTCAGATGCCAAAGAATCCACCTGCAATGCGGGAGACCCAGGTTTCACCCGTGAGTCAGGAAGATCTCCCAGAGAAGGGAATGGCTACCCACTCCAGTATTCTTGCTTGGAGAATCCCATGGACAGAGAGAGGAGCCTGGTGGGCTACAGTCCATGGGGTCGCAAAGAGTTGGACACGACTGAGCAACTAATATCATCATCATGATGGTGCACAGAACTAATGCCAGAGCTCCGCAAGTGTTCAGTTCAGTTCAGTCGCTCAGTCGTGTCCGACTCTTTGCGACCCCATGAATCGTACACGCCAGGCCTCCCTGTCCATCACCAACTCCCAGAGTTCACCCAGACTCACGTCCATTGAGTCAGTGATGCCATCCAGCCATCTCATCCTCTGTCGTCCCCTTCTCCTCCTGCCCCCAATCCCTCCCAGCATCAGTCTTTTCCAATGAGTCAACTCTTCGCATGAGGTGGCCAAAGTACTGGAGTTTCAGCTTTAGCATCATTCCTTCCAAAGAAATCCCAGGGCTGATCTCCTTCAGAATGGACTGGTTGGATCTCCTTGCAGTCCAAGGGACTCTCAAGAGTCTTCTCCAACACCACAGTTCAAAGGCATCAATTCTTCGGCGCTCAGCCTTCTTCACAGTGCAGCTCTCACATCCATACATGACCACTGGAAAAACCACAAGGGTTAGGTGAGTGTTACCTGTCATGTGAGCACAGTGCCAGGCACACGAAGAGCACACGGGGAATGTTGGCTGATAAACAAGCCCTACAATAGCTACTGCACGCTCCATATTTAATTCAGCACCTCTTATAATCTTCACAGCAAACAGGGGTTTCCACAGTCCTCTGGCATATGTAATATGTTCAGCGCTTCTCTCGCCCTGCAGTGATTTATTTCTAATGTAATCTCCCAGTTCCTTTCTGAAGGATAAAAAGGTCTTCCCTCCAACCATTCATCTTTGTCCCTGATCGTATCTTACCTTTTCCTGCGGCAAGCTCTCTGAGGCTCCAGGACCCCTTCCTGGATACTGCATCTCAAATGAGATGATTTACAAATGCTTCTCAACTGTCGGGCATCACTCCTTCGTGACCTCGCTTCCGCTTCAAGTTCAGACGAACTCGTGAAGGACATTAACAGATGTGTTCTCCCGTTGTATGTCTTCTGTCAGAGCAAAAACCGAGTGTGCCCAGCAGCCGGGCCTTTCTCATTACTTATGATCTTGTAACTCTCAGCCATCCATCTTTCAGCTCTTCATTTACGCCAGCTCCTTCCTGTTCTAGTTGGCTTTTAAATACAGCTCAATTATTAATCTCTAATTGAATTTTTCCTTTTGCCTTTCTGACTCCATACATAGTAGTTCTTTCCCCCTGCTTTCCATATTCTCTCTACGTGCTTTCAGTTCAGAATCTCGATGTTCTAGTCCCAGTTCTACTCTCTGGCTTCCCAGCCTGTTCAAATTCAAAGGAATCAATATTGATCGACATTTCCATTTTGCACTTCCTGATTGTCCCCAGTGCCACTTAATGCCTCCATTTGGAAAGCCTCTGTCTTCCGGAACCCATTTCCCTTTCGCTGATTAAGGTCACAATAAAGGCCCCTGTGCCACAGCCAAAGCCATCATGCTCCTGGCTCCACTCCCAGGCGGCTCTTTTACCCTGGCCTTCGTCCCCGGGTCCTCCCGCACTGCTCTTTGCTTACAGAAATCTCCCCTGTCTGACCCTAACTCTGCAGAGAAAAGAAAATGGCCCGGGGGCGGCCAGACCCAGAGCGCCTGAGACGCCCTGATCCCTGGGACAGGAGGCAAAATTGCCGCGGATTCTTCATCACAATGAGAGCACGTTTATTGATTTCCCTCGGGTCCAAGGTCTATGCAGGAGAATGGTTTTTGTTTTTATTTTTTCCATGTATAAGTATGTGGGTTTTTTCCCTTAAACTTGTGTTATTCACATCTCAGTCGTATTGGTTTGTGAGTAAAAGGTATGGACCATCCACTTTCTGCCTTTTGGTTTAAAGTAACTGTTCTTAGTGGCTTCAGACAGTTTCTACTTTTGTGCTCGGTACATGGGCACCAGAAAGAAGGTATTTTATTTCTTTGCAAAGGACAAGACCCGTGAGCCGCACTATCATTCTAGCGGCAGCAGTAGTAAAAGCTGCCATAAGCGAAGAGCCCGCTGTGCCAGGCTCTCATGTAGCCCTCTCAGCGTCCTGCAAGACATGTGTCTTGCTGTTGTTGTTGCTGTTTTGTTTGTTTTGGCTAGGGGAGGGGCTGGTGGTGTGGGGTTTTGTTTTTCAATATAATTTATTTTTGCTTTCTAATTCTTTTATTGAAGTACAGTTGATTCATAATATTCTGTCAGTTTTTAGGCATACAGCAAAGTGATCGGTTATATATACAGATATATGTATTTACCTCTACTCTTTTTAAAAATTCTTTTCCATTATAGTTTATTGCAAGACATTGAATATAGTTCCCTGTGCTATACAGTAGGTCCTTGCTGCTTATCTATTTTATATACAGTAACGCGTATCTTGGAGAAGGCAGTGGCACCCACACTCCAGTACTCTTGCCTGGAAAATCCCATGGGTGGAGGAGCCTGGTGGGTTGCAGTCCATGGGGTCGCTAAGAGTTGGACACGACTGAGCGACTTCACTTTCACTTTTCAC
Source organism: Bos javanicus (assembly GCF_032452875.1). Classification (NCBI taxonomy): domain Eukaryota; kingdom Metazoa; phylum Chordata; class Mammalia; order Artiodactyla; family Bovidae; genus Bos; species Bos javanicus. The sequence continues at coordinate 4,139,600 of NC_083887.1, read as the reverse complement.
TTTCATGCATTGGAGAAGGAAATGGCAACCCACTCCAGTGTTCTTGCCTGGAGCATTCCAGGGACGGTGGAGCCTGTTGGGCTACCATCTATGGGGCCGCACAGAGTTGGACATGACTGAAGCTACTTAGCAGCAGCAGCAGCAATGTGTATCTGGTAATACCAAACTCCCCTTCCCCTTTGGTAACCTTTTTCTTTCCATGTCTGTTTCTGTTTCATAAATAAATTCATTTGTACTAGTTTTTAGATTCTATGTGTGACATCATATAATATTTGCCTAAGAAATGTCTCTTGTGATCCTCATTTTACTGATAAGGTAACTAAGGCTTAGAGAGGTTTGCTGCCTAGTATAAGGTTCAGTTCAGTCGCTCAGTCCTGTCTGACTCTTTGCGACCCCATGGACTGAGCATGCCAGGCTTCCCTGTCCATCACCAACCCCCAGAGCTTACTCAAACTCATGTCCATCAAGTCGCTGATGCCATCCAACCATCTCATCCTCTATCATCCCCTTCGTCTCCTGCCTTCAATCTTTCCCAGCATCAGGGTCTTTTCCAATGAGTCAGTTCTTTGCATTAGGTGGCCAAAGTATTGGAGCTTCAGCTTCAGTCCTTCCAATGAATATTCAGGACTGATTTCCTTTAGAATGTATAAGGTTGCCATCAGAGATGTGGAGCTGGAATTCAAATTTAAGTCTGATTCTTAAGATTGGGCTGAATTATAATTAGAGTCTTCAGTATCAGGAATTCACGGAGCTCCTGCTGGGGGCAAAGAGCGCCTCAGATGTGTGTAAAATACTAAACTACCATCAGATTTGCACTTTTCTGGAGCAAGGGTTCATTGGGCTCATTCAAGTCTGCAAAACGTCAAGAAACATTGCTCTGTGCCCATATGCGGTTGTTGTCTATTTGACCTACCAAAGAATGAGATGGATGTTTAAACCTGCCCATCCCCTCTTGGGTTTCTTTCTTTTTCTTTCTATTTTGTTTTCATCTTCTTCTCTTCTTCTTTTTTTTTTTTTTTTGGCTGCAATGTTTTCCAGCACACCTAGGCTGATGACTCATATCATCAATTCAAATTGTACCTTTCTCAACATAAAATGACTCTCTACAACTAAATAACAATTTTCAGAATCCAAGTTTACAGCTTGCTGGCTATGTGACCTTAGAGCACACATTCTCTCCTCTGAGCTTCTGTAAAGCAGGGGCCCCATGCCTACCATGGGGACCCTGGTTAGACTCTGCAGAGACCCCCTCAAGCCTGTGAGGCTGGAAACACGTGTCCACAAATGAGGTCCTGTTTCCTCACCATGGACATCCCTCCCCTGACCCAAGCAGGTAGCAGGCTCCACGCTTCCTTATCTCCTGAGAGATTTGAGGCAGGGCTTTTCCCTCTCAAACTCGAGCCTGCTGAGGAGAACAGGATTTGAAGAAGAGAGGGAAACAGGAAGAAGCATTCCTGCTGGACGACAGCTGGCAGCTGGCCTCTTGCTCCTGGCCAGGCTGTGCCACTGCATCCTAAGCATACACAACTTCCCAGAACATCAGTGTCAGATGAGGACGTCTTGTGATGGTGAGGGAATGAACGAAAAGCAAACACTCCTTCGTCACACCCAAGCAAGCGAGGAGACAACCACCTCTGAGTCAGCAACACCCCCTCCTGCCTGACTTGCGACTGTGACTCTGTTTCTCCTGCCTCCTGGGTGAAAAGAACTGCCGATCCTCTGAGTACCCCCGCTTCCTGACAGCACCCAATCTAGAACAGACCCCACTTCCTTGGGCCCTCTCCACACCCTCCAACACAGGCTCCAATTCCCTAACAAGCCCTCCCTCACCCTCTCTCCCCCGGACACGAAGCTCCCCATGGTGTATATCCCCTCCCCCCACCTCAAAGCAGCAGGTGGCACACTCACAGGTATGTCTGCCTACAGGTGTGTGCTGGGGTGCTTGGCTTGTAGGCATCAACCAGGGATTTCCCCCAGGACAAAAAGAGCCCTCCCTGGGCATGGGAGAAGCAGGAGGGCCTGCAGATCTGAGAGCAGAAGGGAGCTGTGCCTGCTCCCCAGCTTCACCTTGAGGTGGACTCTGGAATTACCAGCGAGGCTGGACCCCAGGTCTCCCCCGAGATCCTGCGCCCCTAGCAGGGTGTGGACCTGCCAACCAAGGGACATGAAGGGACAATAAGAGCCAGAGCTAAGGGTGACTTGGCATGAAAGGCTGGACATGATGAATGGAAGGAAAGCTACTGGGGCTTTACTTAATGTGAAATTCTGTTAGAACCTAGGGAAGGGGTACCCCAGCAGCGGTTGAGCATGTAGGAGGTAAATTCAAAATGAAGTTGTTCTAAGAAAATTTAGAACTGATGTCATTATCGGACACTTACATCTGTGACCTGAGTTTCATACCTACTGCATGGGTTAAGAAAAAAAAAAACAAAAAACGGGGAGGGGGCGGTGGTTAAAGGGACACTGGGGTGCCTTCAGTAACTTCAGGACAGATGCTGTGGGGCTTCTGGGAGAGTCTGACCCCTGCCTAAAAGGAAGCCTAGACTGTGTGTTCCTGCTTCTCCCCACGGATCTGACTGATCCTTTTCTCTCCAGTGTTTCACAGGATCCACCGTTCAGTCCCTGTGGCGGGAGATGCCTCCTCACAGCGTTCAGCAAGACTCCTCTCTCCCACTCTGGGATCCTGGAAAAACAGAACCAGAGGCCAGGGCGAACACTGTGCTGGAGACAGGGGTTCGGGAACCCCGGGGACGAGCAGGAACTGACCTGACTGCATCCCTGACGGTCTTCAGAACCGCTGCAGCCTCCCTCCGCCCGCTCCTGGTCATAGCTGAGCAACCTCTCTATCTCTTCCTCTCAGAGTGAGCTTTGTAGGGCCTTTAAGCTTCCCACCACTACGGAGACCTTTTCCTGCCCAGTCCCTGGCTTAGGTCTCTGTGACTGTCTTCAGATCCCCTACTTTGAGGGTCCACCCCTCAGACTCTTTCTGGTAGGCATTCCCACTCCCAGACCCCTCAGAGGCCCCTTGCTCTGGGAAGGGAGCTTTTACGAAGCTCTAGCCCAGTGCAAAAAGGCTGGTTTAAAACTCAACACTCAAAAAAGAAAAATCATGGCATTCGGTCCCATCACTTCATGGTAAATAGATGGGGAAACAATGGAAACAGTGACAGACTTTATTTCCTTGGGCTCCAAAATCATCGCAGATGGTGACTGTACCCATGAAATTAAGACACTTGGAAGAAAAGCTCTGACCAACCTAGACAGCATATTAAAAAGCAGAGACATTACTTTGTTTCCAGTGGTCATGTATAGATGTGAGAATTGGACCATAAAAAAAGCTGAGTGCCAAAGAATTGATGCATTTGAACTGTGGTGTTGGAGAAGACTCTTGAGAGTCCTTTGGACTGCAAGGAGATCAAACCAGTCAATCCTAAAGGAAATCAATCCTGAATATTTATTGGAAGGACTGATGCTAAACCTCCAATCAATACTTTGGCCACCTGATGCGAAAAGCTGACTCACTGGAAAAGACCCTGATGCTGGGAAAGATTGAAGGCAGGAGGAGAAGGGGACGACAGAGGATGAAAAGATTGGATGGCATCACCAACTAGATGGACATGAGTTTGAGTAAGTTCTGGGAGTTGGTGATGGAATGGGAAGTCTGGCATGCTGCAGTCCATGGGGTCGCAAAGAGTCGGAAACAACTGAGTGAGTGAACTGAACTGAACTGATCTGAGCCCAGTGTTTGTTCTGCCTGGTTCTGGAAGTGGAGGCCTCACCTCCTGAGCCCTCTCATTTGGCTCGGTTTTTCATAACACACTTTACCTTCTAATGCGCTTCACAATTGCCTTGTTTCTTATGTTTATTGCTTTTTGTCTGCCTTCCTTACTAGAACATGAGCACCACAGGGAAAAGAATGTTTACCTATTCAGCTCACTGATATATTCCCACCACCTCTTACTGTGCCTAGCGCATATCAGGGGTTCAAGAAAACCTGTTTAGACAAATGATAAATAGTTGTATACAAGTGATGTATAAATAGGAATGAATACATAATGGGGCTCCCTGGGCTACCTGCCCTTTGGGATCATGCTCTGATACACTTTGAGTAGGCGAGGTTGAGTCACAACCTTCATAACCACTGGAACAAATTTATATGGTAACAAAGCACTTAGGTTCCCCTGGGAATGTGGGGTGTGGGAAGCCCTGAGGATGATCAGTTAGGGCTGGGGACCTGATTCTGGTGGTGCATTGCGGCCATTACAGGCTTCCACCTAGTGGCTAAATGAGGAAATGCGCCCAGTCTGACTGGGAAGCGGCTCTATGGCAGGTGACCTCTACCTCTTAACACACTCAGTGTTTGCAAGTTTCTCTAGGCGCTGTTAACAACATGAGAGTCACCAGTCCTGGCCCTCTCAGAGGTCTCTGGAGTATGTGCCAATTGATCTGAAATGCAAGCCCAAACCCTTTTTGTGATCAGCATCATCTTTTACACACATGCATTCATCCATCCACTCATCATTCATTCAACAAACATTTGCTGAACAGTTATGAGAGGTCTCACACACTAGCAAGTAATGCTCAAAATTCTCCAAGCCAGGCTTCAACAGTACCTGAACTGAGAACTTCCAGATGTTCAAGCTAGATTTAGAAAAGCCAGAGGAACCCAGAGATCAGATTGCCAGCATTCATTGGATCATAGAAAAAGCAAGAGAGTTCCAGAAAAACATCTACTTTTGCTTTATTGACTATGCCAAAGCTTTTGACTGTGTGGATCACAACGAACTATGGAAAATTCTTCAAGAGATGTGAATACCAGATCACCTTACTTGCCTCCTGAGAAATCTGTGTGCAGGTCAAGAAGCAACAGTTAAAACCAGACATGGAACAATGGACTGGTTTCAAATTGGGAAAGGACTACATCAAGGCTGTATATTGTCACACTGCTTATTTAACTTATATTCAGAGTACATCACACAAAATGCGGGGCTGGATGAAGCACAAACTGTAATCAAGATTGCAGGGAGAAATATCAATAACCTCAGATATGCAGATGACACCACCCTTAAGACAGAAAGTGAAGAGGGACCAAAGAGCCTCTTGATGAAAGTGAAACAGGAGAGTGAAAAAGCTGGCTTGACACTCAACTTTCTAAAAACGAAGATCATGACATCCAATCTCATCACTTCATGGTGAATATATGGGAAACAATGAAAACAGTGACAGACTTTATTTTCTTGGACTCCAAAATCACTGCAGATGGGGACTGCAGCCATGAAATTAAAAGACGCTTGCTCCTTGGAAGAAAAGCTATGACAAACCTAGACAGTATATTAAAAAGCAGAGACATTACTTTGACGACAAAGATCTGTCTAGTCAAAGCTATGATTTTTTGCATTATGGATGTGAGAGATGGACCATAAAGAAGGCTGAGCACTGAAGAATTGATGCTTTTGAACTGTGGTGTTGGAGAAGACTCTTGAGAATCCCTTGGACTGCAAGGAGATCCAACCAATCCATCCTAAAGGAAATAAGTCTTGAATATTTATTGGAAGGACTGATGATGAAGCTGAAGCTCCAGTACTTTAGCCACCTGATGTGAAGAAGTGACTCATTGGAAAAGACCCTGATGCTGGGAAAGAGAGAGAAGGCAGGAGGAGAAGGGGATGACAGAGGATAAGGTGGTTGGATGGCATCACCGACTGGATGGTGATGAGTTTGGGCAAGCTCCGGGAATTGGTGATGAATACGAAAGTCTGGTGTGCTGCAGTCCATGGGGTCTCAAGGAGTTGGACATGACTGAATGGCTGAACTAAACTGAACTATAAATGATCAGACAATGGGGGGAGGGGGGAAAGAGGTCCTGCCTTTCCTGTGAAAAGAAAGCCATTCAGTAGTCAGCAACAATTTACCAAGAGCCTGCTGGCTCCATGCTGGTGTTTGTGAATCGTAACTACTGAGACAGAGTAGACAGCCATCATGGATCCAATCTTCCAGTTGAAGATAAATAAATAACATTGTAAGACCATAGATAATACATACATTGGTCTCTGCCCACAGTTCCTGGCACAGAGCTCCGAAACCTTTATAATTTCTTAAGTGATAGGAACACTAGGAGCATCTTATGTTCTAATGAGGCAGGTCTGAATGGGCTGCTGGGGGCCTCCTGGTTGGGGGCTGATCACCAGAAAGACCAAGTCTGATTAGAAGCTTAGAATTTTCAGCCCACCCCAATCTTCCAGAGAGGGGAGAGGGGCTGGAAATGAAGGGGCTAGAAATGGAATTAATGTTATCATGCCTAAGTGAGGAAGCCTCCATAAAGTTCCAGTTGTAAGGGGTCCTCTGAGCTTCCAAGTTAGTGGGTAATGCAGTCCAATTCCACGGATACTAAGAAGCTCCTGTGTGCAAGACCCTCCCAGACTTTGCCCTGTATGTCTCTTCAACTGGCTGTTCATCTATATTCTTTTTTTTTCCTCTGGTTTTATTGAGATAGAATTGACATACACCACTAAGTCCATGGGGCCTCAAAGAGTCAGACACGACTTAGCAATAACAACAACTGTCTAAGTTTAAGGTGTACAGTATGGTGATTTGACTCACATATATCATGAAACGACTGCAACAGTAAGTTTAGTGAACCTCCATCATTTCATACAGATACAGAACGAAAGAAATAGAAAGGATATTTTCCCTTGTGATGAGAATTCAAGATTTACTCTCTTAATTGTCATACATAACACACAGCATTGTTCATTACACTTCTCATGCTGCGCATTATTTCCCTAGTACTTATCTTATAAATGGAAGTTTTTACCTTTGGCCACCTTCATCCAATTCCTTCTTTCCCCGCCTGTGGTTTTCCACTCTGAAAACCACAAATCGGATCTATTTTTCTATGAGTTTATGAAGTACAGAAACTACAATACTGTGTTAGTTCCTGTTACAGAACATAGTGATTCAGTATTTCTACACATTTGAAAATGATCATCGTGATAAGTCTAGTCATAACCTGTCACCATACGAAGCTGTCATATAATTATTGCCTATATTATGCCCACATTTCACCCCCATGACTTATGGATTTTTCAACTGGAAGTTTATGCCTCTTAATGTCTGTCACTTATTTCTCTCTTCTTCCCTTCTCTGGATTCTTCATCAGATCCTTCAATAAATGGGTAGACATAAGTAAGGGTGTCTCTGAGTCCTATGAGCTACTCTAGCAAATTAATTGAACCTGAGGAGAGGCTCGTGGGTAGCCTGGGGACCTACTGCTTAGGTGTCTGAAGTGGATGGGAGCAACCTCAGGGGACTAAATGCCTAGTCTGTGGGACCTGACACTATTTCCAGGTAGACTTTGTCAGAATTGAGTTAAATTGTAGGACACCCAGCTGGTGTCACTGGAGAAGGCAATGGCACCCCACTCCAGTACTCTTGCCTGGAAAATCCCATGGACAGAGGAGCCTGGTGGGCTGCAGTCCATGGGGTCGCTAAGAGTCGGACATGACTGAACGACTTCACTTTCACTTTTCACTTTCATGCATTGGAGAAGGAAATGGTACCCCACTCCAGTGTTCTTGCCTGGAGAATCCCAGGGCTGGGGGAGCCTGGTGGGCTGCCGTCTATGGGGTTGCACAGAGTCGGACACGACTGAAGTGACTTAGCAGCAGCAGCAGCTAGTGTCACAGACAATTGCTTGACGTTGGGGAAAACCTCCACATACTTGGTGGCCAGAGTGAAGTGTCCTTTGTAAGTAGTGAAGGAGACAACAGGAGAGGAACAGCTGTCGGAAGGAAGAACCGCTATTTTTCTTCATTCCGATGACAATGGTGATGAGTGCTGTGAAGGAAACACACACGGGAGAGAAACGAGGGGCTACTTAACGGAGGGCCCCCAAAGAGACGGCATCTAGAAGCCTGCGAGACAGGAATGGGCCAGGTGAAGGGAAAGCACTCCTGGAGGACAGAACGGCAGGTGAGAAGCAGTGAGTGCTCTTGGAATGGAGAGAAGGCCCGAGTGGGTGGAGGGTGTGTGTCAGGGAAGAGGCCAGCAGAGGCCAGATCCAGCTGGCCATTGAGGGCTGACTTTATACAGATTATCCAGCTTGCCTTTTCTTTCCTAAAGACCCATCTAGCTGGGTATGGAGAATGGCTTTACAGGATGTCTTAGTCCTTTTGGGCTGCTAAGAGCAGAATGTTATAGACTGGCTGCCTCATAGGAAAAAGAAAAAAAACAGAAATTTACTTCTCACAGTTCTGGTGGCTGAGAATTCCAAGATCAAGGTGCTAATTTCAAGTCTGGTGAGGGCCTGCCTCCTGTTCATAAATGGTTGTCTTTTCACTGTGTCCTCACATAGCAGAAGGGACAAGGAAGCTCTCTTCAGTCTTATTTATTTATTAAATGTTACATTTAATAACAAAGGGATTTGTTTTTGTTGCTTGTATGCATCTAGATGTCTTGTCTTCTCTTGCCTTATAAAGCAACGTAATGATATAACATTTCACTGTGCATTTTTGCAGACTTGAAATACTTTGTTTCTTTGGGCTTCCTTATTTTCACTCTCTGAAGTTTTTGCTACTGTATATTTACTGTAAATAATGTGTTCATGAATAAATTCAAATTGATAAATTTTGTTTACATTTACATTTGTTAAAATGTTAATTCATAAGCTTATTTTTACATATATCCCATGACATTTTTATTTTATACAATTTCTTTTTTAATTGAAGTATGGTTAATTTATAATGTTTTGTTAGTTTCAAGTGAACAGCAAAGTGATTCAGTTACAGATAAATTTATAGTATTTTTCAGAGTCTTTTCCATTATAGGTTATTACATGACATTGTGGAGAAGGAAATGGCAACCCACTCCAGTATTCTTGCCTGGAGAATCCAGGGACAGGGGAGCCTGGTGGGCTGCCATCTATGGGGTCGCACAGAGTCGGACACGACTGAAGTGACTTAGCAGCAGCAGCAGCGAGTATGGATGTGAGAGTTGGACTGTGAAGAAGGCTGAGCGCCGAAGAATTGATGCTTTTGAACTGTGGTGTTGGAGAAGACTCTTGAGAGTCCCTTGGACTGGAAGGAAATCCAACCAGTCCATTCTAAAGGAGATCAGTCCTGAGTGTTCATTGGAAGGACTGATGTTGAAGGTGAAACTCCAATATTTTGGCCACCTGATGTGAAGAGCTGACTCATTTGAAAAGACAATGATGTTGGGAAAGATTGAGGGCAGGAGGAGAAGGGGACAACAGAGGATGAGATGGTTGGATGGTATCACCGACTCAATGGACATGAGTTTGGGTAGACTCTGGGAGTTGGTGATGGACAGGCAGGCCTGGCGTGCTTCGGTTCATGGGGTCGCAGAGCGACTTAGCAGCAGCAGCAGCAGCACACGATATTGAGTATAGTTCCCTGTGCTATATGGTAGGTCCTTGCTGTTTACCTGTTTTAATAGTGTTTATATGTTAATTATGGGTGTCTTTTAAAGGGGCACTAACCCCGTTCACAAAGGCTCCACTGCCCCCCTCCCCCATCTCCCAAATACCAACAAATGAGGGGCTCGATTTCAATGTGAATTTCGGAAGGATGCAAACATTCAGTCTATAGCAGAGGGATGCCTACTTTACGGCAGGGAGTGGATACCAGCCCTGTCCTCAAAGGAGCTCTGACTCCAGTGGGAAGAACAAGGGTCAGGCGGCCCAGCAATTCTGAGTTCAAAGCCCAGCTTCACCACTTTCCCATGCTATAACTCTGAGCAACCTCTCTAAGCTTGGTTTTCTCACAGGAAAATGGGGGGGATAGTACTCACACTGTGGATTTGTAAATGAGAGAAGCGGATACGGAATGTCTGGTGCTATGCACAGCACTTGGTAGATGCTTGATAAGAGTTACATTATCACACACATCCCTTTACCAAGTAGAGAAAAGACAGCCACATGCACAATTAATAAACACAAAACAGGGAGAGAGGAAAGCGGTACTAAAGGGACCAGGGCGTGGAGGCCTTGAATGCCAACCTAAAGCACGAAAACCTCTGTGAGCAGTGGAAGCCTGTGAGGGTTTCTGAGCAGGGAGGAGCAAGGACAGAGCTTCTTTTTCAGAGGAAGACCATTTTTGGCTTCCAGAAAAGAGGAAGAAGGTGGGAGGAAGGAAGTCATGATCCCCTTCTTGACCCTGAGTTATAGCTTCACTCACCCTCCTCCCAACCCTGGAAGCTACATCCTGCAGCGGGCACCGGCCATGTTGCCTCAAGGCCTACTTCCTTCCAACCCATGGCCTATTCCACAGGGCCACATGTGCCTGGCCACTTGGTATTCGCAGGCTTAGCCCTGTTAATTATGGCATCTTGCCGTGCCAGCCAATCAAACAGCAGCTGGGGGGAGAGGGAGCAGGCGTCTGTTTCCAGGTCTCCCGCTTTGTCCTGGAAAGAAGCCTAGTTCCTTCTCAGAGGCAGTTGAGGGGAGAGGCAGAAAAGGAGCAGGCCTCAGCTTCCTGGGCCTGGCTGTCCATCCTGGGAACTTGGGATCTGGTAGAAGTACAGCCTGCCAGCCCGATAGACACCAAAAATCACAAAAAGACCAGAGCCTAATTCAGGCTGATGGACTAAATGCTCCTTGAAAGCGCAGCCCTCCTCCCAAATAAACCTGCCATATGGAATTCTGAGGTCCACTGGCTCTGGCACTGATTTTCCACGGTCTGCAGCTCTCAAGCTTGCAAAGTGCACTCCTGAAAGAGGAATTTGGAAGGATAAAGTCCTTCTAAAGCAAAAACAGCAGATTTACCATCTTCTCTACACTGTCCACTCCACACCACAATCAGTGAGAATGCCAGTGTTCCCAGAAGCAGTGGAGCTCGGGATGAAGATGTCTTTTGGGGGTGGGGAGGGACAAAACTAGGCCCTGCCTGGAGGTTTGATTAATGCTGCCGGTGGAGACTGAGTTCCAAGCTAGGGAGGTGGAGTTGCGTTCTTTCATCTTGCAAACATTTCCTTGGGGCCTCTCGACACTAGTCTGTGCCGGATGCTGGGGGCATTTGAGACCCACTCCAGCTCTTTGGAAGCTCAGAGTCTGGCAAAGTCATCAGATCTATAAGAAGGCAGTTACAGCCCAGAGTAATGGCTGCAATAGTACACAGTGTTAGCCATGGGAGGAAGTGATGATATATCTGGGAGGCAGAGGTTCCTGAAGGAAGTGACATCAAGCCGGGCTTTGAAGGCTGAATAAGAGGTCACTGGCAGACAAGGTGGGGAAATAAATAGTTTATGCCAAGGATGTCAGTAGGAAAAAACAGAATATGTTTTCTTCTAGAGATGACAAGCCATTTCTCTGGTTGGGACGAGGAAAGTGGAGATGACTAGTGGGAGATGGGAACTTCCAAGGTGGAGCTAGTGGTAAAGGCTTGCTAACGCAGGAGATGAAAGAAACACAGTTTCGATCCCTGGGTCAGGAAGATCTCCTGGAGGAGAAATGGCAACCCACTCCAGCATTCTTGCCTGGAGAGTCCCACAGGCAGAGGAGCCCGGCAGGGAGAGTCCATAGGGTCACAGAGTTGGACATGACTGAGCGACTGAACACACACACAGTGGGAGATGAGGCAGGACATGCAACTGGGGCCAAAGAGAGGGTGAGCACTGGGAAGAGTGCATATAGGTCAAGGCAGAGTCAGGATTAAAATTAGGTTGGGGAGACTTCCCTGGCAGTCCAGTGGTGAGGAATCTGCCTTGCAAAGCAGGGGACATGAGTTTGATCCCTGGTTGGGGCAAGTAGGCCCACGTGCCACCACCACTGAGCCTGCACACTGTAGCGGAAGGTCCCACACGAGGCAACAAACAAAAATACTTTAAAAAGTTAGGTTTGGCATCTGGATGCAGGTTAAAAGGAGATATTGAGGGGTATCAGATTGGCTAGTAGCAAAATAACGAAAATAAGACTCTGCTTTAGACTCTGATGCTGGGAGGGATTGGGGGCAGGAGGAGAAGGGGACGACGGAGGATGAGATGGCTGGATGGCATCACTGACTCAATGGATGTGAGTCTGAGTGAACTCCGGGAGTCGGTGATGAACAGGGAGGCCTGGCATGCTGCGATTCATGGGGTCGCAAAGAGTCGGACACGACTGAGCGACTGAACTGAACTGAACTGAACCCGTATTATCTCATTTAGAGCTCAGAACAAACCTATGTGGTCAGTGGGTATTCTTATCGCATCTTACAGATGCAGAGATGGAGGTATGGAGAGGTCAGGTAACTTGCCCAAACTCATACGCTCGGTAAGAGGCGGTTGCCAAGGGCTTGGGGAGAGGAAACGGGGAGTTGGTGTTTAAGGGGTACAGAATTTCAGTTTGGGAGCATCACAAAAGTCCTGAAAGTGTATATATGTCAATTGAGAGAGTTGTTAAAACAGATAGCTGGATCCCATGTGTGAGACAGATAGCTCGTGGGAAGCTGTTGCACAGCACAGGACCTCAGCTCCGTGCTCTGTGATGACCTAGAAGAGGCGGATGGCAGGGGTGGGCTGGGAGGGAGGCTCAGGAGGTGATAGATGTGTACATAGAGCTGACTCATGTTGTTGTACAGCAGAAACTAACACAACATTGCAAAGCAATTATCCTCCAATTTTAAAATGTATTTTTTTTAAGTTCTAGGGATGGATAGTGGTGATGGTTGCGCAACAACGCGAATGCACTTAATGCCACAGAGCAGTATGCTTACAAATGGTTCAAATGGTAAATTTCATCTCATGTGTATTTCAGTACAACAGAAGAAAAAGGGAGGGTGGGCGTGGAAGGATGCAGGGATTGTGTCTCTGCTACAGGCAGGTAGGGGGACGGTGCCTCCTCCAGCCAGGCCTGCCGCAGCGGAGGAGGGGAAGACACTCAGGAGGACGGAGCACCAGCTCCACTGCGGAGGGCGCAACTGAGGACAGGTCTCATTGCCTTTCTGGGAAAACCGAGGAAGCAGGCTGATTCACAGACTTCCTCTAGCGTCTGCCCTCCACGGCTCTGCCTTATTAGGAAGGCTTGGCTCATGCACACGATGAGGCAAAAGGCACAAAAAAGCCAAGCCTTCAATCCACTGGACATTTCCATGTCCTTTGACTTGTAATTGTGATGCGGAAGAAGGTGCCTTACACGAGTTACATCAATGAGGGTCCCACAAAACAAATGTCACCCACAAACTGGGTTACAGAGGAAAGTTTATTGAAGAGTCTGTTTACAAAGTTGTGGGCAGGGTTCGAAGAGTCAAAGAAGGGCGCAATACAGGCAGGACTGTCACCACCCTTGGAGGGAAGGCTGGGAGAGCTGGTAAGGGAAGGTGGCTTTGGTAAGGACAACCCGGCAGGAAGAAAGTTTGGGAAGTGAATTCCCACACCTCTTTCTCCTCCTGCCCTCAGTCTCTTGCCAAGCCACCCCTCTATTCACCCAGCCCAACACGAAGCCAAAGGACAGGGAACCCATCAGTGAAATCCGTACCAGTCAGCCTCCAGGGTCAGAGTGGGGTAGTAAAACCTGGCAAGAAAGTCAGAGAGGCAAGGGGTGGCACAGAGCTAAAGGGAAACGGTACTGAAATCTCTAGCTGCCTGGCCAGGGCTGCTGAGAAGCATCTGCTCTGAAAGACCCCCACCCACTTTCAAAGGCTGACCTTGGACCCAGGGTGGTAAGGAGCCCTGGGCTCTCACAGGCCCAGAAAGGAGCTGTGTGGTTTTTTGTACCTGCTTACTACTTACTATATGGGAACATTGGCCAGGAGCCTGAACTTCCCATCCCTGCACTGTGTACGCTCATTCAGACGGTCTGTTCAGTCAACATCTCCTGAAAATGACTCACTGCGGAGCCAGAGCTGGGAGGCACTAGATAAAGAAATGTGGGGCAGCCCCAGGCACCCTCGGCTTCAACCCGTGATTGTGCCTAGGGCTGGCCGGTGACAGGGTCTCTCCCCTAGTTCTGTGACCCCAGAGGTTGCTCTCATTTGCCTTCTCGGAGTGTGAGTACTCTTTGCAATCCTATGGACTGTAGCCCGCCAGGCTCCTCTGTCCATGGGATTCTCCAGGCAAGAATACTGGAGTGGGTTGCCATTTCCTCCTCTAGGAGGTCTTCCCGACCCAGGGATGGATCCTGCGTCCACCGGTGCACCTCGGAAGCCCACCTCCTCTATAATATGAGTCAACCACTTTTCCCCCCCACAGTTGGCCTGAGAATTCAAAGAGAAATTATTTTTTACAAAACAGGAGGCACTGGGCCAGGCATGGAGTAAGTGCCCCAAATCTGGGAATCGGTGTTCTTGTTAAAAAGCACCCACTGCGTCTCCCCCCTTCACCACCCTCTTGCTCGGTTTTGCTGCTGTTATTGACATTATACCACACTTGCATACTGGGGGTGGGGGGCTCTTTTCTTGCTCCTCCTTGAATACCCATGGCTTTGGGCTGAGCTGACAATTACCAATATTTATAGTGCACTGACACGCGCTTAATCCTGAAGACAGCCCCGCTTCGAAGGCAGCAGTACTAGGCCCATTTTATACATGAAGAAATTGAGCCCAGAGAGGTTAAGCCACTTGCCCAAGGTCACAGTCGAAGAGCAGCAGAGCCCCCCTCAAATCCGGCGCCAGACCGCGGCTACCACAAGGGGTGAGGGAGGGAACGAAGCCACCAGTCAATCATGATCGCAGGGCGGACGCGCGCCCGTCCCCTCCCCCGACCGCGGGGGCGCAGCGCCGGGACAAAGGCCCCGCGGCGGCCGGACGTCGGCCAGCCGGGTCCGCGCGGGGGGCGGGAGCGGGGGCCGGGCCCTTTAAGCTGGGCGGGCCGGCAGCGCGGGGGGCGGGCCGGGGGCGGGCCGGGGGCGGGCGGCGGCGGCCGGGCCGGAGGGCGAGCGGAGCGAAGGGCGGCGGCGGCGGCGGCAGCTCGCGCTCGGCCCGGGCTCCCGATCGCGCCCGGCCCCTGGTTCCCGGCCCGCGGCGGCGCGCCCCCGCAACCCCCGCGCCCGCCCCCGGCCCCGCGGAGGAGCGGCCATGCCGCCGCGGCGCAGCATCGTGGAGGTGAAGGTGCTAGACGTGCAGAAGCGGCGGGTGCCCAACAAGCATTATGTGAGTGCCTCGCGGCCCCACGCCCCCTCGAGCCCGGGCCCGGTCGGAGGCGGCCGGGAGCCCCCCAGCTCTGAAAACTTCTGCCTCCTGCTCTTTCTCCCCCACCGCCCCTGCGCTCCCCCGCCGCCCTGCTGCTGCGCGGCCCGGGTCTCTCCCGGCTCCTCCCTCTCCCCCTCCCCCTCCTCCCTTTTGCCCTGTTCAGCTCCTCCACCCAGTGCTCGGGCATCGCCCCTCATCGCCTCTTTGCGTGCCATCTCCCCCTTTCCCTCTCTCTCTTGTCCCCCAGTAGTCCCTCCCTTTCCATCCGTGGAGAAGTCTGGCCCCAGCCGGTGTAGGGAACGAGAGGCTGAGAGAGAGGCGCCTGTTTCTCAGGCCGCCTGCCCTGTCCCTCGTTGTCCGGAGGCGCTCAGACCCGCAGTGCCCAGCCACAGGTAGCCCCGCCGGGGATCACCAGGTTGGCCCCGTCCTTCTGGAAGAGGCAGCCTGAAATCTCTGAGAATGGATCCTTTCAGTGCCTGCACCATGAAAAGGTTTTTTTTTTTTTTTTTTTTTTTTTGCCCCTTCTCTCCAATACTTCTGTTTAAAGATGTATGAAAGTTTTTTCCTGGTATCTCCCTGGCAAAATGAGAACTTGTTTAGAGCTGGCGAGGACTTGAGAAAATGGGCCGGTGTCCTCATTTTGCAGATGGGAAGGCTGAGACTCTGGGAGGCATTGGGTTCTGTAACAAGGCTGAGCTGCATTTGGTTTTTCTGTGCTTCTGGAAGATGTGCCTGGGGTAGACGGTGACCTCCCCCCCACCCCGCCTCCCCGCACATGGGAATGGATTCCCTCACCAGCCTAGGAGCTCAATCTGTGGGTTCGGAGGGCCCTCAGAGGGCCTCAGAGGTTCTAGATGAGGACTAGTGGGGCTGGGGGGTGTTGGGCCCTGGGGAGGCCTCTCTGCAGGAGGGAAGGGGCTCTGGTGTCTCTGGTGGTGAGAAGGGGGCAGTGGCAGCGCCTAGTTGCAGAGAAGTTAACCGGGAAGGGAAAAAAGAGCAAGAAGGAGGGAAAAAAATCCTAACAAAGAAGTGTAGAACAATAAAGAGCAAGGGGCGTTGGCTGGCTAAATTCAGCTCCTTGACATCTCGGCAAGTCCTCTTTGGGTCTCTTGTCTTAAGAGGCTCCTTCTTTTAAGATAGATCTACATGCCCTCCACAGATAGTCTACACAATTCTGAAAGGAGATAGCCGGGAATCCACTCTGCACTCCCTACAGAAAGGCTGTGCTGTGTGAGCCTGTATTGTTATTGGCTGGGCAGCCAGTTATTCAAGCCTTAGCCAGGCGGTGGGAAGCTATTTCCTGGACCTGTGGCATCTTTAAATAGAGTGAAGTTTCCCTTGATTCCAAAGCTAGGTTAAACTGTCTTTTTTTTAATCCCTTATTTATTTATTTTTAACTGTTTCAAATGCTGCCAAGTCTTGGTTTCTTGTTTGAGCTTGTTGACTGCTTAACTGAGTTGCCTCTTTGGTATACAGACAGTTTTTACCAACTTGGCAACAGGAGGAAGTCTGAAAGTCTCCATGCTGCCTCCCCCCAGATCTGTGAGCCACCAAGAACTGGGCGTCATCGTCCACGCTCCTGTCCTCTCCTATCACATCAGATGCAGGTTCTTAATTAAGCCCACTTGACAGATGAGAAAACTAAGGCTCAGAAAGGTGAGGTCCTATGCCTGAGGTCACAATCAGGGCGAAAGCGGGAATGTAAACCCAAGTCTGTTCAACACCAGAAAGTGTTTTCCACCAGGCCACACCATTTTGCAGATTTCATGCCCCATAGTTTCCCTAAGCAGACTCCCCTCAAAGACTAG
Organism: Bos javanicus; assembly: GCF_032452875.1. Classification (NCBI taxonomy): domain Eukaryota; kingdom Metazoa; phylum Chordata; class Mammalia; order Artiodactyla; family Bovidae; genus Bos; species Bos javanicus. Next base: position 4,122,673 of record NC_083887.1, on the reverse strand, counting down.
GAAATCTGCCATCATTTGTGATCACTCTGAGGCTTTTCATTCTCTGCTTAGATCCCTCCCTACCAGTGTTTTGGAGGTTCTGCAGCTCTGAAGGGCATCTTTCTAAGCCTTCAACCACTTTTTAGGGGCCCCTTCAGATAAATCTCTACATATTAACATGGATTTCAGTTTAAATCTTGGCATCACAAGTTGCTAGCTTGTGACCTTGGTTTCCTCATCTGTAAAATGGGGGTAATGGTGCCCACTTCTTAGGGGGAGAGACCTTGTGACTGGCAGGGTTGACATTCCATAACAGCTAGCCGCCTGCCTCCCTGCCCTGTGGTATCCATGTCACTTTGGTTGGGAACGTGCCGACGTCATGTGAGGAGGATTTCACCGAGAATTTGTTTTTCTGCATGTGGGTTTAGTCACTCTTGTGATTCAAAAGGGCCCCCTCCCTTCCAGGCAGGCTTTTGGGTTTATCAGATGAAGAGGGGTAGCGAGTTGAACTGAAACCTGAGTCATCCACAGGAACAGAGAAAATTAAGTGCCTTGATGGCAAGAAGCCCACCAGAAACTGCCAGTGATCCCCACTCGTTCTCCAGTCATACCTGCCTCCGCCACTCTGGGAACTGGGATGGAGGTAGCTGCTGGCATGAGCCTGAACTTTCTCCCCACGTAGTGTCCCCTTATCTGCAGCTGGCCCAGCCGCTCTGGAGAGAGAGCATGAGCAGGGGAGTTGGCCCGTCGCGGGCTCTGCCACTTCCTGCTGTGCCACCTTGGGCTGCTGTACCTCTGTTTACCTCTCTGAGCCCCACCTTCTATATCTGCAAATTGTAAATACTGCTTTCCTCCAGAGCAGAATTTCTAAACCTTCACACTGTCGATATTTGGGGCCAGATCATTCTTTGTTGTTGGGGGCTGGTCCTGTGCATTGTAGGATGTTCAGCAGCATCTCTAGTTTCCACCCCCGAGATGCCCCCCATAGAGCGTCCCCCTCCCTAATTATACCAAAAATGTCCAAAATGTCCCCACACATGTCCCCCAACCTCTAACCCCCTGCTCCAATGACTCTATGAGAATATACAAGTCAGTTACAGAGGGTTCCCCACCACCTGCTCCCCATTTGCAGCTACTTTGATCTCCTCTGCTCATAGCTTGGTTGCCTGAGAAAGAAAAAGTCAGAGATGCTGTATCTCTCCAGCTGCACCTGGAGCTTAGGGCTGCCCATCAGGACTGGGCTACTTGTTCCATCTGAAATGGCATCTTCTCCATAATCAAGGCGGCATCTTTATTAGGCCTGGTCCCAGCCTCCTTCACCTTATGGGCAGACACATCATCAGTGGGCCCAAGGGCACAGCCAGAGGCCACATTTGGAGAATTCAGGCACAGAAGCTCCCAGGGCCTCCGAGATCCCAATGGATGGGTAGGGATTATTGTTGCCAATAATATCAACAGTATTATCATTTGGAGAGGACTTCCCTGGAGCCACTGCCCTCTGTCTGTTGGCCTTTCTCTGCTGGCATCTATCCAGGCTTTCTGAATGAATGGAAAGGGGGCTTTCACGTGTGACACCCTGAGAGACCCTCCCAGCTAGGTTATCTTCCAGCTTGAGGGGAGAAGGATGTGCTTCCTGTAGGTTTTGCAAGTTTTATTTGAATTGTCCCAGTTCCGGCACTGGAGAGGGAGGTACAGAAGCCTTGGGGTTGGGAAAACAGTCTCTGTTAGCAGGGGCCAGGAGACACTAGCTTGCTCTGTCTTGAGATCTTTAGATGTTAAGAAGAACAAGATGCTAGCAGTAGTTATAGAAGCAATAATCTTAATAGCTGAAATTTAATTTGTTGCTGTGGGCCAGGCATTAGATGAGCTCTGTGTGTTCATATTTAGTCATCAGAGTGGTCCTTTTAAATAAGTACTTTTCTATTATCAGATCAGATCAGTCGCTCAGTCGTGTCCAACTCTTTGCGACCCCATGAATTGCAGCACGCCAGGCCTCCCTGTCCATCACCAACTCCCATTGTTCACTCAGACTCACGTCCATCGAGTCAGTGATGCCATCCAGCCATCTCATCCTCTGTCGTCCCCTTCTCCTCCTGCCCCCAATCCCTCTCAGCATCAGAGTCTTTTCCAATGAGTCAACTCTTCGCATGAGGTGGCCAAAGTACTGGAGTTTCAGCTTTAGCATCATTCCTTCCAAAGAAATCCCAGGGCTGATCTCCTTCAGAATGGATTTCTATTATACTCATACATAATTTTAAATATACAGATACATGGAAAAAGTTAAATATCTATCTACCATCCAGCTGTCAGATCTTTACATTTTTCCGTAGTCAAGTCATTTTTATTTTTTAAGAAATAAAATCTTGCAGCTGCAAAGCCCCCTGCGCATTCATCCCAACAAGCTCCCCTATAAAACAAATCACAGTATCCTACATTTGGCGCTTGTCGTTCCCGTGCACACTTTAAAAATAACCAACAGACATGATTTTTTTAATTCACTAGCTTTATTGAGGTATGATTTACATACCATAAATTCACCCATTATAAGTATACGGTTGGCTTATTTTTTAAAGAAATGTATAGAGCTGTGCAGCCATCATCTCAATCCAGCTTTATCATATGCCCATCACCCCCAGAAAGATCCCCTGTGCCCTGGGGCAATCACTCCCCTTGCCACCTAGGTCCTGTGTACCTTTTAATGTTCTTACCTTTTCAGCACTCCCCAGGATCTTATATGGAAAGTTTTAAAAACTGTACAAAAACATACTTTTGCGATCTATGTTGGTATATGGAGCTCCAGTTCATTTCAACTGCTGCTTCACATTCCATTTATGAATATGTTTGTGTTGGTTCATGCTTCTGGAGGAGACTTTTAGAATGCTTTCTTTTAGCTGCTTTGTACATACAGCTCAGTATGGGTCAGACCCAAGGCTCAGACCCAGCTTACTGGGCCTTGGGCTTTGTGCATTTTCAGCTGTGCATTCAGTGTCCCTGGGAGCGGTGTTTGTGTGTCTCTTTGCTCTGGGTCCTTGCTAACACTCTGAATTGTCAGACTTCTTGTTGTGGCCCAGTTGTGTCCGACTCTTTGTGACCCCACAGACTGCAGCATGCCACGGTCTGTGTCCTTCACTATCCCCTAGAGTTTGCTCAGATTCATGTCCACTGAGGCAGTGTTGCTATGTAATCATATCATCCTCTGCTGCCCGCTTCTCCTCCTGGCTTCAGTCTTTCCCAGCATCAGGGTCTTTTCCAGTGAGTCAGCTTTTCGAATCAGATGGCCAAAGTATTGGAGCTTCAGCTTCAGCATCAGTCCTTCCAATGAATAGTCAGGGTTGATTTCCTTTAGCATTGACTGGTTTGATCTCCTTACCATCCAAGGGACTCTCAAGAGTCTTGTCCAGCCCCACAATTCAAAAGTATCAGGTCAGTGCTCAGCCTTTCTGGTCCAACTCTCACATCCTGTACATGACTACTGGATGGACTCACATCCCCTGCATGACTTTTTAGTGGGTACAGAATAGTATCTCATAGCAGTGTGTGTTTGCATTTCCCTGCTCTCTAGTAAAATTAAGCACCTTTTCACACCTTTCTCAGCCATTTGAGTTTCATCTTCTGTGAGTTAATTGCTTGTTTTATCTTTTGTCCCCTTTTTCAGTATATTGAGTTATTGGTTTTCTGCTAATTTATAGGATTTATTTATACACTTGGGATCCTGGTCCTTCATTAGTGTTCCTGTTTTCCCCTTGAAACCAGAGGTTCAGAGTGGTACAGGCACATACCTGAGGTCACGCAGCAAAGCATGGCAGGGTGGGGATCGATGTATGTGTACTCAGCAGCCCTGTGATCCCACCCCTGAGCCAAGTGACCTTGGGTGGATCATTTAAGCCTCCAGGCCCCAGCTTCTGCATCCTGGCCTTTCCTCATCTCACTGTCCGCCTAGCCTGGATTGACGAAGCACAAGCTGCCGCCAGCCCTTAGTCATTGTCACCCCAGGAAAGCTCTAGGTTGATTGTGCCCTGGAGTGACGGGTTGGCAGACCCTGTGCTTCTGGCTTTGAGACCTCCCTCCTCACTTGCCATGCTCTAAGAGCCGAGGGTCTCTCCTCTGAGCAGCTGACTTTTGCAGGATGGATCATGCCCATATGAGGCATTATCAGCATTCTTGTTTCAGTCTATGGGAGGCCACTGGCTGGCAGGCTCAGTGGTCTGGAACGAACTGTGAATCTGCTGCCCAAATTAGCTACATTCTGCTTTCCAGCCTCCCCCGCCCCTCCCCCCAGACATCCTGGCACCCCATTTTGCAGAAACATGCAGGGCAGGCCAACAAACTTGAGTGAAAAGAACTTGGGCGTCAGAGACAAACATTTCTGCCTTCAAATTCTGCACGGTCTTGGGTGACTCACTCAACCCCAGGCCTTAGATTCCGTATGTGTAAAATGGGGACAGTGTCGCCCTTCTAGGATGATTGTGTGCTTGTTTAGATAATGTATGCACTGACCGTTCTCCATCCCTCCTGCGGAGGGATAACTGCCAGCTCCTAGCACGTTTCTTACGGCTGCACCATTGCTTCGTGAAGGAAGGACCTGACTCTGAGTTCTCTTCATGAGCTCCCAACCTGGGTGACCTCGCACAGCAGCTCCCCGAGGGTCTGTAAAATAGGAGCAGTAATGGTGCTTACCTACAGGGACTTGGTGCTCCTCACACGCTGCTGAGCCTGATGCCTCCTGTAGAAAAGGCACTCAATCGTTGGCCGTCATGAAAACTACTATTAATGATAGTCATTGCCATGATCCACCTCTCTGCCTCTCTCCTGCCTACTGCCCTGGGAGCCTGCGAGTGTTTTCTCTACTCCGGGTGCTGCCACAGGCAGGCCACTTGCTGTCCTGAGAGAGGCCCATGAGCGAGGCAGAGCCCACCTGCCTTCCGTATAGGTGGGTTCTGCGCCCTGTCTGTGGCACACAGTTAGTGCCCTCAGGAGACATTAAGGCCCCTCGGGTAGGTTTGATTTGTTTGTTTGTTTGTTTCATTGGCTATTGGCTTTGTCAGCCATGCTGTGCCATCCTGCTCGCTCTGGTCCATGGCTGCAAGGAGCCAGGCCCCTCACCTCACCTGCCAGGTCATCCTCAGCCTGCCAGTCTTATACTCTGGACCCCTGCACTTGTCTGAAGATCCAAGAGGGTGAGGCTATCATAGCTTCATATTTACTTAAATGTCACTTTAGTTCAGACTTTGAATCAGTGCCATTCCTTGCTCCTGGTAAGCAAAGAAAGTGCACCAAACGGCCTGGGTTCAAATCCCGGCCCGGCCACCTCCCGACAGTGTGACTTCAGACAGATTACTTACCTTTTCTGCACCTCATCTCTGTTTCCTCATCTGTAAAGTGGGAATAATAATGGTGGTTCCAATTTCATTGGGCTGATGTGAGGACGGAATGGTCCTGGCACACAGTAAGGGCTTAATAGCTCTGAGCTATATTAGGAGTGTACAAACGTAGTATCATTTATGATAGTAAAAGTTGGAAACCACTTAAACACCCACCAGTAGAGAATAAGATAAATAAAACACACTATAACCTTGAGCTACAAAGAGCTAGAATACCATCGAGATGGCAAAAATGCGTTCCATCTTCTGTCACGGGAATGTAAAATAGCAAAACCAGTGGCAAAACCACGTGCTCAGACTGACTCCCACCTGGTTACAAATGAAAGCTGAAAAGATGCCTCGGTGAAAGCACAGAAGCATAGCTCATGAAATATATGTCACTTTCTTTTTGCTCATCTGTGCATTTCTCTGTTTTCCAAATGTTCTGCGGAGAACCCATATTCCTGTTTTTAGTTAAAAATTCAAAAAACAGCAAATGCTCACTTTAAAAGAGAAGCAGTGCCAGGCCATGGCAGCTCCAGCCAGGTTCCCACATCCCCGCCCCACTGTCCTGTCCTGAAGCTGCCGAGTTCTCCAGCTCCTCCGAGAGCCTGTGCTCTGCAGACAGGCTCTGGCCTCCGAGACTCTCCCCTGACTCGTCCCGCGGAGTTGGGGCTCTGGGTGTGGCTTTCCAATCCTTGAGCCCAAGAAGTGGCAAGAGATGAGTTCACAGTTGCAAGAGGGAAGAAAGTCCAGAGCAGATGCTTTTCTGGTTGAAGTGCTCCTTGCTTGGGAGCCAGGCCCTCTCCCCACCGGGAGGCCTGGGGTCTCCCACCAGTCGGCTGGTGGGGGGAGCTGCTGCAGCTCCCCAGGGGCTCTTATATCGCTAGTGCTTATACTGGAATAGGTTGGAAGGGTCTGCACCATGAGGTCATAGGGGCACCAGAAAGGTCGTTCAGGTTAGAGGTGTGCCCCCACACCCACTCCCCTGGACGGATCGTCCATTGGCTTGTCACCCATCCGGAGGTGCACAGGCGCGTCACACAGCAGAGTCATCACACGGCCAAAAAGGCCTAGCGGACTGTTCTGTGCACGGACGCTCGTATCCTGTTGCAAGTCGTCCATGCTTTTTTCCGTGAAGAAAGAGCTCTGGGGAGGCGAAAGGTCTTACTTGGTGGTGTGACTCTGTTTTCTCCTTCCCCTGGGAGGCCAGGGCCAGCTGCAGGTCACTGCAGCTATGAGAAGGGCAGCCGCCAACTGAGCGTCCTGTCAGCCTGGCGGGCGCGAGGCTGAGGCGTGCGCGCCCTGGCCCACGGCGAGGAGGCCTCTTCCGGAGGCCGTCAGGGTGCGCGCGCATCTGCGCCGAGACTGGGCCCGGGGCTGGTTCTGTTCTTCACTCACTCTGGGACCTCAGCCTTCTCCTCTGGGAAATGGGCGGCTTTGGCGGGGAAGTTGCATGAGCTTTTGTGCAGAGTGCCTGAGGGCGCTGCTGGCACGGCTGTACCTTGGTGCTTCCTGGCCTGGGGTTGTGCCCAGAAACTGGGGCCCTGGGGTTCCTCTCAAGCCCTTGTCAGTGGGGTCACCCAGACCAGGGTGGAGCTGGCATCCCTGCCCTCTGCTGGTTTGTGGGGACTGGCTGATGCGATAGACGGGAGGCCTGGGGTCTCCCACCAGTAGGCCTCTGGGGAAGCGCTGGTGCCGCTCCTCAGGGGCTCTACCCGGAGCCCACAGGCCCGAGCTTTGCTGGAAGCCATCCTCCTTTGGTCCCATTTTCCAAGCTACAGGTGTTCTCTCCTCATACTTGCTGGCCCAGGTGCAGACCTGCAGACAGGAGATGAACCGAAGCCTGGGGCCTTTTTCATGTAGCGAAGGGACAAGGGACCAGAGATCCATCTACTGTGTGTGTGTGTGTGTGTGTGTGTGTGTGTGCGCGTGTGTGTGCGCGCGCGCGTGCGTTTAGCGGTTGGGGAGGCAGAGCTCTCCTGCCAGCTTTTGCAGGCCTCTCTCCGGCCGTCCCAGAGCCTAGGGCTGCCAAATTTACCAAAGAAAATACAGGATGCCCAGGGAAATTTAAATTTCAGATAAACATACAAAATTTGGGACATACTTATACTAAAAAATCATTCATTATTTATTTGAAATTCAAATTTCCCTGGGCATCCTGTGCTTGATCTGGCAAGACTGCTAAAACTACCACTTTCAATAAGACAACTACCAAGAAACGATCATACTTCGTGATTCTGACAGTTCTTAAGAATTCACTGAACACAGGTAAATCCCTTCAGGGGCCAGGCGCTTTTGAGCAAAGAGATGACACCCAGATGTGCAAAGCGGGGATTCAGACCTCAGGGAGGCCAGTGTCCTGAGAGATAGATGGATGGCAGTTTAGGACTAGTCTGGCACTGAGGAATGAGCAGGGACCTGTGCCCCTGGATTCTGGGAAGCTGGACTTGGAGAAGGCAGCACGGTACCCAAGGCTGCTCACACGCCATAGGAGAGACGCTGCCGAGTGGCAAAGGGTAAAGGGCTTCAGGCGGAGAGGACAGAGGACAAGGAAGCAGCAGCCCTGGCATCTGGCATGTTTGCAAAAAGCAGGAGAGGTTTGAGTGATGGAGATGGAGCTTGATGGGTGGCTGGGGGCCCCAAGGGTCTGGGGGTTTCTGACTGGGCCAAAACCCACAGAAGAGTAAAAGCAAAGGGGACTCCCTGACAGTCCAATGGTTAAGGCTCCACCCTATTGCTACCCGGGGCCTGAGTTCAATCCCTGGTTGAGGAACTAAATTCCCGCAAGCCACATGGTGCAGCCTAAATAAATAAACATACACTCTACCTTTAAGAAGGCCATGCCCTGCTCCTCTCACTTCCCCCCCTCCTCCCACACACACATACACACACACACACACACACCCAGCCAGTGCTCAGAATCAGAGGTGTCCCAAATGAAAGTTGCTGGAGAGGTCAGGAGGAGCTGGGACTCAAAGACACTCCCCCAGCTTGATGGGTGGGGGGCACACCTTTCATAGGAGAATGGAAGGGGCAGACACACAACAAACCTGGGAGGCTAGAGGGAGAGAGCACCTGTGCACAGGAGGACTGGACACCTGTGCACAGGGGGACTGAACACCTGTGCACAGGGGGACTGAGCACCTGTGCACAGGGGGACTGAGCACCTGTGCACAGGAGGACTGAGCACCTGTGCACAGGAGGACTGGACACCTGTGCACAGGAGGACTGAGCACCTGTGCACAGGAGGACTGTGTGCAGACAGGAGAGATGAAGTCAGAGAAGGAGTGGAGGATGGGAAACAGAGAGGGGTCTGTGAAAGCCAGTAGGGCTTCCCTGGCAGCTCAGCAGTAAAGAATCCCCCTGCGGTGCAGGAGGCATGGGTTCCATCCTTGGGTCAGGAAGATCCCCTGGAGATGGGGATGCAACCCACTCCAGTATTCTTGCCTGGAAAATCCCATGGACAGAGGAGCCTGGCAGGCTATAGTCCATGGGGTCACAAGTCAGACATGACTTAGCAACTAAACCACCACCACCAACACCATGAAAGCCAGTAGGAATTCTGAAATTTGGGAGGGATTAAATAACTCCAGATTAGTTTGGTTCTCAAGACTTAATAATTACTTATTATTGTTATTATTGAACAGCTTTCATTTACTCAAGTGCTTATTATATGCTCAAAAGCTTTTCATGCTTTATGTCGCAGAATCTGAGCAGCAGTTCTGTGAGATAAGGAGTATTACTCAGGATTCTTGGGTAGCAAGTGACAGAAATGAACCTAGCTAACGTAAGCCAGAGGAAATGTATTGGATAAATGGCTCTGGCAGGACTGGCTTAGCCCCCCGTCACAGACAGGACCTGGCCAGCTGGGGCCATCCAGGGAGTTGAAACTGCCAACAGGCATCAGCATCACGAGAAGCAGGCCCCTGCTCCATCCCTCGGTCCCTGTGGCCACTCAGGAGTCCAGTTCCAGGGAGAGAGAAACTGATTGGCCCAGCCGGGTCACCTGACCCTCCTTTGGTTAGGAAGGGCGAGGAGCTGTGATAGACCGGCCCACCGAAACTGTCGGTAGTTGTTGTAGGGGACTTGGGGTGCTGTGTTGCTGGAAGAAGTGGGGCATGGCGCCCGAATGGGTGGAAACAATAGATGTCTGCTACGCAGGCACTGTTACTAGCCCATTTCACAAACATGGAAACTGAGGCTCAGATGAAGTACTTTGCCCAGGATCACACTCGGCTCTGCTGCCTGTCACTGAATGTAAAGAATGGTACGCTCAACTCGCCACCACCTCCACCCCTCAGACTTGCCTTTAAAGCACATAAGGATAGGATTTTCTGTTCCGCTTAATTAGGCAGAATTGCAGGGACCCCCCTGCCTGCTCCACTGACAAAGAAAGCCAGAAGCCCACACACTGGCGTCCCCGTTTCCTCCTTCCTGGCCAGGGTGTGAATCAGCAGCGGTGGCGTTGGGCCATCCTTGGCTGCCAGTCAGTTGCACAGATGTGGTTTGTTGTCTGCCCTGGGCCAGGCCTGGCCCCAAGCCAAAGAGAGGCTGAGATGACCAGGCAGCCTTTGTCCTCACAGAGGTCACCATCTGTTTAGACCGTGTCACTACAACGTAAGGGCTGTGCTGGGGCCTGCTATAGGGCCATGGGGACAAGGCAAGGGGCCGAGGCCTGGCTTGCCTGTGCCCCGCTAGGACAGAGAGGCGGCATTCTGAGCTGGGGTCCACCGGAGATGGATGTTCCCGGACAAGGAGAGCCAGCTAGCAGAGTTCTTAATACGGGAAGAATTTGGAGGGTCCTTGGACTTCGAAGGGGGAGGAGTACATCTTTATCATCAACAACCTCCAATAGCAATTTAGCGTTGCTTTCCTTTATGAAGACAGCGACCCTTGGATATTTACTAATGCCTGTGACTTTGTCACAGGTGGAAATTCACAGGTATTCCCACTCACTTTACAGTTGTCTCATGGACCCCAGTAGATCATTTACACTTACCCCTGCTTCAGAATCATGATGCTTTTTGACCTACTGCTGGATTTTGTTACTTATTGCATTAATAAAGTGTGTGTCTATTCATTGTCTTTTTGAAACATTTTTATTCAGTATTAGTTTCATTTGGAATGTTACATGCTTTATTCATTTTTAAGTTATTTTGAGAAGGGGACCATAGATACCATCAGATTGCCAAGAGGCTCCATGGCACATATACGCAAAAAGATGAAAGACTTCTGGGTAGAAGTGTCAGAGTTTGGGCTTGGGAGTCAGGCGGCAATTTGACCTGGCCCTGCTAGTGAGTGGCTGAGTGTGTGACCTTCGTAAGTGACTTCTTTGTGCCTCAAGTTTTTCATCTGTAAAATGAGGGTAAGAATAGTACCCACTGTGGGTTATTTCCTGTAAAGGGTTTAGAGCAGTGCCTAGGACATAAAGTACTGAATAGTTACCTGTTAGTATTATATTTATCATCATCATCATTCTCATCCCCTAACGAATGATGTGCATTTTTAATAAGCAACCTTGGACGATGTGACATGGGTGGTCTGGAATGACCTCACCTTGAGAAACAGTCTCTAAATGGACACACCCCCTCCTAAGATTTAAAAGCAACATTCCCTGAAGATTTATGTATTCGGATGTTTAGCAGTGTGGTGATTAAAATAATATTGAAAATAACATCAGTGCTTATCAGAGGCATGATTAAATAAATGGACTACTGAAGATCCTTCAAAAATTTTTCTCAAAGAATTTTTAATGAAATAGGGACTCACTCACCATATAACACAAGTGAAAAAGATCATATATACAATGTGATCTTAATTTCATAAACTAACGTATAGAAAAAGGATCTGGGAAGAAATACACCCAAAGCTTCATCTCTGGTGGTAGAAACATGCATGCTTGTTAAGACCTCAGACTCTGCCATCAGACTTCATTACCAGCTGGACGGAACAGGTTACTTCACACACTGGGTCTTACTTTCCACCACTGCTGAGTGGAAACAGTAATGCAGTGTAGCCTCGTAGGAAACACGATGGAGACCACTGGTGGTTGTGAGCAATTACATTGTTTTATATTTTTATGTATTATGCCAGGTGTCTCTAGAGGGGAGAGGACTGGGTTAGGACCAGAGTCAGGAAAGCGTCCTGAAGGGAGGGAGAAGGAGGGACCCCCCTTCCCCTGCTCCGTTTTTTCTGTCTCATAGACTTGTATATGAAGCCCCAGAAGGGGTTCACATCAAGGCTAGGAGGAATAATCTGCTGGGTGAGGAGACCAGCAGGGCACAGGTACAGGGGTGGCCAAGGAATCCACAGAACCTGACCTTTGGGAACCACATGCAGTTTCATGCAGGAAAAGGGGCTCTTTGGATGTGCAAAGTTTGGTACCCACTTATGCAGCCTCCCCTCCTTTATCTGGGGTGAGAATCCCTAATCCTCTTCTGGTACCCCTAATAGATGGCTGTCCCCAGGGTTTGAGAGCTCAGTCCCTCTACATTCTCATCTGTTTCTTTTCTCCCTCATGCCCTCAAGCCCAGGGGGATAGGAAGATGGAGCTGCACTTACATGGAGGAGGCAGATGTTTAAGGAGTATCCTAGACTGTCTTAATTGGCCTATATCTACCTGTCACCCAACCAGGGCATTCAGCTTAGATGCTTCCTACTGGACCAAGCCTGTCTCAGTGCTCCTGCATTGGGTCTAGTTGTCTGTTAACTTGTCTCCTCTCCACTAGGCCCTGAGTCCCTCACAGTCCAGGACCTGACCCAGAACAAGTCAGTTCTTGTTCTTTCAATGAACCCTCTTAGTCCCAAGGTCCCATGATTCTAGGGTGATGGCCATGGATGGCATCCTTCAGCTGAGACAGAGTCAGATGCCTTGTGTTGACCCGCTCCTGCCACCAGACCAAGCATTGTGTCATAGTGGATAAGGCACAGTCCTTGGAGGCAGCCAGGCCTGGGTGTAAATCCTGTCTTTATTACTTTCTGCCTGTGCGGTTTAGGGTTTGTTACTTAACCTCTCAGAACCTCAGTATCTTCTTCATCTTTAAATAGAGGAGTCATACCAGTAAGTGACACATAGCAAACCCTCAAGAGTCCAGTGGACATGGATGGAATACTATAACCCTTTGGGATGCTACAAGGTCAAACCGTATGAAATTGCCAGTTTTTGACTTAACAAATGGCAATTTCACTTAGTTCAACCTAATAATCTAGTTTGATTTGGGCCTACGGAACCCACTCTGCTTGCACGGCAGGGGATTAGGGGCCACCACTCTACCAGGCATCTTATCGAGATTATCCCTTTACAACAGCCCTGAGAGACAGGTAACACTCTTCCAGTCATCCCTTGGTATCCATGGGGGGCTGGTTCCAAGGCTCTTGTGGATACCAAAATCCATGGATTCTGGAGTCCCTTATATACAGTGGCATAGTGTTTGCACATAACCTTGTTCAGTTCTGTTCATTCGCTCAGTCGTGTCTGACTCTTTGCGACCCCATGAACCGCAGCACACCAGGTCTTCCAGTCCATCACCAACTCCTGGAGTTTACCTAAACTCATGTCCATTGTGTTGGTGATGCCATCCAACCGTCTCACCTCTGTCGTCCCCTTCTCCTGCCTTCAATCTTTCCCAACATCTGGGTCTTTTCAAATGAGTCAGCTCTTCACATCAGGCGGCTAAAATACTGGAGTTTCAGCTTCAATATCAGTGCTTCAAATGAACACCCAGGACTGATTTCCTTTAGGATGGACTGGTTGGATCTCCTTGCAGTCCCCTTGTGTATCCTCAGCAAATACTTTAATCGTCTCTAGGTTACTTATAATACCTAATACAATGTAAATGCTATGTCAGATCAGATCAGATCAGATCAGTCGCTCAGTCGTGTCCGACTCTTTGCGACCCCATGAATCACAGCATGCCAGGCCTCCCTGTCCATCACCAACTCCCGGAGTTCACTGAGACTCACGCCCATCGAGTCAGTGATGCCATCCAGCCATCTCATCCTCTGTCGTCCCCTTCTCCTCTTGCCCCCAATCCCTCCCAGCATCAGAGTCTTTTCCAATGAGTCAACTCTTCGCATGAGGTGGCCAAAGTATGTAGATAGTTGTAAATACAATGTAAATGCTATGTAAATAGTTGCCGGCAAACAGCAAATTCAAATTTTGTTTTTTTGGAACTTTCTGGATTTTCTTCCTCTTTCTTTTTAAATCTGAGCTTGGTTGAATCCACAAAAGCAAAGGGCTGACTGTATTAGCATCCCCACTTACCAGATGGGGAAACTGGGGCTCCTAAGTAGCTTGCTCAAGGAAGTATGTAGCCAGGGTTGGAACCCAGGTCTGTCTGAGTCTGTGGCTGTTTGCTTTGCTGCTGTCTTGAGACGGGGCTGCCTGTCTCCCCGTGGAGTGGCAGGAGAGCTCCCAGCACTCTCTTGGAGCCCCTGACCTGGGGGCTGGCAGCTATAGACTGAAACTCCCTGAGCTGCCGCTGTGGGATGCCACGGTTCTTGTTCTGGTTTGGACAGTTGGCTTCTGCAGTTTCTGCTGCAGTGTCTGTAGCTTTGGTTGGGGACTGTAAGGGGCATTATGGAGTCAGACAAACCTGGGTTTGCATTCTGGCCCCCTTCTCAAGCAGCGGTGTGGCTTTGGACCCACCATCAGTTCACCATGCTGTGAAATGGGATGGACGGTAAGCCTCACTCCATAGGGCTCCTGAGATCAGAGTGAAATCCTGAGGATTTCACAAGTGTTCATTAGTGTTGGTCCTCAGCTGGAGAAGCCCTGTGAATCCCTCCAGATTCAGAGCCTCTCCAAGCTCCACCAACAGAATTAGGTCCTCCTCCACCGTGCTCCATCAGTGGCTGTAAAGTGCTCCCTGAGGGCCTGTGGCCTGTGAGAGGATTCCACCACTCTCTTCTCTGCTGAGTACCTACTGTGTGTCAGGCACTGTGATGGGCCCTTTAGGTGTGAACCAAGACCCCAGGTAGCGCAGTGGTAAAGAATCTGCCTGCCAGTGCAGGAGATGCGAGATCCCTCAGTCAGGAAGATCTTCTGCAGTAGGAAATGGCAACCCATCCAGTATTCTTGCCTGGGGAATCCCACAGACAGAGGAACCTCGTGGGCTCCAGTCCACGGGGACACAAAGAGTCGGACACGACTGAGCACACACTCAGTAAGACCCATGGGACCGAATGTCCCACCGTCCTGGTTGATTTCATGGCTGTGCCACATGGCACGCAGGAGCTTAGTTCCCTGATCAGGGGTTGGACCCGTGCCCAGCCCCCTGCAGTAGAAGCACAGAATCTTAACCACTGGACCACCAGGGAAGACCCCCACAGCCCTGGTTTAGATCTTAACTCTGTCACGTGCTGGCCGTGTGGCCTCGTGCCAGCCAGTGTCACCACTCCCCATGCCCAGTCAGCCAAGTAAACTGGCCGTTTGGATTCTTTTGCGTTACTCAGCTTCATCCCTGCTGCCTGTGCGCTTGCACACAGTGGGTGCTCCGGGTGGCTACCCAGTTCTCCCCGTAGGAGAGGCGCTGATTTAAAATCTCTCAGCTGCATTTCCTGCATTGCCCCGGGCTCCTCTGAGGCCTGGCAACCTGGGCCATCTCCACGAGCCCTCAGTGCTTGCCCTGGAGGCTTTCCTAGAAAGCTAGCCTTCAGGTTAGTTTCAGCAGAGCCTGGGCTCCGGCTGCCAACACCTCTGCTTGCCATTGGAAAGTTCCCCGTGCCGCTCCGGCCAGATGTGTGCAAGGCCATGAGCTGGCAGCCAGAGGCCCGGCTGATGCTGCAGACCCGGTCCAGCGAGAGTTTCCACCAGCTCTGAGTCTCCGTCTAGAAGAACAGAGGGGCTGGGCCCCCTGGCCCTGCGAGTGGGTCATGCCCATCCTCTGGGTGAGACCCCAGCAGTGAGGGAAAGATGGGCTTCAGGGAGGGCAGTTGATTGGATTTCACAGCGAGACATTCCTGACTTTTCCCTTTAACATAGCTTGTCTCGACAGATTTGAGTCAGCCTGGAGGGGGCTGGGGGACAGGCTCAGCCTGAGCCTCTAGGGCCCCATCTCTGACAGAGTTATTAGTGATTGCACTCGCAGCTTCCTGTAAGTCAGGCTGTGTGCCAAGATTCTGCCCTGCATTAGCCTGTTGAATCCCTAGCCAACCCTGTAAAGTAGGTACGACTGTTCTGTCCATTTTACAAATAAGAAAATGGAGACTCAGAGCCATGAAGTGACTTATGAAGTCCCACAGCAGCGGTAAGCTATAGAGCCCAGAATCACACCCAGGTACCCGAAAGCCAGTGCCTTTTTTTTTTTTTAATGGCGTTAAAGAGTAGTTGTTAATTTTAATTTTTGATTTATATGCATGCATGCAGGAGGATTCGGAGAAGGCAATGGCACCCCACTCCAGTACTTTTGCCTGGAAAATCCCATGGATGGAGAAGCCTGGTAGGCTGTAGTCCATGGGGTCGCTAGAGTCTAACACGACTGCGCGACCTCACTTTCACTTTTCACTTTCATGCACTGGAGAAGAAAATGGCAACCCACTCCAGTGTTCTTGCCTGAAGAATCCCAAGGACGGGGAAGCCTGGTGGGCTGCCATCTATGGGGTCGCACAGAGTCAGACATGACTGAAGTGACTTAGCAGCAGCAGCAGCATGCAGGAGGATTCCCTTTTTTGGTATCACATTCTGTTAGCTTTTGTGCGTGTATAGGTTCTCATAACCACCACCCCAGACAGGAAGAATGAGCCCATCACCTCCTAAGAGTCCCCTCGGCTGCCCGGACTCTTGGATGATGTGAAATGCTGCCTCCACCCGCAGTTGGAGTTGCTCCTATGCTGTTCTCTTATTCTCCATCGCCTGCCCAGAGAGGTCTCGGGGTGAAGAGTGGACCTCTCTCCCAGGCTGGGCCCTGTGCCTGCATTCTTCTCTGTAACAAAGCCGATTCTGTCTCTAGCATGCTTGGCGGTTGAACTGTTCACTCAGCCATTCCAAGAGCATTGTTACCCCAGACTCAGAGCCTTGAATGAGGCCACCTTGATTTATGACCGTGTGGCCCTGTCTTGGCTTTCTCTCATTCTGCCCGCCTGCCTCTCCATCCGCCTGTTGGTCTCCCACTGGGCAGTTCCTGAGAGCAGGCGCAGCACAGACTAGGGTGAGCCCTACAGGCCTGGCTTGAGGGCCCCCAGGGGAGTGGGCTGAAGTCATGTGAACAGATTTCCCGGAAGAACATGTGCTGAGCAAGGGCAGCCCTAGTGGGAACCTGGAGAATGAGGGTCTCCAGGAAGGCTTCCAGGAGGAGGCGACCTCTGCACTGACTCCTGGGAAGTGACGAGTTGCTATACAGGTGAAGGGAGAGAAGATGCTCCCTCCAGAGGCAATGGGAGGCGCAGGGGTCACAGGCAGGGGAGCACCTGGTCAGGTGGGAGCAGGAGGAGGCCCCCTAAAGACCTGACATGCCTTTGTTGTCTTCACTGTCTGAGAGCTCCAGAAGGGTCAGGACTTCTGTCTTCCTGGTTCGTGGCCGTATCTCCAGCCTTTGGAAGGGAGCCTGGTACACAGTAGGTGCTCTATATTTGCTGAATGAATAAATGAACTGAAGTGTTTGTAGCAGAAGAGAGACTCAGTTCTACTTGCACTTTAGAGATAAACTGGACCTGTCTCCCACCTCCCAGCTTGGCAGCCCTCTGCCCGTAGGCACAGTCTGAGACCAGCCTTATCGCCCACCTGAGCATTTACTGTATGTCCTAGGGGCGAGGAGTACAGTCAGTCCTGAACCAGAGCGTTCTATCTGCTGCTAACACCACAAGCACTTGTATTTGGGCCCCTTTCCAAGCATTCACTTAATTGAAAAGATTGAAAAGAAAAAACCTTGGCTGCCAGCCGCACTCTGTATGTCACTTGCTGTGGCGCCTGAGCTTGGCAATCCTGACGCTGACTCGGGACAGGAAAACGCTGCCTGGGGCCAGGCCTGGCCTTGGGGATCTGGGAGGAGGAGAAGGGACTTCGGGGGCTGAAGGAGCTGGGCTTGAGACTGAGGTCGCCAGCTTCCCAGCTACCTGGCCTTGAGCATGGCAGCATGGCCCTGGGTTTCCACCTCCCCCACCTGAGGACGGCCCCACCTTCTGACAGGCCTTTCATGATGATTGACATGATGTTGGTAAAATCCCATGGGCAAAGGAGCCTGGAGGGCTACAGTCCATGAGGTCACAAAAGTGTCGGACACAAGTAAGTGACTAAAGAACCACAAAGTGCCCAGCACAGGGTCAGCATGTAGCCAGCAGGTTTCCTGGCATGGATGCTGCTTTTATTTTAGGCCCCCACTCAGCTCAGGAAGATCCCCTGGAGAAGGAAATGGCAACCCACTCCAGTATTCTTGCCTGGAGAATTCCATGGACAGAGGAGCCTGGCGGGCTACAGTCCATGGGGTCGCTAAGAGTCAGACACGACTGAGCAGCTAACACACACACACACCACTCAGCTTGGTCCTGCCTCACTCTGACATCCTAGGTCTCAAGGGCATCATGACACTCAGTGGCATTTCTCCAGGATTAAACTTAATGTCTGGAGAAGGAAATGGCAACTCACTTTTGTATTCTTGCCTGGAGAATCCCACGGACCGGGGAGCCTGGTGGGCTACAGTCCGTGGGGTCGCAAAGGGTCAGACACGACTGGGTGACTAATATAAATTTAATGGACCTTCTTTAAAAAGAGAAATAACACGTTTCTCAGCACTTCCGGTGGTGATGCTGCTCTGGGGTGTTGGGAAATCAAACATGCAGCAGGGTTTTGCAATTCTAAAAAGAGGTTGGGAATGCTGACCTACATAGGCCAGATGTTGGGCAGACATCTGGGGAGAGCTGACAGATCGGGAACCAAAGGGAGCGCGTGGTCTCCATGGGGAATGGCAGAATCATGTTTCCCGTTAGTTAAGCTGGTGGAGCCTGGCCAGCTGCCCCTGCCCTCTCCCCGCTCTCCCCTTCTCCTCCACCCTTCTCTCCTCCTCTCCCTCCTTACCTCCTGCTTCACCCCACCCCAGCCCCACACCTCCCCGCCCTTTAGCGACTTTGTCCTCCGCCTTAAGCCCTGGCAGCAGATAGCCAGCGAGGTGGGCCTGGAGCCCAGCCAGTCTTTAATCACCAAGCTCTTCCCAGGAACCACCAACCCAGAAACCCAACCGGTGTGGGAGCTTTATTGGGGTGGCCCAGAAGGTCGCAGTTACCTTTCAAAGTCGGTTTCTTAAACGAGGGTTTATAGACTCTTGGGCGCCCTCAGACATATCCCCAGAAACCCATCTAGATCTTGAAACTAACACTGCTGCTTGATTTCAGGGCTGCACATGTTTTGTGTTTAATAAAGGTTGTTCTGGCTGCAGTGCAGGACAGCTTTAGTTATCCTGGGCTAAGGACTTGCTGCAGGAACCGTGTGGTCTGTGAACAGAAGTCATAGCCCCTCAATATGGAGAATTCCCTGGGCAGAGGAGCCTGGCGGGCTACTGTCCATGGAGTTGCGAAGAGTTGGACATGACTGAATGACTGACACTTTCACTTTTCTTCATGCTGCATGAAAGATGGAGTTTTTCCTCTCTCAATCCAAAAAGAGCTCCCCACACCTGAGAAACAGCATTCCAGATTGGAGCTCCAGCATCCTCAGCCCTCATCCTAAGAGGGCCCTAGATCTGGTTCCAGCTCTCCTCCCCACTTGCTGTGTGGCCTTGGCAAGTCCCTTCCCCTCTATGACCTCATAACCCCAACTATAAAATGAGGGATGATCTAGAGCAGGATTTTTGTATATTTTAAAGTCTTGGAACCCTGTGCTGTCGGCTTGAAGCAGGCAAAGGAAGACCGTGAGCAATGGAGGAGCCTGAGCCCTGTCTAAAGGCTCCACTGAGGGTTGCCTTGTGGCAGTGTGGACCAGTTACACCCTCTTCCACATATAGAAGAGCTAAAAGCGGCAATGCCTAGTGGAAACCAGGGTGGAAAGTCTGGGAACCCACCCACCTCACCAGCAGCCGCGGGCTTCTTGCAGGCCAATTTGACCACTGGCTAATCACCTAAGAACTCTCCAAATGTGAAGTCCTCTGGGGTGTCATTGTGCAGGAGGCCCCGAGGAACGTGCAAGGAAATTTGCATACTACCATGGAAGTTTAAAGAGTCCATGCTGGGAGCGGAACCCCTAGCAAGTCACGACACTTCTCTGAATCCCCATTTGTAGAATGGAGGAGCTGCCCTAATCAGAGCTGTGTGGTACGTGTCCGCCCGGGGCCCGGGGCCCAGGGCAGGCATCACTAATGGGCCGCAGAGCTGTGTCTTGCTGCTGCTCCTTTCTCTCAGCCCTTGCAGGAAAACAGCCCCAACCCTGCTGTCCTGTTGGTACCCTTGCTTTCGATGTGTTCTTTGGTCTCCCAGGTCATTCCAGGCTCCCCATCAATACTTCAGAGCCAGGAGAGGGCTTTCACCTTGAGAAATGTGGGCTCATTGGCCTGTAAACAACAGCTCCAGACAGATGAGAATGGCAAGGAATTCCACTTAAAACAGCCCTGCCCTCATTGGGGACTGTCGCGCCGCCACCATCCTGCCACAAACCCCTGTACCATATATCCTTAATCCTTAACTCAGTGTTGTTCTTCAAACTGACTCTTTTTTTTTTTTTTGACTTAGATTATTTTTAAAGGAAATTTTAGCTGTCCACTGTAAGTGGAAAACCAGCAGCCCTCGCTAGAAATAGAAGGGAACTAAATAGAAAGGAAAAAGAAAATCAGCGTGTTAAAGTTCTTCCTGGCAAGGGTTGCCTGCCCTGAGGTCTTCTGTCCCTTCTTCAGGAAATGAGACCAACAAGTGCTGGAAGGGGTGTTAAGAAACCACGACTGCCAACTTTCTGAGCCAGTCAGGGCTGGAAGGGAATGGCAGAGACTGACTTTCTCACTGTGGGATTCCCTGCAGTTTGAGTGCCGAGCCCTGAATCACCTGAAACCCGCTGGTGTGCCCAAGCTCCTGCGTGCCCTGAGACTGTCATCTAAGCAAAGACCATCGCTTGAGAAGAGCTTGGACCACACCCGTCCCCAGACCCTCCCGCAAATGTAAACCTCTGGCCACCGCACCCCTCCCATCAAAATGAAATCCCTTTGTCCCGTGACTAGTGCAGAAGCCACGCCCCTTCTAATTAACATCAGTGGGGAATTTCAGCCCCAGAAACCCCACCACAGAGATCTGCAGAAACAAAGTGTGATTGGAGGCCATTCCCCCGTGCCTCAGGGATTTTATTCTCAGGGCAAAAACACCTTCTCATGTTTTGTGAGTTCACATGATGAAAGCATATGAGATCACAGCACTCCCGAGGCGGGAAGACAGCTGTTTCATATCATCCTGCCCTGGGGAGGCTGTATCGGTGGAGTTCTGGGGCCTCTCCCAGGGCCGCGGCTGTGGGCAGAGCTCTGGGCCAGTGGGTCTGCAGGGAGAGGGCATGGCAGTTAAACCGAGCTGCCTGGGGCTTGCCCGTTTCTGGGCCACTACTTAGCCATGCCCAGCCCTGGTTCCAGGCATTTTTTAAAGGCCTCTAAACTTTGTTCTAGTTTAAATCTTTATTCATGGGTGACCTCTTGGCTGTTGTCACTTAGAAATGGAATGTAAATTTCTGTGTGTTTAATGGGGTCCTCCAGGCACTGGGAACCCCCAACCCATGGGGCTAGGTTGGACCTGCCAAAAGAGGTGACTGGAGGCCATAAGAAGCATTTATGGAACATTCTCTCTCAAATCCCAGCCATGGGCAGAGATTCTGACCAAGGTAGATTCCATTTCAGGAACTTTGAAAAAAATACCTCATTCAGTCTTTGCCTGTGAGATAAGAAGGACGAGCATCCTTATCCCATTATCCTCAGAGAACACAGAGGCTGAAAGGCGCAAAGGACCTCCCCAAACTTGGAGTGCGGTCAGGGCCGAGGCCCCCCTCTGCCCACTCCCAGCTCCTCCCCGCCCCGCACTCCCGCCTCTGTCCTCAGCTGCATCTGCACCCAGGGTGCTCTGTGATCCGGACCGGCGCACCAGAGGGTGAGCCAGGGTAGTGCGGGAAGCTGGGGCTCGTTCCACCTTGGAGTTCATGGTGCTGAGTCAGACACATTTCTTCCTGTTCTCCTAGGAAAGTGACTTTTTTTTTTCCCCCTAAAAGAAAACAGACTATAGAAAATATGAAGAAGACTACAAGAAAGCATCAAGAAGAGAAGTTTTTAATATTCATTTATTTTTGGCCCTGCTGGGCCTTTATTGCTGCAGCCAGGCTTTCTCCAGCTGCACCAAGCGGGGGCTGCCTTCCCGCCGTGGTGCGTGGGCTTCTCTCTGCGGGGGCTTCTCTTGTGGGAGAACATGGACTCTGGGCGCATAGGCTCAGTAGTTGTGGCTCGTAGACTTCGTTGCACCCTGACATGTGGCATCTTCCCAGACAAGGGATCAAACCTGTGTCCCCTGTATTGGCAGGTGGACACTGGACCACCAGGGGAGTCTCAAGAAGAGAATTTTTAAAGTCTAATATTCCTACCAACCCAGAGCAAACCGTGTGTGTACATTTATATGTCTATTTATTTATACATATCAGGGGGTTATGTACGTATGCACATTTATATAGAATATAGTCAATCCGTGTTATTTGTGGATTTCATATTTGGGGATTTGCCTATTTGCTGAACTTTATTTCTAATCCAGCCAATACTTGCAGTGCTTCCCCAGTCACTTGCAGATGTGGGCATGTGCATGGCAGCAGAAATTGTGTGTGTCCTGATGTGCGTGTTCCCAGCTCGGGCTGAACACAGCGACCTCTGCTTTCTTGTTCCAGCTCTTAATACTCTGCATAAGTGTCTTTGTCATGGCCTGTTTAGTGCTACATTCTCTTCACATTCTTGCGCTCTTTATCAGCCATTTCACTGTTTAAAATGACCTCAAACGTGGTGCTGAAGGGCAGTCTAGGGTTCCTAAGACCAGGATGGCTGTGTTGTGCCTTTTGGAGAAAATATGGGTGTTAGGTAAGCTCCGTTCAGGCATTCGTTCCAGTGCCACTGGCCATGAGGTCAAGGTTAGTGAATGAACAACATACACTAAGTAAGGTGTCGTTAAAGAGAAACATACAACCAGGCTGTGTACTGTTGACTACTAGATGAAAATGCTGTCATCAGAGGCTTGCAAGGCCCCAGCCCTCATTTCCCCTGGGAGTGGCAGGTCTGCATTCACTAAGTCAGTAGTCACAGTGACTGTAGAATGTCACTCTGTGTGTGCACATGCACACTTGCTCAGTCGTGTCCAACTCTCTGCGACCCCATGGATTATAGCCCACCAGACTCCTCTGTCCAAGGAATTTTCCAGGCAAGAATACTGGAATGAGTTGCTATTTCTTTCTCCAGAATGTAACTACACAGATTAAATATACACAAGCACATGCATACATGTATATATTGTATACATAGTTTTTTTGAGATTGAAATCTGTTCTTATACCTAAGATGATGCCTGAACTTTCCCCGAAACTACAGAATTCTTTTAGCTGCACACGGACCTTCTTCATGCCGGGAGGGGCGTTAACTGGAAGGCCAGTCCCCTGTCCTGTGTCCCAGCAGCCCCGGGCGGGCCCCAGAAGCAGGATCTGGAGAGTGCGTGGGAGCCGAGCAAGGCTCCCCTCTGTCTCCTTCCTTCATCCCGCTCTGCAGACCAGACGTCTGTCGCAAACTGGAGGTGGCTCGGGCTGCAGCAGTATCCTCTCAGAGCCAGCATATTCAGGTCTGATTTCAGGTTCCTGAGAGAGACTGACCATCCCTGGCTGTGGGATGGGAGAGGGGGCACTTCTCATGTAGGGGGTCCATGGATGGATTCTTGGCGTCTCCCAGGGGGCTTCTATGTCTCCCAGAAGCAGTCTGACTTGAAGAAAAGTGGTCTCTGGAGGCCCCAGGACAGGGTGGGTTCCTGTGGCCCAGGCTTCAGGACACCTAATGGCATCTATGAGCAGGTGGGGTTTCCACCCTGTTTATGATGACTCCTGGCAGGTCACACTGCCCTGGGCCTCCCTGGAATGGTCCTCAGCCCGGAGAGAGGAAGGGTCAGGGCCGCTGAAGCCCCAGCACCAAGCAGGCTCAAGACGGAGGCCAGGGGTTGGGGTGGGAGGGGCAGCACCCTGGCTCATCCAACAGCTGGGAGACCCGTGCCCAGGCCCTGGAGGGGCAGTCCCTCTGCACGGCCGTGGGCCCAGAGAAGACAGTGGAAGGGGCAGGGCCCTGGGGCGATGGGGACTGGAGAGGGGACTCTGGGGGGCTCCCCTGTCAAGATGGAGAGCAGGGGCAAGGTCCCCTCAGCTTCATGTCCCTGTGTTTAGCTCTTAGTGAGGATGACGACGATGGTGGCTTCTCTTCATGGAACGTTTACCCTGTGCCAGGGCCATGTTAGGCACTCTCTGTGCGTTTTCCCATTAATTATCACACAAGCTCTGAGGTTGATGCTATTATGATCCCCCTGTTTTTACGGAGGAGGAAGCTGAGTTGCAGAGAGGTCAGGCCCCTTTCCCAAGACCATGCAGCTAGCTGAGATGGAGGCAGAGGGTGAGTCCAGGCCCTCTTAAGCCCTGAACTCAGAAGCCTCCAGCAGGCTCTCAGGAGGAGCTCTAAGATAGAAAGCGAGCAGGCACCTTGCCAAGTCAGCTGTGGCCCAGCTGCTGGGCAAGGGCATGGTTCCCCGGGGTGGCAAGGCTGTCGGGGTTGGAAGTAATGGGAGGGCAGAGTCCTTGGACTGCACAGCGTAGCTTGTGACCTCAGGCAAGTCACTACATTTCTGAACCTCCAGCCTCAACAGGACAGCGTGAAAGGTGTTCGCCTGACCTGCAAGCTCACGAGGATTTGGGGGAGACCAAGCCCACCTTGACCCCAAGCACCCTGTTATGGCTCATCGCCCCCACCTTAGCCTGCCCCTCGCCACCAGTTCATCTCCCTGTGGACTCAGAGGAAGTAGAAGCTCAGGACGTCTGGCCCTGGTGACTCTGAGCCCCTGTGGGAAACCCAGGCCTGGGGAGTCTAGACTTGGTTAATCATTCAGACTCTGCTGCTGAGATTGTGTAAGAAGGGATTTTGATGGTGGCTAATTCCAGTTTAGAGCCTCCTGTGGGGAGCGAGAGGAAGCCCTCGGTGGCCTTCAGACACCAGTATGGTCTCTGCTTCCTCATTCCCAGAGGAAGGGAGTCCCATGCTGAAGGGAGTCCCATGCTGAAGCAGGACAGAGCCAGAGAGGGCTGGACTTCCTGGCTTCTCTGTTTCTTCCTCATTTTTTTTCCCACAAAGTATAGATTTTTCCATTGACCTCAGTGCTGGGCATTCAATGTGTGTACAAGACAGTCATGGTTCCTGCTCTCAGCAATTGCTGTAAAATGTGATTGACTTTGTGATGAGGAGGTGGGTTCCAAGGAGACATGTGCCACGGAGACCCAACCTAATATTGATGGGGTGGGAGCAGTCAGGGAGGGCTTTCTGGAGGAGGTAGCATTTGAACTCTGCCCTGTGAGTGGACTTGTAAACCATCCCATCTTCTGGATCTGTCTGATTGTTTCCTTTTGGTGTCATTGAGCTTGTTTCTCTACCTCCTCTATTTCCTATGAATTGAAACTTGGGTCAAGAGGCTTGAGATTCAGGTTAAATGTTTTGGTATCGATACTTGACAGATTTTGTATACTCCTATTGCATCACCTCAGGGACCATTCAGTGTCTAATTATCCCTCTTATTGGTGACATTAGGTTTGATCACTGTTACAGTTGTGGTCACCAGATCTCTCCACTGAAAAGGGATATTTTCCCCCTTTGCTGGGAGAGTAATTCCTGGGGTGATATCTTCAGCCTGTGTGACCCTCCCTTTCTCCAATAACCATTCACCCAGTGGTCCAGCACCCATCAAGGATCTTTCCAGAGTAGCTGTGCCACCTTGCTTTCCCAGCAGCAATGTCTGAGAGTTCCTGTGCCCACGTTTTTGTCAGCATCTCCTATCTCCGCCATTCTAATGGGTGTTTGGTGATACCTCATCATGGTTTTCATTTGCCTTTCTCTAATGCCTAATGGTATTGAACATCTTCTCATGCACTTACTTGCCATCCATATATCCTCTTCAATAAAGTGTCTGTTTAGGTCTTTTTTCATCATGTAATCAGGTCGGTTTGTTTCCTTACTGTTGAGCCGGTTTTGTGTTTTTGAAAATATATTCTGGGTATAAAAGTTCTTCAGGTATGCAGTCCATGTTTTGAGGACTACACTATAAAATTATAGTGTCGTGTCCAGGGAGTATGACAGGTACTGTGTAAATTTCTGAAGGATGTCTGCTTATTTATTTATTTAAATTGTGATAAAATATGTATAACATAAACATTACCATTTCAGCCGTTTTTAAGGGTCCAGCTTAGGGGTGTTAAGTGCACTCACATCGTCGTGCTCCATCACCACCATCCGTCTCCACAGCTCTTTTCATCTCCGGAACTGAACCTGCATAACCCATTAAACACTAACTCTCCGTTCCCCTTTCCCCAGTCCCTGGCAACCGCCGTTCTACTTTCTGTCTCTAGGAATTTAACTACTCTAAGTACCTACTATGAGTGGAATCACACAGCATGTCTTTTTGTGCACCAGCTTATTTCACTTAGCATCTCATGTCTTCAAGTTTCATCCATATTGTAGCATATGGCAGAATTTCCTTTTTTAAGGCTGAGTAATATTCCATTGTATGAATATACCACAATTTGCTTATCCATTCATCCATCAGTGGACACTTGCATTGTTTCCACCTTTTGGCTGTTGTGAAGTCTACTTTTAATTTCTTAATGCCAGGCCACTGGGTATTAAACTGTTTTGGAGATATAATCTAAAAGCCAAGATCAGATGTATTAGGATTGCTTTGGTTGAAAGTAACAGAAACTCACTCAAACTGACTTAAATAAGTAAGGAAAAATTTGGGCCTGTGTCTAGGTAATGTCCAGGATACTGGATCCAGGGATTCAAACAATGTCATGGGACTTGGCGCGTCTCTCTTGCTCTGACCTCTGCTTACTTCTGCGCTTTCTCCGTCTTAAGTCTCGGTGTGATGGTCTCCCAGTTAGTCGCTGCAGTGAGGAAAGCAGTCTCTTTCCTGATTGTGCCGTCAGACATCCAGAACTGAGTCTCATCACCCTGGCGTGGGTGACGTGCCCATCCCTGAGCCATTATTGAAGCCAGGGACCGATAGTACTCTGGTAGCCAGGCTTGGAACGTGACACTCTCTGTCACAAAGACAAGGGAAAGAAGGGGCATGGCTTTTCAAGGGGAATTGGGGGCCGCCACCAAAAGGAGAGACGGGGCGCCAGGCCAGCCAGGGGAATTGGGGGCCGCCACCTAAAGGAGAGACGGGGAGCCAGGCCAGCCGGAACACCAGACACAGCTCGTGGGTGCTGGGCACTGGACAAGGCCCTGTGTACCTCAGTTGTTATAGTGAGTCCTCGGGGGAAATACTATCCCCATTCCATTTTATTTGTTTTTAAATTAATTTTTATAGTATACTTGATTTACACTGTTGTGTTAATTTCAGGTACGCAGCAAAGTGAAATCAGTTGTACTTAAACGTATATCCACTCTTTTTTAGACTCTGTTCCCAGAGAGGTCATTACAGAGTATTGCGTTCCTGTGCTAGGCAGTAGGCTCTCATTAGTTATCTAGTTTATATATAGTAGTGTGCATATGTCAATCCTAACCTCCCAGTTTCGGAGAAGGCAATGGCACCCCACTCCGGTACTCTTGCCTGGAAAATCCCATGGACAGAGGAGCCTGGTAGGCTGCAGTCCATGGGGTCACTAAGGGTCGGACACGACTGAGCAACCGCACTTTCACTTTTCACTTTCCTGCATTGGAGAAGGAAATGGCAACCCACTCCAGTGTTCTTGCCTGGAGAATCCCAGGGACGGGGGAGCCTGGTGGGCTGCCGTCTATGGGTCACACAGAGTCGGACACGACTGAAGCAACTTAGCAGCAGCAGCAGCAGCAGCAGCCTCCCAGTTTATCCCTCCTCTGCTTACCCCTTGGGAACCATAAGTTGGTTTCCTGTGCCCATGTTAGAGAGGAGGATGCTGTGGCCAGAGAGACTGATACCTTGTGAGTTTCAACCACAGCAGGGCTGGCATTAGAACCCATCACACGGGCTCCTTCACCAGCCCCCAAGCCCTGGGAAAGGCCAAAGCTCTGCAGTGGGACCATTCTTATTAAAAAGTTAGATCTGTGCCTAAAAAGTGAAGCTATCAAATTGTGTTCAGAGGTTGATTCCAGTAAACCAATTAGATCTGCTGCAGAGTTCTTGTACCATAGGGACAGAACTTTAAAAATTGTAAGCAAGAGGTCAAGAATGAATTATGTAAGCAGAATTGTTTTTCTCCATTTATGGGTGTATGCTCTGTGTTGGCTTTTACATCTTCAGTTATCTTTTTTTTTTCTTGTTTTTTAATCCACATTGGCATTGTCCTTCACAGATAGTCATCTAAACTTTGCTTGTACATCCCCCAGGATGGGGGCTTTTGGTAAGGTGCATTCTGGGTCTCAGTTTACCCATCTGGAAGGTGGGACCATTTGGTTGACTGAGTTCCGTGGTCCCTTTCAGATGCGGGGAAGCCCGTTTACTAGTTTCCCTGCCCCTTTTCAAGACCATTTTCTACACAACAGCCAGAGGTATGCCTGTGGGTATATTTATCTATCTATCTATCTATATATATATATATATGTATTTATTTTTAAATATACATTAAATTATATCTCATGCTTTTTCCCCAACCCCTGTGCCTCACAAACCTTCAGAAGAATAAAGTTCCTCGCCCTGGTGTGTAAGCCTGCGGTGATGCCTTCGCTGCCCCTCCTGGGAGCACCCCCTTCCCCGCCTGGGAGCACCCCCTTCCCCGCCAGTGCTGTTCTGCCATAATGGTCTTCTGGTTCCTCGACAGGCCAAGCGTTTTCCAGCCTGCGCATCGTTGTTTGCACTTCTTTTTCTGTGTGGAATACACATTCCTCAGCTCTTCTCCAGACCAGTTCCTCATCTTTCGGGTGTCAGTTCAGAGTCTGCTTCCTTGGAGGGACTTTCCTTTCCAGGAACGCTCACCCCCACCACTTGTGTCTTGCACTCTCACAGCAGGCTTTGGGGTCCTTCCTAGCACGGACTGTAACTTAAATTATACACATATTTCTTCATCAGCTGGTTTATTGCCCATCTTCCCACTCTCCAAGAGTAAGGTCCGGACTGTCCGACTGTCTACTTCATTCTAGTGAACTAGAATTGGTGTTTTCTTTTTCATAACACTAATGACTATTGGCGTGGCTTTGATAACAATTCTTTTTGTTGTAAAATCACTTTTCCAGGGTGACTGTCTCCCAGAGGATGCCTTGACCTGTTCTTTGGCTCCATGAGTGACCCAGGACTAGTGGGAGAGAAAAGGGCCAAGATACATGAATCCCTGGTGAAATCATGAAATCATTTCTTTCTAAAACAGGGGCTGGGTAGGCATTGGGGAATCAGGGTGCAGGATACTAAGATTTCTTGAACCTTTCCTCTCTGCCAGGCAAGGAACTCAGAGCTTTATCTCTGATAATCATCATAAAGCTATGTGAGGTGGGCTTGATGACTCCATTTTACAGATAAGGAAACTGAGGCTCTGGGGGTTGGGAGACTGTGATTCAAGAGCCCAAGTCCCTTCCTCCCTGCTGTGCTTCACTGAAATGAAATAGATGTTGGATTTGGAGAGTCCCCGGTGAACCTCTGAGTTGGGCATTCAAGGGCACCTCCCACCTTGTCCTGATTCGTCTTTCAATTTTTCATCTCTTCTCACCAGGAGAAACTTCTCCCATAAGTCCCTGGTGTTTACAGTGGGCTCTGGCTCCCTCTGCCCAAAGCTGCTCCTCCTTTTCCTGTTTTGAATGAAGGTATCCTAGCAAGAACTCATTTGGGAAGAGACTTTGTTTACCGCCACCTTGGAAACCACTGCCAGGTGTGGCCCCCCGTACTCCCTGAGCTGGTCTTTGCTCCACCGTCGTCCCCCACCACCCACGGCCTCTTCCTTCCTCTCCTGCTCTCTGGATCGACATGCCCTTCAAGGTACACCACAATGACTTCAAGCTTTAGAGAGCTCTCCTGCCCCGCTTCCTGTGCCAGTCAGGACTAAATTACATGTGTCAAAAACCCAACTCAAACTGGCTTCAAAAATATTCCCGGAGTGTGGGTGTGGCCCGAGATTTACTGGCTCAGGAGAGACCAGGAGTAGACGGAGCTACATGCAAAGCTGGATCTAAGGGTCAGACTGTGTCATCAGAAATCTGCTGATTTCATTCTCAGGCACATTCCTCCCAAGTGATGATGCTGTGATCCCCCAGCGACTCCAGGTCGTGTCCTAATGGCAGAGCAACTTCAAGGAAGAGAGAACTGGTTTTTCTCAGGGTGGGAGCAGAAGTCCCAGGGCTGGTTCTTAGTGCCTGTGATTGGCCTGGCATGAGTCACGTGATCACTCCTTAACCAGTCACCGTGGACAGTGGTACCCAGCGTGGTGTCTAAAGGACTGTGTTGAGGTGGGAAAGGAGGTTCCCAGGAGAAAAGTCCAGGCACTCTGGTTGAAAGAAAGGTTTATTAACACAGTAAAATAATGATACAGCAGGGGAAGGAGAGGGTGGGATGAGTTGAGAGAGTGCCATTGACATGTATACTCTGCCATGTGTAAACATAACTAGTGGGAACCTGCTGTATGACACAGGGAGCTCAACTCAGCACTCTACTGACATAGAGCTGGAGGTGGGAGGGAGGCTCATGAGGGCGGGAATATATGTATACTTATAGCTGATTCACATTGTTGTATGGCAGAAACCAACACAACATTGTGAAGCAGTTATGCTCCAATTTAAAAAAAATTAAATGCAAAAAATAATGATGTCTACTGTAGTTGATCAGTCACTCGGTTGCGTCTGAATGTTTGCAAGCTCATGGGCTGCAGCACACAGGCTTCTCTGTCCTTCACTATCTCATGGCATTTGCTTCAAATCCTGTCTGTTGAGTCGGTGATGCTATCCAGCCATCTCATCCTCTGTTGCCCCCTTCTCCTCTCACCTTCAGTCTTTCCCAGCATCAGGGTCTTTTCCAATGAGTCAGCACTGCACATCAGGTGGCCAAAGTATTGGAGCTTCAGCTTCAGCATCAGTCCTTCCAGTGAATATTCAGGGTTGATGTCCTTTAGGATTTACTGGTTTGATCTCCTTGCAGTCCAAGTGACTCTCAAGAATCTTCAGCACCACAGTTCAAAAGCATCAGTTCTTCAGCACTCAGACTTTATGGTCCAACTCTCACATTGGTACAAGACTACTGGAAAAACCATAGCTTTGACTAGATGGACCGTTGTCAGCAAAGTGATGTCTCTGCTTTTTAATATGCTGTCTAGGTTTGTCATAGCTTTTCTTCCAAGGGGCAAGTGTCTTTCAGTTTTATGGCTGCAGTCAGCATCTGCAGTAATTTCCACCGTCCACATGTTATTTATCTTCATTTATGCACATGCTGTCTCCCCAGCTCACTCTCCACTCATGGAGTCAGAAGCCTTGCCTGTGTATTCCTGTGCCTCTAACAACACCCAGCCCCTCGGGTTTATTTCTCTTTCTAGGTGGCTTTCACACATGTATGTTTTACATGTCAAAATCGCCCTGTAACCACAGATCATTTGTGCAAAGCAGAAATAGATGTGCTCATCCCTTATCCCTTGAGTACCCAGGTGGGGTCCAAGGTCACCAGAGTCCCCAGCCAGAGGCCTCTGACCTCCCGTCGTCACCTTTTGTGCCTGAATTTGTTGTCGATGTATTATTTTCTGTGCGTGCTTCAGTTAGTGACAGAGATTAGAAACATGGCCCTGTGGTTTGTAGAGTGGTTTCCCATCCTCTGCTTTATCAGAGCCTCACGCTATCCTGGTAGGCAGCAGAAACAGTTGTTATTAGCACACTTTACAGACGGAGAAACTGCCCATAGAGGGAAATGATGACTCGGCCCAGGCCCTAACTGGAGGAAACGACACGATGGCTAAGCTTATGAGAAACTCGGGAGAGCTGAGAGCCACAGGTTGCTGTGACTTCTGACAATTCCAAGTTTTAAGAATGATGCTGACAAAATAGCCAGCCCGATGGCTCTCTGAATTGAGTGGAGAGTAAGAAATCCTGAAAATAGCAGCATCTCCTGAGATAAGCAGGGTGCTTATGCTTTCCTAGACTTGATTTCCTGTGATCCTTTGCACAGCTCTCAGAGGTGAGGGTATTATACCCATTTTACTGAAGAGGAAGCTGGGTCGCAGAGAGGGCGAGTAGCCTGTCCCAAGTCATAGAGCTGGTCAGGGGCAGAGCTGAGAGTCAAGCCCAGGCCTTGCTGCCTCTAACCCTGGTGCTCTGCTGTAGAGCCCTGGCGATGGAGAGGCTGCCTCGGCGTTAACGGCTGTCTCCCTTCCTCCCTGCAGGTCTACATCATCCGGGTCACGTGGTCCAGTGGCTCTACGGAGGCCATTTACCGGCGCTACAGCAAGTTCTTCGATCTCCAGGTAAGGATGTGGGGTCTCCAGGGAGCTGCAGGGTAGGAAAGAGTGTGTATGGATCTACTTTCCGCTTTGACTTCAGAGCCTGGGTCCTCACCCACAGGGGATGCGCAGTATTTATTTCCTAGACTTAAAAATGATGTCCATCTGCTCACCTCAGCAGCTCACATACTATAAAAATGTAGAGAAGATGAGTCTGGCCCCTGTGTAGGGATAACACAAATTTGTGGAGCATTCCATATTAAAAAAAAAAAGGTGTCCATCACTTTGGGGACATAAGTGATGGGCTGTATTGCTTTTGCTTTGGTATTCAGTATTTTTTAAATAAAATAAAGTCTCATGTTGCCTGCTCCAGAATGGAGGCTAATCTGGAAATTGTTTGTGTTTGGCTTTGGCGTTCAGATCGTAAACTTGTGTAATCGTGTTTGCTGGTGAGTTACGTGTGATCAGACTTTATGGGGCCATTCTGCTCTCAAGACAGACCCAAATCTTCCTCACCTTGGCCTCCTCTCCCCATCAGGCTCCATGTTTAGCCTGAAACACCTGCTGTGTATTGAGGGCATCGCACTTGCCCTTTCCTAAGGCCTGTCCTCACCTGAAACGCCTCCTGCACCCTGCAGGCCCTGTCGGCTCGCCGCCCTCAGGGCTCTCATCCCCTGGAAAGCCTGGTCTGACTTCACTTCCCAGCCAGAGAGAGCCATGTCCCCTAATCCCCACAGCTCTGTATCCCTTTGTGCTGACTCTTTTGAAGTTGTCTGCCTGTCCTGCTCTAATCCGTGACCCTTGTGGGCAGGAACCGCATCTTCTTTATCCTGTCCCTCCTTTGTTTTTTTTTTTTTTTCTGTCCCTCCTTTGTGTTTTACTCAAGGACACTGTATGTAGCCAGTCAGCGTTTGTGAATGAATGAATGAACAAATGAACAAAGGGACGAACTAATACCCACACCGAGCACCACCAGTCTCATAGGGAGCCTCTGTGGACAGCTCCGTGTTAGCCCCTCCCAACTAGGGCAAAAGAACTCTAATCCATGGATCAGTAGCATTATGCTGACATCACCAACAGCCAGCAAATCAGAGCAAGTGTATCTCGATGAGAAGTCACAGTGCCTGATATCATGTCGCAAATTTCTTTAGGAAACACAGGCCTTAGGAGGAGATGGGAACTGGCTTGGCTTCCTGAATCCACAAGTGTTCCGTGCCTTGTGGTGAGGGGCTCACATACCCGACAGACCAGTGTGAGGGCTCGTGGAGATGACTGTCTTCTTTTCCTCTGTACCAATTAGGCTGCTTTTGTTGCAAATGACAGAAACCCGACTCAAACTGGCCTAAGTAAACAGGAGGATTTAGGGGACTGTTGTAATAGAATGCCCTGGGAGAGGGAAACTGGCAGGCTTCAGGCACAGCTTGATCCAGGGTTTTCCACTGTGTCCTCTTGTCCAGCTTCTCTCTCTTGTTCTGGATTCCCAGTTCCCTTGCATTGGCTTTATCTTGGGTCTCATGTGGTTGCAAAATGCTCTGGGCTCACACTCAGCAGGAAAGAGTGAAAGGTCAGTTCACAGAAGTGCCAGCAAACACAGTGTTTTCTAGGCTCATCTCTAAGCCAGTCAACAGGGCTGACGAACGTGGCGGCCAGTGGACTCGTCCGGTCCCTGCTCTGCCTCTCAGGCACGGGGCAGGGGCTGAGACGTGGCGAGAACAGCTGGGATCCGAGGGAGAAGGGGCACTGTGGGGCCGCCAGAAGAGCCCTCGTCCTCCACACACCAGCCTGCCTCTGTGCCGCCCACCTGCTTTCTGAAGGTTAGGTGATATTAACCACAGGCATCCTTGGTCGAGCAGACCTGATCTGTTCCTGAAAATGTCAAATGGACGATTTTCAGAGCCTGTGTTCCAGTATTTTAAAGGGGGAGGAGCAATGTTAATGTGCTCTTAACCAGTTTCCCCAAACAGTCACCGAGCAGTCTACATTACAAACTGCCAAGAGTCACTGCACACGGGCCAGCCCTTAACCCCTGTTGCCTAACTACTTAAAATGTGATGAACTCAGTGATGCAATAAAACCAAACAGGGTCATATACAAACAATATTTTTCTGCTGCTGCTGCTGCTGCTAAGTCGCTTCAGTCGTGTCCGACTCTGCAACCCCATAGAGGGCAGCCCACCAGGCTCCCCCATCCCTGGGATTCTCCAGGCAAGAACACTGAAATGGGTTGCCATTTCCTTCTCCAATGCATGAAAGTGAAAAGTGAAAGTGAAGTCACTCAGTTGTGTCCGACTCTTCGTGACCCCATGGACTGCAGCCCCCCAGGCTCCTCCATCCATGGGATTTTCCAGGCAAGAGTACTGGAATGGGGTGCCATTGCCTTCTCTGATTTTTTCTTCTGGTCCACAGCAAACATGAACCGAATGTCAATACCCGAAGAGGCTCTGTGTTAAAGATGCTAAGATACTATCTAAAATGGACTTGGCAGGGGACATTCCTGGCAGTCCTATGATTAAGACTCCAGGCTTCCACTGCAGGGGGCGTGAGTTCAATCCCTGCTTGGGGAACTAAGATACTAAGATCCCACAAACCGTGTGGCACAGCCAATAAATAAAGGAAGGAGAAGACACAGGCATGGTGAGGGGTGTCGGGTAGGGCTGACCCTGGGCAAAGGCAGGGAAGGTGATAGCTATAATGCCCAACACCTCCAGACACCATGAGCCAAACCTCAGTCCTGTGTGAAACTGATGGAGATCCACACCCTCTTTCCCAGACACGGGTGGTTTATGCAGACCCTTTATGGCAGATCTCTAAAGCATAGGTGCTGGG
Source organism: Bos javanicus (assembly GCF_032452875.1). Taxonomy (NCBI): domain Eukaryota; kingdom Metazoa; phylum Chordata; class Mammalia; order Artiodactyla; family Bovidae; genus Bos; species Bos javanicus. The sequence goes on along the minus strand of NC_083887.1, from coordinate 4,087,974 downwards.
TAAATGTTTTGCAAGTTGTTAGACTGATTTTTTTATGCACTGGGGGGAGTGGGGAGTGCTGCCTGTATTTTGCTTTCAGAGGCCTCTTCCCTGCCTGATGCATCCAAGAAGGAACAGAGGGGGCAGAGACGGGTGACGTGGGTGACTGCTCGCCTGGAGAATAATGGCGTGCACAGAACAGACAGTTTCCCAGCTAGCTGAGGCAGACAGCAGTGGGGTGGATTGATGCGAGGAGGCAGGTGTGCCCCCCTGGAACCCAGAGCGAGGGGTGTAGTTGGCTTCACAGGGTCCCGGAGCCAGCAACAGAGTGATCCTCCAGAAGCCCCCAGGCCACGTGTCACATGGCCAGAAACTCTCCGAACAAGCTCCCTTTCCTGCCAACCCCTCTGGACCAGCTTCCTCTGCTGGCCCGTTGACCTACATGCCCCTTCAGTCCTGAGGTGAAGTGCCCTTCCCCGTGTCCAGGCAGTGGAGTTTGGGTACCGATTCCAGTGTCTGAGAGAGAGCACCTGAGTGTCAGTGTCCGGGGTCAGAGTCCACCCCCGAGCCTGCCGTCTGTGGCCCGAAGGGTGGAGCGTGGGCCGGGCAGTGTGTGGGGAATTTGACTGGGTCATCGATTTGCCCGTTGCAGCTGCGCTCAAGGCTTCTGACCTTGACTTCCGGGGTTTGACAGACCTGGGCTCACATCTCAGTTTGCCGTCTCAGTCTCAGCTTGGTGTCCCGCTCTGTTTCTGAGCCTCAGTTTCCCCGTCCTCATGTTGAGAATGAAAGCGCTTTCCCCGCATCCCCCCTGACAGTTCGCTGAGCAGTGCCTGGCTCAGTAAGCAGGAGCAGTCACCTGCTGTCACTCTGCCCAGATGGGACCTGCCCAAAGTGACATCATTAAGGGAACATTTGAGGTGGGGTTGGATCCCAGGGCGCCCTGGCCCAGAGCCTGTATTCCCTCCACTCTCCTGTTCTAACTCAACTTTCTTACTTCTCCCAGAACTTAAAAGTGAGGTTTCCTCCCCGCCTCGCCATAATAGGTATTAACTGGAGGTTTACTGTGACATAAAGCTGCCTGAGACTCCACTCCCAAAACAAAGTCGTCTAGAAGCAGGGCTTAAGGGAGCTTTAAAGAGTTCCAGATGGGCAGCTGGAGTGGGAGAGTTCTGAAATTCCAGAGGGGCCTGCCCTGCCTCCAACCCCATACCTGCCTGATTGGGGGAAACTGGAAGAAGTCAAGGCAGGACCCCATCCGCCAACGTGGGCTGATCCCAAGGACCAGGCAGGAGGAGGCCGCCCGCATGGGACCTCAGCACCCTGAAGTCGGTGATTTCATGACTCACCCCACCCCCACTCCTGGCTGGGAGTAGCCTTGGCTTTTTCAGACAGCTTGGCTCAGAGTATAGGGGACAGTCGATCTTTCGTGAAGGAGCAGCTTGGCCAGTGTGGCGTAATGGAAACAGCAGAGGACTCGGTCAGGAGACTTGGGACCCAGCCACCTCTGCTGTGTGGCCGTGGGCACACCCCTTAACCCCTCTGTGCCCACATTTCTTCATCAGTAGCATGGGGGTGGCGATAGTAGAAACAGCTGGCATTGCTGGGATGTTGCCCACTCAGCCTCAAGATAAAATGACTTGTTTAATCCTCTTGTCAAGGTTATCAAATCATACAGATGAAGAAACCCAGGCTCAGAGAGGTTCAGGCATCTGCCCAAGGTCACACAGCCGGTGAGCATTAGAGCTTGGATTTGAAGCTGGGCGGTACCACCGGGGTCCACAGCCTCATCCACTCTGCTGGCCTGTGCGCCCCTCGTGAGTCACTACTTCACAAGGCCCCTCTGGAGTTAAAAGTGATGACGTGTGTCCGGAAGAGGCAAATCCATACAGATAGAAAGCAGATTAGTGGTTGCCAGGAGCCAGGGGGAGAGAGAGAGGAGGAGAGCCTGCTAATGGGTACTGGGTGTCTTTCGGGGGTGATGAAATTGTTCTGGAATTAGATAGTGGTAATTGTTGCACAACCTTGTAAATAGACTAAAAACCACTGAATTGAACACTTTAAAAGGGTGAATTTTATGGTATGTGAAGTATATCTCAATTCCTTTTTGTAGAAAAGTGATGATGTGTGCGAGAGCAGTTTCTGGGCTGTCAAGCCCTCAGCAAATGTCAGCTGTTGGGATTATTGATGGGCATGGGTTGCTGTTAGGAACTGGCATGAAGATTAGAGCAGGAGATGATGCCAGTTTAATAGAGTGGTTAGGATCCTGGGCTTTGATCCAAATGCTGCCACTTCCTGGCCATGAGACCTTGTTTTAGTCAGAAGTGTTTTGGTTATGGATGACAGAAACCTAGTCTGTATGGATTATTCAAAAAGAACATTGATTAGCTAAATGGAACTGAGAAGACTGAGGGTGCTTGGCTTCAGGTCTGCCTGGATCTAGGGGCACAGTGTCAGTGAGGACCTGCCTTCCTCTGGTTCTCGGCCTGCTCTGTGTCCAGACGGGGTGTTGACTGTATGGTGGTGGCCATACAGTTCCCAGCTTATCGAACAACTCAGCTCAGTGACTTCAGGGAAAAACAGAACACCCCAGCGGTTTCAGCACAAGTCTTAGGGGTTCATCCTGGGTGTCTGGCCAGGAAGAGCCCAGGAAGTGGAGGAATCCTACCACATCCATGCTTGTTGACTGGCAGAGGAGTAGAAGATCCCCCAGAAGAAGTCAGAGACTTGCTGCCAGAGAAGAGAAGATAACCTGTGGGTGACACAACAGTAATTGCCCCCTCTGGTGGGGGCAGGACACTCAGGCAGAGGGGAAGGTCTGCACAGAGGCCACCAGGGTGGAAGGAAGGAGCATGACTCAGACTCCTCTGTGGGAAAAGAGACTCACAGTTCCCAGCAAGAAGGGCCCCTCTGGCACTTTCTGGGGACAGTCACGCCCACTGCTGCTGCTTGACATCTGACCATACGACTTGTGTGAGGGTGTCAGCGGGAGAGCCCTGGGCTTGGAGTGAAAGGCCTGGTGCCGTCCCAGTCCTCTGTCTGACCCTCTGTGTGGCCTTGGGCAGGCCCCTCAGCCTCTCTGAACCTCCCTTTCTGCCCTCATCTGAGCCTCTCTGGAGAATCTCGCAGAGTGTAACAGAGAGCTGGCCTCAGAGCAGGGCACTGGGCGGGGACAAGAGAGCCCGGAGAGCCCGAAGGGCCCAGGGCGGAGCCTTGAGGAAGTGTGGTTGGTGAGCAATGTAATTTTTTTTGAGCAATGTAATTTTTGGACTGTGGTGTTGGAGAAGACTCTTGAGAGTCCCTTGGTCTGCAAGGAGATCCAACCAGTCTGTCCTAAAGATCAGTCCTGGGTGTTCATTGGAAGGATTGATGTTGAAGCTGAAACTTCAATACTTTGTCCACCTGATGTGAAGAGCTGACTCGTTGGAAAAGACCCTGATGCTGGGAAAGATTGAGGGCAGGAGGAGAAGGGGATGACAGAGGATGAGATGGTTGGATGGCATCACTGACTCAATGGACATGGGTTTGGGTGGACTCCAGGAGTTGGTGATGGACAGGGAGGCCTGGCGTGCTGCGGTTCATGGGGTCGCAAAGAGTTGGACACGACTGAGCGACTGAACTGAACTGAGCAATGTAATAACAAACAGTATTGGTGGCTGTTTACTAAAACATGCTAGCTGCCTGATTTATGCATCATTTCATATAGTCCTTGGGCCTCCCCAGTGGCTCGGTGGTAAAGAATCTGCCTGCAAGGCAGGAGATGCAGGTTGGACCCTGAGTCGGAAAGATCCCCTGGAGAAGGGCATGGCAGCGCACTCCAGTATTCTTGCCTGGAGAATCCCATGGACAGAGGAGCCTGGTGGGCTGCAGTCCATGGGGTCGAGAAGAGTTAGACATGACTGAAGCGAGTAAGTGCACACACACGTACATTAAGTCCTCACTTACAGGCATAAAGTCAGATGGGGGAAGGGAAGCTCAGAGAGGCAAAAATCATGTGCCTAGAAGGCAGCGTGGGTGGGATTCAGCCCTAGGGGTGGCTGAGTCTGAAGCCTGTGCTCCTAACCGCTGCACCCCCACCTCCTGGAGGCCCAGGATTGCCTTCGAGTCTGTCTCCTCATAGAGTTCTGCCCTTTGAAGAGAGCTGCTCTTTGAAGGCCCACTTAGCACCTCCTTGTGAGATTCAGGTAGCATCTGTCCTGTGGAGGGCTGCTCTGAGCAGGACGCGGCCCCTCACAGACAGACCCTGAGTGTATGATGGATCTGTGCCTTGCGACCTTTGCCCTCTGAGTTTTCCCGAGAGTTCATTGCATCCTCAAGGCCGAGATGGTCGTCCCTGGAACCAAGGGTTCCCTCATGGAGGGCACACTTAAAGGTTTGCTGAACCAGACTCCAGTTACTGCCTGTCCCTGCGTCCTCTGTCCTAGCCAGGGAACTCAGGCAGGGCTTGCTTCCTGGAGGAGGTGGCAGCTGAGCAGAGTCTTGACTATGAGTAAGGAGTTGCCTCACCGACAGGGTGGGGGAGGTCATCCCACACAGAGGACATCATGTGTGCAAAGATGCAGAAGCGTGAGAGAGCAGGACTGTTAGCTTGGCATCTTGCAGAATTCCCGTGGCGCACGAGCCAGCCGGTCAGCCTGCCAGGCAGGGAGCTGGCGAGAGAAGCCCTGACTGCTTGTGTCCTGTAAGCAGGAGCCCTCCACACTGTGGGGACGGCTTCTGGGCATGGGTGCTTTCAGCGGGGTCTGTTTCCCAAACGTAGCACGTCACAGAGCTGAAGGCAGGCTGCTACATCTTGGTCTGAGCCTTTTGTTTCTCCCCAGAGAAGGGAACTCAGACCCGGAGACGAGAGAGGCTGTCCAGTGTCGCATGGCAAGCATCGCTTGTTTCCACTCTCTGTTGAGATAGGACAGCCCCTGACGCACTTCATGAGCCCTGGGAACTGCCGGAAGCCCCTAGGCTGCACCACAGAAGCCACGGGGAGGGAGTGTTTTCTCCCGTCTTTTCTGGACCAGGTGTAGGAGGGGCACAGCTGAAGCTCTCGCTCCGCAGGCAGGCCTCGCCCAGTTGGGAAGACTTCCCGGCGAGCTCGTAGCCAACACTTGGCCTGGGATTCCACCAAGCATCTTTACCCAGATACTGTCTTTGCTGGCTCCTCAGACGCACTTTCTTTCCCCAGACATTATCTTCTGAAATTGGGGTGTTATACACACCAGCATATTTGTTCCCTTGTGTCTGAAAACCATTGCCATATTGATGGTGTAGAGCTGAGAACATGTAACCGTTACCTTTCTTCTCACAGCATCTGTGGGAGAATTGATTCCAGGACCGCTCCCTTTCACCCCGCAACAGACACCAAGATCCAAAGATGCCCAAGTCCCTTGTATTAAATATTGTGCATGCGTACTCAGTCACTAAGTCGTGTCTGATTCTGTGGTCCCCATGAGACTGTAGCCCACCAGGCTCCTCTGTCTATGAGATTTTCCAAGCAAGAATACTCGCTCTAGTGAGTTGTCATTTCCTCCTCCAGGGGATCTTCCTGAGCCAGAGTCACACCTGCATCTCCTGCATTAGCTGGTGGATTCTTTACCACTAGTGCCACCTGGGAAGCGCATTAAATAGTGTAGCATTTGCATATAGCCTACACACATTCTCCTGTATAGCTTTAAATCATCTCTAGGTTACTTATACCTAACACGGTGTCAATGCTATGTAAATAAAAGGTAAATGCTATGTAAATGGTTGCCAACCGTAGTAGAATCAAGTTTGCCTTTTCTAGAACTTTCTGAAAGTTTTTTTCCCTCAAATATTTTTGATCTGCCATTGGTTGAATCTGCAAGTAGGGGACCTGAGGGTATGGAGGGCCAACTGCAATTCTTTATTTGGAAAACAGAAAGAGGGAAGGTTGTATTGGTTGATTGCATCTAAGGCCCAAACCAGGGCCTGCTAGCACCACCTGGAAAATAATGTCTCCATTTCTAGACAGCAGCTGACAAGCCAGTTAACCAGTTCTTCATTCATTTGTTCGTCCATTATTCATTCATTCTTTGCACATATATATCCCAAGGGCCTACCATGTACCAGAGAGGAGGTGATGGGGAAGGGGGTGGGCCAGAGGGCCGCCCAGTAAGGGAGTCAGGCTGAGAACATGCTGCCCTGACTGAGAAGGGGCCGTAAGAAGGAGAGAAGTGGGGCTGGGGACAGACAGGACGGACAGCGGGCTCCAGTGGAGACCAGGACATGCCGACATTTAGCAAAGCAAGGTCGTCGAGGGGACAGGATCCCCAGAGGCAACCAGCAACGCACCATCTGTGGTAACTGTAGTCGATGGTAACTGCAGTGAGACAGCTGTTTGCAAGGAGAGGCGATCAGAGCCTGGGAGCTGATTTGCTTTGGGTCTTAGCGTGTCCTGCCCCGAGAACCACATGGCTCCCTGCCAGCCTGCAGCTGCCCGTGACGGTCACCTGGGCCCTTGCACACTGCCTGCCCTGGCTCTCCTGGGACACGGGGCCTTTGTCCCAGTGCGGTAGTACACCCCTCCAAGTCCAGTCTGCCGCTAACACAAACCACGTGTGGACCTCCACGCCAGCCTCCACGATGTTTTCCTTGGACAGCCCGTCTCCTCTCCCTCCACCACAAGCTGCGTCCTGAAAACTGCTGATGGAGTGTTCTCCCGTTCCCTTGTGATGTGGCTGCTTGACGTGGCTCCCTCTCCCTTCCCACCCCCGAGACTGACTCACTTTCCTCCGGGGTTTCCAGTCCTCCTCACTCTCAGCACCACTTCCTTTCATTCTCTGAGGGGCGGGGCATGGACGTCCAGTCTCCAAGGACACCGTCTGCCGTCGGACTTGCCTGGCATGCCTCTGGTCCTGCTGCCGCAGGCCGCCTGGGGTCCCCACAGAGGGTCTTGGATGCTGCCTGTGTCTGCTTCAAAGCCTATGGGGCCAAGTGTGACAGCTCCCTGGCTAGAAGTAGCTTGTGGCCTGTGAACCCCAACACACTGAGACCTAAAGCCAAATAGCTCCCAGGCTTTGCTCGCCTCTCCTGGCGAATAGCCGTCATACAGATTGCAGTTACCACTGATGGGATAATAAAGAAAATGAAATAAAACTGGAGTGGGTTGCCTTTCCTTCTCCAGAAATAAAACTGCTGCTACTAAGTCGCTTCAGTCGTGTCCGACTCTGCGCGACCCCATAGACGGCAGCCCACCAGGCTCTGCCGTCCCTGGGATTCTCCAGGCAAGAACACTGGAGTGGGTTGCCATTTCCTTCTCCAGTGCATGAAAGTGAAAAGTGAAAGTGAAGTCGCTCAGTCACGTTTGACTCTTAGCGACGCCATAGACTACAGCCCACCAGGCTCCTCCATCCATGGGATTTTCCAGGCAAGAGTACTGGAGTGGGGTGCCATTGCCTTCTCCGATAGATATGGCTAAAAGAGGAGAATGAGTATTATAGTCCAGCCCTGTGCTATCCAATATAGTAGCCACTAGTCATGTGAGGCTACTTAAATTTAAGTTAATTAAAATTGAATAAAATTAAAAGGTTAGTTCCTCCATCCAGTGAAGGTTCCACTTCCAATACAGGAGCTCCCTTTCAAGTGCTTAATAGCAATCCAAGGCCAATGACTACTGTAAGGGACACCACAGATGTAGAACATTTCTATCATCATAGAAAATTCTACTAGAAAGCCCAGCTCTGGCCACTGTGGGGACCTTGATAGTGGGAAGAGTTTGGCCAACCTTAAAACACAGCCTCATGGTGGAATATTATTCAGACCTAAGAAGGAAGGAAATTACAGTGCATACTACAATATAGATGAAACTTGAAGATATTATTCTAAGTGAAATAAGCCAGACACAAAGGACAGATATTTACATATGGTCCCTAGAATAGTCAGATGTAAAGTCAGAGATAAAAAGTAGAGTGGTGGTTGTCACAGTCTGGAGAAGAGGAATGCGGAGTTCGTGTTTAATGGACATAGAGCTTCAATGTGGAATGATGAAGAGGCTCTGAAGATGGAGGGTGGCAGTGGTTGTACAACAATGTACTTAATGCCACTTAATTGTATACTTAAAATAGTTGAAATGATCAATTTCATGTTATGTATGCTTAACCCCAAAATGCAGTCTTATAAAATACTGATAATTATTCCCAGATGATTCTCAGAACAGCATTCTTTGTGGGCAGAGTGCAAGGAGGGGCCTTCCTTGTTGGGCACCTGGTGCGCCCCCGTGTCCAGCTCACATGCAGAATCATTTACAAAACCCCCCTGCCCAGCAGGCCGCATCCGTCGGTCTGCAAATGGTGACTCCGACTCACTGGGCTAGGTCTCTGGCCAGGGACACACAGCTGGCATGAAGAAACATCAGGATTAAACCCCGGGGCTGTCTGGTCCTCAGGGATAATGTCTGTGGTTAGACTTTGCAACATTAAACCCGAGACTACTGCTTCAAATTAATAATACCTGCCTCAAATTAATACCACTTGGGGAGACACTTCAGCTCTTTGAGCTCCACTTATGTGGGTAAAAGCAAGTCAGGACAGAGGATGAATAACTTCCTGACCGAGCGGTGAAGACCACAGGGCAACGCAGCAGTGGGTTGGGCCGCTGAGCCTGCGTGCGCACTCAGACAGAAGCACAGCAGAAGCCTCGACGAGTGCACACAGGCAGGGTGTGGTTGATGGGTTACCAGGGCATACCTTCTAAGAAAATGTTCCCCTGTATTCCAACATTGTCTTCACAAGTAAAATTGAGAGGAAGAAAAGAAGATGCGTACGTGCTAAGTCGCTTCCGTTGGGTCTGACTCTGTGCGCCCCTGGGGTCTGCAGCCCACCAGGCTCCTCTGTACACAGGATTCTCCAGGGCAGGATGCTGGAGTGAGCTGCCATGCCCTCCTCCAGGAAAAAAAGGATAGCGTAAATACAAAACTTAAACAGTGCCAGAAAGACTCTGCAGCTGAGCTTGACTAATCACTCTGCATTTAAACAGAAAGCATACTCCACCTGTGCATGGAACATGAAACTTAGCCTGGCTGATTTTTCATGTTCATGTGACGCTCTGAAGCTGCCTAAGAGAGTGGTCTGAGGGGAAAAGAAGAGGATTTAGGCTAAGATATCTGAACTGGCTGTACCTCCACTTAGCTGTGTGACCTCAGGCAGGTCACTGTGTCCTTCTGCTCTGTAACTTCTCCATCTGTGACTTGGGGGTTGTGCACTGATTTCATAGAATTATTCTGAAGGACAGATGAATCCAGGTGTCTGAGAAGGCTTGTTAGCTGTAAACTGTCAAACCAACATTCATAGTCATTCATTTCAGTTCAGTTCGGTCACTCAGTCGTGTCCGACTCTTTGCAACCCCATGGACTGCAGCACACCAGGCCTCCCTGTCCATCACCAACTCCCAGAGTTCACCCAGACTCACATCCATTGAGTCAGTGATGCCATCCAGCCATCTCATCCTCTGTCGTCCCCTTTTCCTCCTGCCCCCAATAACTCCCAGCATCAGTCTTTTCCAATGAGTCAACTTTTCACATGAGGTGGCCAAAGTACTGGAGTTTCAGCTTTAGTATCATTCCTTCCAAAGAAATCCCAGGGCTGATCTCCTTCAGAATGGACTGGTTGGATCTCCTTGCAGTCCAAGGCTCTCAAGAGTCTTCTCCAACACCACAGTTCAAAAGCATCAATTCTCCGGCGCTCAGCTTTCTTCACAGTCCAACTATCACATCCATACATGACCACTGGAAAAACCATAGCCTTGACTAGACAGACCTTTGTTGGCAAAGTAATGTCTCTGCTTTTTAATATGCTATCTACTTTCCTTCCAAGGAGTAAGCGTCTTTTAATGTCATGGCTGCAATCACCATCCGCAGTGATTTTGGAGCCCCCAAAAATAAAGTCTGATGCTGTTTTTCCCATCTATTTCCCATGAAGTGATGGGACCGGATGCCATGATCTTCGTTTTCTGAATGTTGAGCTTTAAGCCAACTTTTTCACTCTCCTCTTTCACTTTCATCAAGAGGCTTTTTAGTTCCTCTTCACTTTCTGCCATAAGGATGGTGTCATCTGCATATCTGAGATTATTGATATTTCTCCCGGCAGTCTTGATTCCAGCTTGTGCTTCTTCCAGCCCAGCGTTTCTCGTGATGTACTCTGCATAGAAGTTAAATAAGCAGGGTGAAAATATACAGCCTTGATGTACTCCTTTTCCTATTTGGAGCCAGTCTGTTGTTCCATGTCCACTTCTAACTGTTGCTTCCTGACCTGCATATAGGTTTCTCAAGAGGCAGGTCAGGTGGTCTGGGATTCCTATCTCTCAGAATTCTCCACAGTTTATTGTGATCCACACAGTCAAAGGCTTTGTCATAGTCAATAAAACAGAAATAGATGTTTTTCTGGAAGTCTCTTGCTTTTTCCATGATCCAGCAGATGTTGGCAATTTGATCTCTGGTTCCTCTGCCTTTTCTAAAACCATTACTAATTATTATTTATTATTAGTAATGCAGTGGCTCAGTGGTAAAGAATCCTCCTACAATGCAGGAGTCACAGGAAATGCAGGTTTCATCCCTGGGTCAGAAAGATCCCCTAGAGAAGGGCATGGCAACCCACTCCAGTTTTCCTGCCTGGAGAATCCCAGGGACAGAGGAGCCTGGCGGGCTGCGGTCCACAGGGTCACAAAGAGTCGGACACGACTGAAGTGACTTAGTGCACACACTCATGCATTAGTAAATTGAATATTATTAATCAGGGGTGCATTGCAAATATCTTCGCAAATAAGCTGCCCGTATTTCCAGACTTCATTTACGTGCATTCATTGGCTTAGCCAATTTTTATTGCATGCCTACTATGTGTCAGCATTGAAAAACTCTTGGATTAAAAAGGGAAGCCTGCCTTTCCAGCAAGTCCTTTCCAGATGCTGGTAAGCCACAGTTCCCCATCACTGCACAGCATAGCACAGAGTAAGGGCCAGTTGGCAATCACAAATAAAACCACAGCCTCATGGGCAGCCCTTCAGGGTTGTCAGCCAAGCTGAGGGTGACCCACCCCCTACCCAGGGGTGTCACACTGAACAGTACTAAGGAGGCAAGGTGCTCTTAAATGACCCTGTTTCCTGAATACTGGGGACCAATCCTTTTTAATTACCACTGTAGCATCTCAGAGGCAGGTGATAAAATGGCAGAAAAGCCATGGGCTTCTGTCTGTGTCCCTGCCCCTTGCTGGCTGCAGGCCCATGGGGGATTTCTTCACTCTGGACTTCAGTTCCCTACATGATAATGTCCGTCTCTTGAAGGGGTATTCTGCAGGTTTTGTGAGAGGATGTGTCCGAAGAATCTAACTGGGCTTGGCATGTATACATGTTTCTCTGCTCTCCCACTTCAGGCCTCTCCTCCGTCCCCCTGCACCATAGCTGTGCTTATTTTTCCCAGGCTATTCAAAGCTGCTTTCATGCTATCAGAGGCACGCATCTTTTTTTTAATCACAGTATAGTTGATTCACCAACTTCCCTAGTAGCTCTGTGGGTAAAGAATCAGCCTGCAGTGCAGAAGACCCAGGTTTGATCCCTGGATTGGGAAGATTCCCCTGGAGGAGGAAATGGCAACCCATTCCAGTTTTCCTGCCTGGAGAATCCCATGGGGAGAGGAGCCTGGTGGGCTACAGCCCATGGGGTCGCAGAGTTGGACACGGCTGAGCGCCTAAACCACCACCATGTAGATGATTCACAGGGCTATGTTAGTTTTAGGTGTACAACATATGATTCAGGATTTTTGTAGATTATACTTCACTATAGTTTTACAAGATAATGGCTGTAATTCTCTGTGTTGTACCATATATTCTTGTTGCTTATCTGCGTTATATATAGTAGTGGTGTCTGTTAATCCTGCACCCCTAATTAGCCCCTCCCTCCTTGCCTTTCTCGCTTGGTAACTACAAGTTTGCTTTCTGTGTCTCTGAGTCTGATTCTGTTTTGCATATACATTTATTTGTATTATTTTTTAGGTTCCACATACAAGTGGCACCCCACTCCAGTACTCTTGCCTGGAAAATCCCGTGGACGGAGGAGCCTGGCGGGCTGCCGTCCATGGGGTCGCTAAGAGTCAGACACGACTGAGCGACTTCACTTTCACTTTTCACTTTCATGCGTTGGAGAAGGAACTGGCAACCCACTCCAGTGTTCTTGCCTGGAGAATCCCAGGAACGGGGGAGCCTGGTGGGCTGCCGTCTATGGGGTCGCACAGAGTCGGACACGACTGAAGCGACTTAGCAGCAGCAGCAGCAGCACAAGTGATATTGTTAATATATAATATTTGTCTTTCTCTGACTTATTTCACTAAGCACAATATTCTCTGGGTGCATCCATGTTGCTGCAGATAGCAGAATTTCGTTCTTTATGGCTGAATACTATTCCACTGTGTCTGTGTGTGTTATATGTGTATATATGCACCCACACACCCCACGCCATCCTAATCCAGTCATCTCTTGACGGGCCCTTGGGTTGTTCCTTGTCTTCGTTACTGTAAGTAGTGCTGCTGTGAATGTTGGGGTGCGTGTATCTTTTCAAATTAGCGTCTCCATTCTTTTCAGATATATGCCCAGGAGTGGAATTGCTAGGTCATATGGTAGTTCTTTTTTAGTTTCTTGAGGAACCTCCAGACCATTTTCCATAGTGGCCGTACCAATTTACATTCCCACCAGCAGTGCACAAAAGTTCCCTTTTTCCACATCCAGAGGGACACATCTGAAGATCCAGGGTGCCTTTCTCCTTGAGGCAAAATGATGGACAGGTTTCTCACATTCGGCCACCACTGTGGGAGGTTCAGGACTCCCTTTTCTTCTCCTTGAATCCTGGGCCTGCATACTAATCAGAGTGGCTTAAAATGGTCTGCTATGAGGCATACAGCAGACACAGGTGGACACGCGGGTGGGAGGGGAGGGTGGGACGAACTGAGTGGTGCCAACATATATACACGCCCACATGTGAAGCAGGTGGTGAGAAGCGGCTGCACAGCACAGGGAGCTCAACTCGGCGATCTGTGAACCTAGAGGGGTGGGAAGGGCTATATGTGTACTTAGAGCTGATCCACTTCATTGTACAACAGAAACTAGCACATCATAAAGCAGTTACATCCAATTTTTTTAAAAAAGATACGATGCTATGACAGACAGCCTCACTGTACACGCGGTTTACTTCTCGCTTGGGAAATAAAGATTGTCCACAGAGGTTGCTGGGGGCCCTGGGCCCTCGCTCTAGGTCCCTTGCTGACAGAAAAGCCACACTATGGAGCATGGTTGTCACATGGCAGGCAGAACTGGAGAGGGATGGGTAAAGTACCACTCCTAGCTCTTCTCCCCGAAGTGAGCCATGTCCCTTCTGCTCACCTTGAATTTGCCGCATCTTATTTCAGGGGGGTGGGGAGGTAGGAATCTACCACGTGCTGAAAGGAAGAACCAGAAATCTGGCGACAGCATTAATGACCACCACATCCCAGCTTTAATCTGTAAAGCAACGCTGGCAGTGGGTACCATTATGGTCAACTAAGGATGAGGCGCAAGATATCACAAATAACAGATCCTGATGATTGTGTATATCCGATCAGATACTTCACATTAATTCCTTAAAATATCAGGGATGCATTTGCTGTTATCAGAAGACATGAAAGGTTTTTGTTTGGGGTGTTCCATCCCTCTTCTTCCTCTGTGCCCACAGCAGTCTGTACTACCTCTCAAGATGCTTCCTACACCACCCGTCAATGATCAGTTTACTTTTCAGTCTCTCCCTAGACTCTGAGTTGCTTCATTGCTGCACCCCATGTGCCTGACTCAGAGCTAGGAACGGAGCTGAGCCAGCCAGGGCAATTTTTCCTGCGGCAGGAGTGTGTCATGACCTCACAGGTAGAGACCTAACCAGATTAACTGAGTCTCCGTGGTTTGAGCACCACCCGGCAATTCTTAGGAAACAGGATGACCTGCCATCCGTGGAATTTGGGGGGCTCTAGTGGGCGTTGTTCATGCTTCAGGTCCTGTGACTAGAGCCCACGGGAAAACTGAGATTGGTCTCTCCCAGCCCTGAGCCTGCACCAGGCTGCCAGTTGCGGATCTAGAGAATTGTTTGTATGGAGATCCTAGGTCTGGTTGACTTTGTCTTCCGCTAGTTTGGGTTTTTGGAACACTGAGCAAAGTGAGCTTTTCTCTATCAAATCACGTAGTTCACGTAATTCCTGTAAACTGTCAGAGACGCTTTTATCATTTAAAGGCTTTCATTTTGTTATTCTTCCCATTTAGATGCAGATGTTGGACAAATTTCCCATGGAAGGAGGACAGAAGGACCCCAAACAGCGGATCATTCCCTTTCTCCCCGGTGAGTGAGACGCGTGCTCTCAGATGGGGCCTCTAGGCTCTCATACAGCTCTTGGATCGCTCCCCTCTTTGTCCCTGTCCATTGTCCCGGTGACCAGACCTCAGTCTTTTGTAGAACTCAGTGCTTAAGAATACGGGTTTTGGAGTTAGATGCTACGCCATTTACTAGCTGCGTGACCTTAGGCAAGACACTTCGCCTCTGGGATCCTCAGTTTCTCCCATCTCTGGGAGTAGGGACTTCCCTGGCCGCCCAATGTTTAAGACTCTATGCTTCCACCGCAGGAGGCACGGGTTCAATCCCTGGTTGGGGAACTAAGATTCCACGTGCCACGTGGCAAGGCCTTCCAAAATAAATTAATAACAAAATAAAAGGAATAATTCGAGCTCATGTGGTCTGTGTAGTGAGTGGCACCTATTTTAACAGCTTCTGTTAAAATATTTGTTTTCTGTTGTGCATAACAAATTACTACCCATTTAGCAGCTTAAAATAACACCCGTTTATTATCTCACAGCTCTGCTGGTCTGAAGTCCAGGCAGGCTCAGCCTGCTTCTCTGTTTAGCATTTTAGAAGACCAAAGTCAGGGTCTTGCCTGGGCTGGACAGTTACCTGGAGGATTTAGGGAAGAATCCCTCCCAACCTCATCTAGGTTGTTGGCAGAACTCGGTTCCTTGCAGCTCTAGAACCTAGATGCCTGTTTCCTTCCTGGCTGTGCGCTGCGAACTCAGCTTCCAGAGGCTGCCTGTATTCCTCATCCACCTTCAGGCTGGCAACAGGGCATGGAATCTCTCCTGGGCTCGGAATCGCTCTGACTTCCCCCGCCTGCCTCCAATGGGGAACGTTGTCTGCGTTTAAAGCCTCATGGGATTATCTTGTACCCACTTGGCTAATCCAGGATAATCTCCTTCGCTTGAAATGAACTGAGGCATATCATGTAACATGATCCCAGGCGGGAGCTCCCACTCTGTTGACAGGTGCTGAGATTGAGAAGAGATATCTTCGGGAGCCATTTAAGAAATTCTGCCTGCCTGCCCGCCTACCACAGCCACCAAGCACCTTTTAAGGGCCAGGCTCAATGCAGCCATCGCTCATTCCTGCTCTCAGTACATCCCCCCCAAAATTTTTTTACCCAAGAAATAGCATCAGGGCTTCAACTCAAAAAAATGAGCTACCCAAACCAGTGTTATAGCTTCCAATAATAATAGCTACCATTAGATATCTGCTGTGGGCCAGTCACTGGGCCAGGTGCTTTCGTTAGCTCATTTAGTCCTTAGAACAACCCGGCAGGGCAGACATTACTATGCCCATTTCACAGATGAGGAAATGAAGACTGAGAGAAATTATGATCTCTTGCACAAATGGCAGAGCTGGGATTCAGACACAGGTGTGGCAGGCTCTAAAATTTATGCCTGAAAGTCACACACCGCAGGCTCAAACCCCAGTGTCCCTAATCATCCAGTCTGTTCTCTTGGGTAAGTTATGTGAGCGCACAGAGTTTGATTTCTACACTTGCACATTGGAGATCATAACGGTACATAAATGATGAAGTTGTTCTGAGGATTAGGTAAGTGCCTGGTGTGTAGCTAGCAACAAGTAAGCACTTACTACTACCTTTCTGTACAGATGATCAGCAGATTGACAATCAACCTAAATCACAAATATTTGGAGCTAGACTGGCCCTTAGACTTCCCTGACGGCTCAGATGGTAAAGCGTCTGCCTACAACGAGGGAGACCCAGGTTCAATCCCTGGGTCAGGAAGATCTGCTGGAGAAGGAAATGGCACCCCACTCCAGTACTCTTGCCTGGAAAATCCCATGGACAGAGGAGCCTGGTAGGCTACAGTCCCTGGGGTTGCAAAGAGTCGAACACGACTGAGTGACTTCACTTTCCTGGCCCTTCAGTCTTTTTCATTTTGAGGGGACAGGGGGGCAAGCACCAAGATGGGGAGACTCTGAGTCACCCAGGAGCTCGTTCTCCCCTCTCCCATTCCAAGATCCTGCTATCAGCATATCATTGTGTTCTTTCAAATATTGTCATTGTTGAGTGAGTTTAGAGACAGGGTAGATGTATTTGCTCAGAGAAGGCGATGGCAACCCACTCCAGTACTCTTGCTTGGAAAATCCAATGGGTGGAGGAGCCTGGTAGGCTGCAGCCCATGGCGTCGCTAAGAGTCGGACACCACTGAGCGACTTCACTTTCACTTTTCACTTTCATGCATTGGAGACGGAAATGGCAACCCACTCCAGTGTTCTTGCCTGGAGAATCCCAGGGACGGGGGAGCCTGGTGAGCTGCCGTCTATGGGGTCGCAAAGAGTCGGACACGACTGAAGCGACTTAGCAGCAGCAGCAGATGTATTTGCCAGGCCCCCATTTACTGGGAGCATCGTTTACCTAAAAAAATTAATGTTTTTAGTTCTTCCATGGGGAAAGAACACTGGAATTTTCCTCTATTGGAGATAACCCAGTGTGCCAGCTGCAGGAGTCAAATCTCAGCACCCAAAGCGTGTGCTTTGGAGTCCAGTGGACCAAGTCCTGTGACCTCAAGCAGACAACATCTCCCACCACTGAGCCCCAGTTTCCTCATCTGTAAAATGGAACAGTGACCCCTGCTTCATAAGCTTCTCTCCCTGGCACATAGAAGGTTCTCAGTAAAGGCAGAAACAGAGTCCGGGGACATTCTTTTGGAATTTCAGGGTATTTTGTATCATGGAATCCTGCTTAAGTGATCCATCTGGATATTCAAGTTGAAATGGGCTCTGAATGTATATTTTTCTTCAAGACAGGAAAGGAAAGCCGTGAGTTAGAACTCTGCTGGATGAAAGGCAAAACCAGCTCTGGAAAAACTTCCCCGAACAGGGAAGAACTTGAGCCGACCCTCTCCCCAGCCCCTGAAAGCTTTCGTGGTTACGTAATCCTTATCCACCCACGAGTGCATGGAGATGCCGTTCTCAGGGACTCGGCTCCATTGTCCCTGCTCAGGAGACCCACTTGCAGCTTGGAGAGGTCCTGCTGGGCCCCAGGACCCCTGGAGCATCCTTTACCAACCCACCTCTTAGCTTTTCCTCTAGGCCAAGGCCAAGGGCAGGGACGGGTGGGAGAAACGTCCCCCACTCCGAGGGGTCAGTTTTCTGCCAAGACTGCCGCGTCAGCAGAACAAAAGCAAGTTTCTTGTTAGCACAAAGGCGGGGGAGGGGAGGGGAGAACAGGCCTGTGCAATTTTCCATCCCAGCAAGAGCTGGGGAAAGCCAACTTGGCAGAGGATGTGGCTTGAAAAATAAGAATTACAGTTTGGCCTTTCTCCACTGTGGAAAACAAAAGCTTGCTCGTTCCCACCAAAGGCTCTTCTCTTCTCTGAGGACCCTTTCCATTCCAGCAAGGCTGGCCTGCCTGGGAGGGCTGGGTGCAGGCTCGCTTGCCTTCCTTCCCCACAACTCGCACAGAAACACCTGGACACAGGCGCGGGCTGCGGGTGTGGCCCTCCCAGCCTTTTGCCCAGAGGCACCAGCCAAGGGGGTGCTGGCCACGCAGTTCTGCCCCCAAGCCTGAGCGGCACTCCAGCTCTGCTGGGGGTAAATGATAAGGGAGCCTGTCGGTGACAGGTCTTAAGAAACCAAGCTGGGAGTTGAAGAAAAGACATGTGCCCTTCCTAGCGGGGAGTCAGGCAGTGCCCTGTAACTTTTTTTTTTTTTTCAAGTAATTACCCTTTTTTAAGCACCTAGCAAGGGCCAAGCCCAGTGCCCATGTGTCTTGGAGATTACTAAGACATGGGGGCGGTTCTCCCTTTTTGCAGATGAAGAGACTGAGGCTCCAGCAGGTAAATGCATTTTCCAAGGCAGCGCAGGAAGGAAGAGGACCCCCTGGGATTGGCCCGGGGGGGCCTTGCTCGTCACCCCAGAGCCTCTGTGCGTCTCCCCGGCACATGCTAATCCTGCCATGGGGCTTCCTGCCTCCTGTGTTGTGCAGGGGCCCTGACATGAGCCCAGAGACTGGTCCCACTGAGGCCACACAGGGAAAGGAGAGACACTGCTGTGTCACACCCCAGGAGACACGAAGGCGCCTGAGTTCTCTGTCCTCTCCCAGCCTCTGCAGGACAGGCCTCAGGCAGATTCTCTTGGGTGGTGGTGGCTCCGAGGCGGCCTGTGCTGTTCCCGCCGGCCAGGGCTAGCACCACGGCCGCTGTAAGTCGCAGCCTTCTCAGCCAAGCCTGTACACCCCACTCTGCCCACTTCCTCTGATTTTATAGAAGGGGAAATTATACTAAACGGAGAGCAAAATGTTTTTGATAGGGACTCCTCCCATTTTGAGAAATGGATTAGAGGCAGGAAGCGTTTGCCCTGTGGGATTTCTCTCTTTTTTTTTTAAAGGCTTAGGACTCTCCTAGAGTTTGTGATCTTCAGGTGGTCCCACCCGTGAGAGTGGTGATTTGATTATCACAGTGACTAGGGCTGGTATGGAAACAGGAAGGCCAGCGGCCTTCTCTGGATTGGAGGCCAAGGATGCAAGCCTCCTGCAGGGCAGGGGCCCTGTTCCCCTACTGGGAAACATCGACTGTCAAGTGTAGAAAAGGCAGGCCCCCAGCACCCTGCACACATGGGGCTCACGCAGAGCCTGCGCCTCGGGAGTAAATGAGGGAATGCCATCAGTTCTACGGAGACCAGGTTGTAAACCCCTTCTCACTTCCTGCGTAATTTCCTTTCTTTGTTTTAAATGACATGAATGTTTTTGATAGCACAAGTAATCAATGTTTAGGGTAGGGACTTTGGGGAAAGTATAAAGAAGAACACAAGAAAGCTTTGTCTTCCACCCTCAGAGACAAGCACTTTGAACCGTGATGCATTTTCCTCTAGATTTTTTCTCTCTTCTAACAGGCGTGGTATATCAGAAATTTGACTGATTCATCAGAATTAAGCCCATCACCACTATAAAGAAAGGAGATCTTCGTTATTAAGAAATACATGTTTCATCTCCTTGTGGGTTATTTTTAATTGATGGAAATGAACAAAGAAAGGATGACTATTAGGTCTATCATATCTACCTAATTTCCTAATTGTGCCCTTTTGCCCAAGAGCAAGCTGTCCGACTATTTTACATGTGACATTAAGCATATGGCCTCTTTGGGTGCACATCTCCTGAGCACCTTAGATTGCAAATCTTCAAAAGTCAAGAGGCTGTTTTCCGTTATCCCTTCCGATTCTGTCCTATGATGAAATTCTTTATGGACCTTTCCTGCCGTCTTGTCCCTGCTCACCCAAGCGTGACCCAGGCAGACAGCAGTCCCTCCAGTGCCATCTCTCCTCCCCCTGCCAGCTTCGTGCCCCAAATTTGTCTCCATGACCTGCCTCCTCGGACCAGAAGTAGGTGAAGTTCTCAGTAGGTCTCCGCGCTCTGCTGTCTGGAGGGCTGTGGCCTGCCCGTGCTGTCCTCTTTGAGCCCTGGAGACCCCCTGGTCGCCCTGCGTAAGCATGGCGTGGGGGCTTGTCCCCGTCTCCCCCTCCTTGCTGTCTTATTTCTGATTTTGCCTGCCCCCTGTCTGTGTGGTATGGCCACACTGTCTGGATCTTCAGTGCGTGAACCTTGCCACCATCTCCCCGTGAGAAGTGGCAAATCAGAGGGAACCCACTGATGTGCTTGAAACAAACCTCACCTGTAACATTTCAGCCTCTTGGATATTTCCCAAGACCCTTGGTGGCACCATTTACATACTTAGCTTTGCCCATGACCCACATCCTCTGCCTCTACGTCACACTGGAGGCTCTGGTATCACACCCCAGCACTCAGGTGTCGCCAAGCAAGTAGTGAGTGGACCATCTCTTAGTGTTTGGTGGGGGGAGGCATGGAGCCTCTGCTACACACCGACTAGGGAAGGGATGGGAGGGATTTGTCGTCTTGGCAGGTAGAGTGTTAATTTCTACAGAGAGTGACTCAGTTACACATATATACGTTTTCTCATATTCTTTTCCATTACAGTTTATCATAGGATATTGGCTGTAGCTCCCTGTGCTATACAGTAGGACCTTGTTGTTTATCCATCCTTTATGTACTAGTTTGCTCTGCTAATCCCAGACTCCCAATCCACCCCCATCCCGTGGCAACCACAAGTCTGTTCCGAAAGCCACAGGAACTCATAACCCATTTGAAGTGGGTAAGAGTTTCCCAGCAGGGATAGTGGTGAGGTTGGATGGGGAAGGTATTCCAGGAAGAGGGAAAGGCGCAGAACTACGAGAGAGCAGAGCACACCGGGGACACGTCAGGTGAGGGCAGGAAATATACACAGGAAGAGGAGGGAAGGAGGCTGAGCTGTTGGCTGAGGGCACAGCTGAGTGTTCACTGAACCGCTCACAGGTCTGAGAATGTTATATTTAGACAGGGGGCCTCTGAGCATCAGGTCTTCCTTGCTTCCAGTCTCCCTTATCTCACCAAAACTTAACCACTAAGTCCGACTTCATCAGACTCTTGTACTAGAGCTGTGAACAAGGTTTTGGGGGACCAGGCATGGGGTCATCCAAACCCTGTGGATGAGCAGCAGTGGGTTTTGATGGCAGCCAGGAATTTAGGGACCACTTCCCAGATGGTGCAGTGGTAAAGAATCTACCTGCCCAGTGCAGGAGACCCAAGAGACAAGTGTTCAAGCCCTAGGTCGGGAAGATCCCCTGGAGTAGGAAATGGCAACCCACTGCAGTATTCTTGCCTAGAAAATCCATGGACAGAGGAGCCTGACAGGCTACAGTCCATGGGGCCCCAAAGAGCCAGGCATGACTGAGCACGCGCACACAAGCATGCCAGAGGCAGGCACGTCCTCATCCTCCCAAGCCGCTGAGAGCTTGTCACCGCTGCCTCTCAACACTGTACGCACTCTTGTCCTCCGCAGGCAAAATTCTCTTCCGACGAAGCCACATTCGGGACGTGGCCGTCAAGCGCCTGATCCCAATAGACGAATACTGTAAGGTAAGTCTGAGAAATTCCAGTACTTCCCTGTTTCTCGTCTTCTCCTTGGATAGTTTTTTGTTTTTCCCCTTCTCTTTTTCTGACTGAAGGATGCCCATTGTGAAAGATCTGTACAGGTGAAAGAAATGTAAAGAAATTAGAAAAACCAATCACCCATGATCCTTCACCTCAAAGGCGACAATCGTGAAGGTGTTTACATATTTCCTTTCTTTTTGTGTGCCTTTCGTTATGACGTTGAGACCATCCGACATGTTATTTTTGTCGCTCTTTCTCTTCTTTTGCATTATAAGGATTTCCTGTGCTATTAAAAAATCTCCTTGAACCTGCTTTTCGTGGCTTCATAGTATTCCATTGTGCGTGAATGTTCTAGAAGCTATTCAGCCAGCTCCTGTTGTTGCACAGTGCAGCTGGCTTCCAGTCCCTTGAATGTTCTCAACCACATGGAGCCTGTCTGCCTCTTGCTTTTATTTCATTTGATTTGAGGTTGTGGTTGTGAAAGAAGCCTATTTTTCTTTTATTTAGCTTCCCTAATTTTTAGTATTTGTTTCTCTGACTCAACTAGCAGTTTGATTGGAGAAGGGTGGGAACAGCAAAAACTGCCTTAACAATGGAGCAGTGACCACTTTCTCCCCCGAAGCTCAGGAGCAAAGCAAGTATGATTGCGCTCTCCACCTCTGTTCTGTGTTTTCCAGAAGATTGTGGCTGGCGTAAGCAGGCAAGAAAAAGAAATACAGGGAATACAGATTAGAAAGGAAGAAGTAGGGATTTCCCTGGCAGTCCAGTGGTAGGAAGTCCGTCCTTCCAATGCTGAGGCTCAATCCCTGATCAGGAACCTAGGATCCCACATCTGTGTGGCATGGCCAAATGAAAGGAAGAAAGAAGTAAAACTGCCTTGATTCACAGATGACATGATTCTACTCTAGAAAATCATAAGTGAAATGAAGTTGCTCGGTCGTGTCCGACTCTTTGCAACCCCATGGACTGGAGCCTACCAGGCTCCTCCATCCAGGGGATTTCCAGGCAAAAATACTGGGAGTGGGTTGCCATTTCCTTCTCCAGGAGATCTTCCCAACCCAGGGATTGAACCCGGGTCTCCCACATTGTAGGCAGATGCTTTACTGTCTGAGCCACCAGGGAAGTTCTCATAGAAAATCATAAGCGATCCACAAAAAAAACCCTGCAGAAACTAATAAATGAACTTAGTAAGATTATAGGCTACAAGACAAATATTTAAAAAATCAATTGTATTTCTATATACTAGAAGTGAAAATCCCAAAAATGAAATTAAGAAAATAATTCCACTTACAATAACATCAAAAAGAATGAAGTAATTAGGAATAAATTTAATAAAAGAAATACCAAGTTTATACACTGTAACTGCAAAACATTGTTGAGAGAAATTAAAGAAACTAAATTAGTGGAGAGATATTCCATACTCATGGATTGGAAGACTCGATAGTGTTAAATGGCAGTTCTCCCCCAGTTGATCTACAGAGTCAGTATAAACTCTGCCAAAGTCGTAGTAGGCTTTTTTGTAGAAAGGAACAAGCTGATCCAAAAGTATATGGGGAAGTACAAAGGGCTCAGAATAGCCAAAACAATTTTGCAAAAAAAGAAAAAGAACGAAATTGTGCTACCCATTTTCCAAACTTCTTATGAAGCCACAGGAATCAAGATGGTGACACTGGCATAAGGAAAGGCACATGGACCCGGGGAAGAGAATTGAGTCTGCAAATAAACTCTTTAGGTTTATACTCAGTCAATTTTCAACACAAATACCAAGAAATTCAATGGGCAAGGGTCGTGTAGTCTTTTAACAAATGATGGGATCATGCAATATTCGTAGGCAAAAAAAAATTTTTTAATTAAATTGGACCCTGACCTCACACACATGATTAAAAAATCAAGTCAAAAGCTCAAGCTCAAGTCAAAATGGATCATAGACCTAGATATAAAAGCTAAAACTATAAAATTTCTAGAAGAAAGCATAGAAGAGAATCTTCATGACCTTGGTTTAGGCAAGGAGTTCATAAATACAGCACCAAAAGAAGTGATGCACTGGACCTCATTAAACTTACACATTTCTGTGCTTCGAAAGATGCCATGAAGGAAAGGGAGAGACATGCCACAGATGGGAGAAAATATCTGTAAATCCTGTCTGAGAAGGGACTTGTGTTACGACTATATAAAGAGCGCTTACAACCTCGAAATAAAAAGACAACCAGGCTAAGGCTTCCCTGGTGGTCCAGTGGTTGGGACTCCAAGCTTCCACTGCAGGGGACACAGGTTCAATCCCTGATCAGGGAACTAAGACTCCTCATGCCATGCAGCATGATCAAAAAAATTAAATAAATACATATATAAATAAGTAAATAGTTGTTTTTTTTTTAAAACACAGCCAGTTTAACAATAGACAAAAGATTGAATAGAAATTTCATCCATGGAGACATACAATGCTTATTAAGCACATGAAAATTGTTCAACATCATGAGTCATTAGGGCAACATGAAATAAAATCATCATAAGATGCCAACACAGCACCCCAAATGCCTGTAACTGACAAGGCACACAAGACCAAGAGCTGGGGAGGATGTGGAGCAATGGGCTCCTCATTCTGCTAGGTGAGTGGCCGCATCACGTGGCGAGTGGGATCTCAGTTCCCCAGCCGGGGATCAAACCCGCACCCCCCGCATTGGAAGCACGCGGTTTCAACCGCCGATGGCCGGGGACATATGAGGGAATCTACTTTGGAAACCAGTTTCGGCAGTTTCTTCCAAAGTAAAATTGACCACCCAGCTAGTCTCAGGTGTATACTCTCAAGAAGTGAACACTTCTGTCCACACAGACACTTGGATGCAGTTGTTCATCACAGCATTAATTCATAATAGCCCCAAAGTGGAAGCAATCCGTATGTCTATCATCTGGGGAATAGATAAAGAAAATGTTCAATAGGCATTCAATGGAATATTATTCAACAGAGCAATGCTGATCAGTGCTGCAAAATGAATGACTCTCAGAAACATGATGCTATGCAAAAGAAGCCAAATGCAAAAGGCTACATATTGTATGATTCCATTTACATGAAATGTGCAGAAAAGGCAAATTTAGAGAAAGCAGGTCAGTGGTTTCCTGGGCCTTGGGGCGGTGAAAATGGAGATTGACTGCAGATGAGGTTGGGGAAATTTTTGAGGTGATGGAAAAGTTCTAAAACTAGAGTGTGGTGATGATTGCCCAACTCTGTAATTTGAATTTGAATCATTGAATTGTACACTTATAATGGGTGAATTTTATGGTGCATAAATTTTACTTCAGTAAGTCTATTGAAAAATTTGAAGGGGGACAGTGTGGGGACAGATGCCCCCTCTCTTGGCAGGAGATGTCACGCAAGGGCAGAACATTACTTCTGATTGGGCCTCTGCTCTTTATCAGACATGACCTTGTTTCGTCCCTCCAGTAACTTTGAGGAGGAGGTTTTCTTTTTCCCTTTGTGTTGATGAAAATGGAGACCTAGTCAAGTTACTTGTAGTAACAGTGTTGGAGGCTTTGAGAATTAAACCCGAGCCTTTTAGGACTCAGCACTCACATACCACTTACTGCCTCTCTAAGAAAGTACTTGGCCACCTGATGCGAAAAGCTGACTCATTGGAAAAGACCCTGATACTGGGAACGATTGAGGGCAGGAGGAGAAGGGGACGACAGAGGATGAGACAGCTGAATGGCATCACCAACCTAATGGATGCGAGTTTGGGTAAACTCCGGGAGTTGGTGATGGACAGGGAGGCCTGGCGTGCTGCAGTCCATGGGGTGACAAAGAGCTGGACACGACTGAGCAACTAAACAACAACAACGAGAAAGTACAAACTTAAGAGGCCCAAAGAGTCAAGCACAAGTTTCATAGAAGTAGACTTTTCCCTCTCCTAAGGATGCCTTTAAAAGGGATGGGGATGAGGGGCAGGGCCAGTCTCTCAGGCACAAAGAAACCGCTTCTGCCTCCCAGATCTCAGAGGAAGATTCAGATCTTCTTCTCTTTGTCCTTTTTCAAATGTCTAGAGCCTGAAATTCCTTTGTCCAGGCCCTGCTGGCAGAAACTTCGTACTCTGGAGTCATCTTAGCCAACTGGCAAGTTCTACCTGGTACCTTCCCAGAAAGTGTTATCTCTCAGCCCATATGCATTCTCCTGCTTCTTCCCCAGCCCACCCAATTTCTCTCCAGAGTCACACCTTCTTCTCACACCCGGGGTTCCCTGAACCCCTGGACATTTTATTTGAAAGAGGAAGTATAAAATGCAGGAGAAGTAAGGGACAGCGGCAGCTGCCTGCATCTGCTCTGCTTGGAGCAGTCCAGAGATCATGAATTGACCTGGATTAACCATAGGAGAGAAACTGCTTATGTTATATGAGTCATGTAGAAGTTACCACCCCAGCTATTAATGCAGCATAAGAAGCAGAGCAGATATTTGGGGGGTTTGGTTGGCCAGATTCCCTGAACTTGGCTTAGGGACACTGCCCTCCTGGAAGGAGATGAAACCTTATGCCTTTTATCTCAAGGCCTGTGGAGTCTTTTAGAGACTGCATAGACCTTTATGTAACATTTGGGCTCTGTTATTGACATCGTTGTGAGCTGACTTAAGCCAATTTGATCTATCTCTGTCTTAGCATTATTTTGGTAGAAATTGGGCAGTTTCCAATAGATGAAGATAGAAGAGGGCTGTAGATGTCCCTAAAACTACCTACCAGCTAGGAAGTAACTTGCTGCTCCCTTAGACCTATTATAAAGTTTCGGTGATTAACACAATATGCTGTCAGCACAAGGATAGACTAACCATTGCAACAGAACAGAGAACCCAAAACAGATCCATGTGTATTTGGACACTTTGATACTAACAAAAGCAGCTTTGTAGATCTTTGAGGAAAGGCAGGATTCCTCAGTAAATGGATGTCCGTATTGGGAAAAAACAAACAGGATAACTCCTGCCTAGGCGATGGCACCCCACTCCAGTACTCTTGCCTGGAAAATCCCATGGACGGAGGAGCCTGGTGGGCTGCAGTCCATGGGGTCGCTAGGAGTCGGACACAACTGAGCGACTTCACTGTCAGTTTTCACTTTCATGCGTTGGAGAAGGAAATGGCAACCCAGTGTTCTTGCCTGGAGAATCCCAGGGACGGGGGAGCCTGGTGGGCTGCCGTCTATGGGGTCTCACAGAGTCGGACACGACTGAAGCGACTTAGCAGCAGCAGCAGCACACTACACATATAATCATTTCCAAGTACATTAAAGACTTAAATGTACGAGGCAATTATAAAAGATTTTAGAAAATAAAAATAGGAAAATTCCTCATAATCTCAAGGTATTGAGGGACTTCTAAAGACACAAAAAGTTCCAAGCATAAAAAGATTGATTTATCGGACTACATGAAGTTTAAGAACTTCTGTTCATCAAAAGACACAATGAAAACAAGACTCAGCCAAATCCTGCCCCACACACAAGCATTTGTTATCAAGCAGTTCCCTAAACAGCTTCTCTAGTTGTTCTGTAAACTCGGTGAAATACCAGCTGTCTTGTCTGACACCACTTTGCATGAAAGTTTTCTCAAGACAGATGCAATGATATCATAGTGGCAGGATCAGCTAATCCTAACCATGGTGTGACAGTAAAATCTTCAGGAAAAGGCCGAACACAGAGGATTCAGAATCCAAGAGCTAGGACACCATGTCGAAGGGTGTTTAATGCTGGGCTCAGCACGTTCTGTTCACGCAAGGGCCATCCCTCATTTTGCCAGTGAAGAAAATGGTTTCTGACAACTGTTATGCTAGTGGATAGAGGCTGTGGTGTTGGTCAGAGGGGGATATACCTGAAGCCCCAAAGTTGCCTTTTCTGAAGTGAGAACTTGTGATTAGAGTCTATTACTTGCTAAAGTGTTCATTCCTGATGAAGGTCCTTCAGATATTAACTCACCATTATTAGAGTATAGGTTACATTAACACACACATATGCATTCCTTTGAGTTTGTGAGTGTATGTGCTCATGCCATGGTACTTGATTTTTTTATTTTATTCAAGTATAATTGATTTACAGTGTTTTGTTTATATCTGCCGTACAGCAAAATGACTCAGTTATGCACATATGTATTCTTTTTCATAGTTTTCCATTATGGTTTATTGCACGATATTGAATATAGTTCCCCGTGCTATCCAGTAGGACCTTGTTATTTAACCATCCTATATATAATAGTTTCTATCTGCTAATCCCAAACTCCCAATCTATCCCTCCCCCACTGCCTCTACTGTGCTGTAGGCAGTGTGGGGACTTCCCTGGTGGCCCAGATGGTAAAGAATCTGCCTCCAATGCGGGAGACCCAGGTTCCATTGCTGGGTTGGGAAGATCCTCTGGAGAAGGGAATGGCTACCCACTGCAGTATTCTTGCCTGGAGAATTCTATGGACAGAGGAGCCTGGCGGGCTACAAGCCAGGGGGTCACAAAGAGCTGAATGTGACTGAGCAACTAACAAGAACAACATAGGCAGTGTAACAACAGTGTTTATCAGACTCTAGTCCCTGAGACCTCACCTGAAGGTTCTTACCATATTCAACCACCTGTATTACTATTAATATTTTTCTTTAATTATTCACTTTTTAAACTTTTTTAAGAATATATATTTTAGAGGAAATTTTATAGCACAATCATAATATAAAACTGATTTCACTTACCCCAAAAGTAAAAATTAAATCAGTGATGCAACAGCAACAAGAAATATTTTTAAATGTAGCCAGCTGCTGTTACCTACTATTGGAGGAAGGTCTGCAAAGCCTGGTCCTGCTCGTGGGAAGCAAGTTGGGAAGTACTTTCTTCTAGGAATTTTATAGTTTCAGTCTTACATTTAAGTCTTTAGTCCATTTTGAGTTGCTTTTTTGCATGGTATAAGATAAGGGCGCAATTTCATTTTTTTTGCATATGGGTATCAGTTTTCCCAGCGCCATTTGTTTAAGAGATTGTCCTGTCCCTGTATGTATTCTTGGTGCCTTTGTTGAGGATCAGTTAACCACATGCATGGCTTTATTTCAGGACTTGGCAATGATCTCGTGGATATGGCACCAAAAGTGCAGGGAACAGAAACGAAAATAAAGAAGTGGGAATAAATCAAACTAAAATACTTCTGCACAACAAAGTATACAATCTATAGAGTAAAAAGGCAGGCTATCAGATGGGAAATCACATATTTGCAAATCAAATATCTGATAAGGGGTTAATCCCCTAAATATGTAAAGAACTCATACATCTCAATAAACAAAAAGAGCTAATATCCCAATTTTTAAATAGGCTAATGGCTTGAATTTCTCCAGAGAAGATACACAAGTGACCGATAGGTATATGAAAAGTTGCTCAGCGTCACTAATGATCAGGAAAATGCAAATCAAAACCACAATATAATATCACCTCACGTCTGTCAGGATGGCTGGTATCAAAAACAACGGCAACAAGACAACATGCTGGTGAGGATACAGGGAAATTGGAACCTCGCACACTGTGCTGGTGTGCAAAGTGCAGCCGCTATGGAAAACAGTTAAAATTAAAAATAGAGCTGTCATGTAGTCAAGCAATGCTATTTCTGGGTATTTGTCAAAGGAATTGAAATTGGGATCTGAAAGCGATGTTAACACACCCATGTTCATTGCAGCACTGTTGACCATAGCCAAGATGTACAAGCAACCTAAATGTGGCCTGTACATACAGTGGAATACTATTCAGCCCATACAAAGAAGAAATCCAGCCATACACAGCAACAGGGTAAACCTTAAGCCCGTTACCCTAAGTGCAGTAAGCCAGTCACAGAAAGATCAAATATTGTATGGTCCCACTCACTTGAGACATCGAAAATAGTCAGATTTGTAGCATCAGAGAGTGAAATGGTTGGGACGTCCCTGGCCATCCAGTGGCTAAGACTCCAGCGCTTCCAAAGCAGGGAGCACAGTTTCCATCCCTGGTCAGGGAGCTAAGATCCTGAATGCTGCAGGTGTGACCTAAAAAGAGAAGAGGTGAAACAGTGGTTTCCAGGGGCTGGTGGGGAGGGAAAAGTGAGGAGTTAGTAATCAATAGGCACAAGGTTTCAGTCAAGCAAGACGAATCAGCTCTAGAAATCTGCTGTACAGCAGCCAATAGTACTGTGCTGTGCGCTTAAAATTTTGTTGAAGACACAAACTCTGTCTCTCTAGCTGAGGCGTTGTTACTGAACTGAATCACCTTGCTGACTCTAAAGTCACCCCGGAAGCAAGCAGCACACTGTCGTTCTTGGTACAGTCCAGAGGGCCAGAGGGTTAACCACATGTTTATCAAGCAGCTAGTGTGTGATAAACACTTGCTCACTTGTTCTGTAGCAGGTAGGGTGTTACTTATTTCCGTTTTACAGACTGAAGCTCAGAGGTGCCAGAATGTGGCCAGCGCAGACCCAGGACCTGTCTGACGTTACACAGACAAGCAGGACTTGCTCTCCTCACCTCTCCTTGTGCCCTATGTCATGTAGCCACATCTATCAATTCCACGGGGAACAGAACCAGAGTTTTCCTGGAACTGTGGTTCTCTGTCATTACTGACCAAACACGAAATGATTCTGGGGTATTTCAGAAGCAGAACTGTTGCTGTGCCCTGGGTCATGATTTTGGAAGTATCAAAGCATTTGGAGCCGCCCTTTATGAGTAACTTGGATTTATTTTATGCTTCAGGGGTTTGGTTGGGCTTTTACCTCCTTAGGAATTGCTCAGAAACAGAGAACGTGGTCTTGTCTTCTGTGGGCCTCGTTGACCCTTCTTCACTGGTCCTTTGGGGTCTCTGCCCATTTTAGCAGACAGACCCCCTCCAGGCAGAGACTGTGGCCACCTCCAGGCCTCATCCTCATTTATCCAGCAGACACTTTGGACCAGATATCAAGGCCCTCTTGGCACTGTCGAGGCACCTAGGGAAGGTACAGGAGGAAACCCTCTGTTGATTTGAGGTAGAGGAGCTGGAGTCAGCTCCTTTGGCCCCCACGTGGCCTAGTTAACCTCCCCAGAACCTCCATTTCCCCATCTCTAGAGTGGGCCAGCCCTCTGAGGATGATATGACATGATGCAGACAGATGTATTTTAGGAGCCGTCAAGTGCTGAGCCCACAGAAAGGGAATGTGGTGTTTGCAGTCTGGGGGGAGCCGCAAGATTTCTGCCCACGAGGCAGCCAGGACACACCACAGTCCAGCATAGTATGATCAGCTCCTTCATTATGTGGTTCCAATTGCAAGAACTGCAGGATTTCAGAGGAAAGAGCGACCCACAGGGAGCCCCAGGACAGCATGAGAATAAATACTGTTCCAAACCAGAAAGAGGGTCAGAAATGGGAGGTGGGGGGGTGGTATCCGTTTTCTCCCTCTTGAGCTCTCCGCCTCTGGCCTGGATAAGACTGGTTCTGGGAAGTTGCTGCAGGGCAGAAGATACTTATGCAAGGCTAATAAAAAATATCAGTGAGTCACAGATACCAGGCCCTTCAAGCCAACATCCTTTATCCTTCTATCCTTATCCATTGTAGAAAGTTGACAGTGACCAGGAAGGCACACTACTAAAACATGTCCACCCACTTCTCCACTTTAGGTTTGGGCCAGGTCATACATCAGGAGAAGGCAATGGCAACCCACTCCAGTACTCTTGCCTGGAAAATCCCATGGATGGAGGAGCCTGGTAGGCTGCAGTCCATGGGGTCGCGAAGAGTCGGACACAACTGAGCGACTTCACTTTAACTTCTCAGTTTCATGCATTGGAGAAGGAAATGGCAACCCACTCCAGTGTTCTTGCCTGGAGAATCCCAGGGACGGAAGAGCCTGGTGGGCTGCCGTCTATGGGGTCACACAGAGTCGGACACGACTGAAGCTACTTAGCAGCAGCAGCATATATCAGGAGAAGGGAGGTGACTTAAAGTCAGAGCCTGACTCAAAGGTCCTGTTGGATCAGCAACCCACTTGAATCTCAAGGGGTGAATAAACAAATGTGTCATATACATACAATGGAATACCGGTTAGCCTTGAAAAGGAAGGAGATTCTGGCACACTGCATACAATATGGGTGAACCTTGAGGTCCTGATGCTAAGTGAACCAGCCAGTCAAAAGAAGACTAGTACTGTGTGATTGCCCTCATATCAACGAGGTGCCTGCAACAGTCAGATGCGTACACACAGAAAGTGAAATGCTGTGCCCGGTCAGGAGGGGAGTGGAGAGCTGTTATTTGCTGGGTGCGGGGTTGCAGTCTCCCAGGATGAGAAGAGACCTGTGGATGGTGGTGATGGTCCCACCACAGCGTGACTGTACTCAATGCCACTGAATGGACACGTAAAAATGATCAAGATGGTGATGATGTTATGTATATTTTACCACAACTAAAACTTCTTTAAAACCAGAAGGATAAATCATGGATGGGCAAAATACCCCCTGAAAATGCTGTAGAAGGTGCCACAATCGAGACCCCACAGCCATTTCTCCATAGTCCATCATCGTCCGTGGTAGGGTTAGAAAATCACTTCGCATGGGGATGGCTTTTAGAGCCTTGTTTCACAGAAATTACAAGACAAATCTTTTTCACTCCAGACTCAACATCAACATGGTAAGAAGGCACAGGAGAAGCACCAGGGAATGAGGCCTTCTGCGGGGAGAGCAGGGTCCTGCCTCACTCCATAGCACAGCTGTGCTGTTTAAATTCCAGTATCTGCACTGGCCCTCTCCCTGCTCGGAAGTTTATAATAAAGTGTGTACATGAAACAGCTCTACTGCACTCAGATTTGCATCCTCAGAACCTGTGCCAGAGGGGGTTTAAGTGAATATTTGCTAAATTGTTTATTCATTTTGGAGCCATGGTCTTTGTTTCAGATCTTTTCATGATGGGATGTACCCTGTAATTCTGTCCTGTTTGACCCAGAAATCAGTCAGTGCTGGGCATAAGTAAATGTCTGTTGAATCACTGAATAGCTGTTGGTAGATAAATCAGCATAAGAAATGCCTGGGTCCACTTTGTTTCCTCCCCCCACCCCCGCTGCCTCCTTATCTAGCTGGTTGGGACAGTTGAAGCTCCTTAAAATGATGAGCCACAGGGGCAGATGAACATGGACATGAGCAGTAGGACGTCCCGGGTATCTCAACCTCTCTGACCTCTACCTAAATCATAAAATAGTCACTTCGCTTGACCCCTCAGATCCGTGAGTTAGGACATGTGGGCAGGTCACGTTGGAGACAACCTAACTGTCACCAGTCAGCAGGCAGCTAGTTGAATAAAGCCTGAGATTTCTATCCAGCAGACACTGAGTGTCCCGTAGAGATGGTGATATAGAGGAATAATGACAGGGCATGAAATTCACAATTTTTAAAAGCATTTTTATTGAAGTTTAGTTGATTTACAATGTCGTGCTAGTTTCTGGTGTACAGCAAAGTGGTTTAGCTATATGTATGTGTGTATATATTCTTTTTCATATCCTGTTCCATTATGGTTTATTGCAAGATGTTGAACTAGTCCCTGTGCTCTATAGTAGGACCTTGTTCACAATTTATTGTTTTGTCTAAATATGTACATATTATTTGTCAAAGTATGCCTGTAATATATGTGTGTATATATTCTGTGTGTGTGTGTTCCCTAAGCCAGCCATGGAGCATCACCGGGAAACTTGCTAGAATTGCACATTCTCAGGCCCCACTCCAGACCTACTGAATCTGAAACTCTGGGGGGTGGGTGATCGCGATGGAGTCTTGACTTTCTGCATCCTGACCCCTCTTCCCTTCCGCTGAGCTCGCCTGCCTGTCTCTTCCCCAGGCCCTGATCCAGCTGCCCCCGTATATCTCCCAGTGTGATGAGGTGCTACAGTTCTTTGAAACAAGACCGGAGGACCTGAATCCCCCCAAAGAGTAAGTTGGTTTGTGGATCTCCCTCAGGCGCGTTCTCAAAGCCCTCCTTCCTGCCGGACCAGCCAGCCCAGGATCAATTACAGGAAAGCTAAGTAAAAACGGAACTAGATTCTCTCATTGGAGCCCCTTCCAGGCCTTACCTCTTACGGCCTCCTCAGTGACCACAGGCGGCGTAGGCGAGTTTTACAGGTGAAGGAAGCCGGCCGCATGCACCTCTGAAATCCCTAACGCCCTACGCTCCCCATGGCACGTGAACGGGAGACGGTGAGCCCCCGAGGTGGGACCGTGTGCCCTGTCCTCGAGGGCGGATGTGCACACGACCACCGGGGGTGTGAGTGAGGGAGACCCCGTGGAGGCCCCGTTGCTAGCGAGTGGCGGGACCAGGGTGTGGTCGCGTTCTTCTGCAGCAGACAGCCTGCGCGCCCCCCGCCGCCGCCCCGCAACGTGCAGTGCGCATCGCATAGAACCCAACACGCCCTGCCTGCCGGCCTTCTCGTGCCAGCAGTGGCTGGCACCCGCAGGAAACGCTGACTTACGCATGGTGCTTTTTAAAAAAAGCCCTTTTGGGGGAAGAGGCCTCCTGCCTGTTTGCAGAAAGGGATCTGTCTAATGGAGAAGTCACAGTAGAGGGAGTGGAGGACACAGATCACAGGTGCTGGGCTCTCCTGGGTCCTAGGAGCAAGAGCTGGCAGGCTTGGGGGTCCACTGGGACCCTGGCAGGAAGAGCTGAGAAGTGCCAGCCAGGCACAGTTTTGGGAGGAGTGCGAATGTTCCTCTTAGCTCTGAGCATAACTCACTGCCCAGAGCAGCAGCGGTGACCCAGGCTCTCGTGGGTTCAGTATTAGGTGGGGCTCGAAAGACCCACATTGCCTTCTGGAAGTGAATCTGGTGAAGACACAAAGCTTAGTTTTTTAATAGTCCTGTACGGTGAAAGCAGCAAAGAGTTCTAACAAGTAGAATCAAGCCATGTATACACACTCACAGAGCGACACGCAGAATCAGGTTTGGAGGTCACCCAAGTGAGCTGCTCGCTCAGGACTAATGGCTTAGTTATCCATGGCTGATAAACTTAACTTTCCGGAATAAATATCGTTTCCTGTGACAAGCCCAGCATAAGCGAATATACCTTCTCAGAGACAGCCTACAGAAGTGTGGGGGCGATTTCATAAGGGACCCCAGTAAATCTTTTGAACCAGAACATCACAAGGGAATGCCTTGCCAACCTGTGGATTTTTTTGGAAAGATGCAGAATAAGTATAAATCTGTTCTTGGGCCTGCAGCCCATCCTGGCTGATATTTCCGTTCCTGGTGTCTTCATCATTTGTGCCTGGTCAACATTCCCCAGCTTTTATGGACAGAACAAGACATGGTGAAATATTCTCAAGGGATCTTTGTTTGCAGTGCTCCAGGCAGTCGAGTTAAACTGTCAAGTTCAGGCTTGTAGCCCGTGGCTTTGAGTCTCATTTCTGGGCGGGGGGCGGGGTGGGGTGGGGTGGGGATGTGAATCAAAGGATATGGAGCATAGCGTGTTCGGTTCCTACTTCATTGTCTCACAGAACTGCCAGGGAGGAGTTGTCATTCCATTTTACAGGTGAGGAAGTTGAGGTTCACAGTAATGAGAGACACTTGCCTGAGGTCACACAGTTTGGGAGAGGTGAGGTGACTCTTCCCCAGGTCTCCCTGAGTCTGAACGTAAGCTCTGTGTGTTCCTTCCACCAAAGGGACAACCAGACTAAAGAGAAAGAGTCTGGATTTGCAATCAGGTACATCCAGGTTCAAATCTCGCCTCTACCACACATGGGCTGTGTAGCCTTTGGCCTTGATTTCCATCCCTGTGAAATGGAAATAGCAATGTATCTTATGGTTATAGTGACGATGGAGTGGCTACCACAAGTAGAAATTCCAGGAACCTGCCAAGAGCTCAAAAAGTGGTGGCCCATGGTATTTTTTCCTCTCTGGGTGCCCAGCCATAGCTGTTTATATCCCAGAGTTGTCCAGGATGCCCCTCGGTAGGCCCTCACCAGGAGGATTGCTGGGCCACTGTTAAGCCGAGTGGCTCTGGGCAGGCTGCTGCTCACGCCTGCTCCCATCTCCTGTCTCATGGGGTGGATCTGATTGCACCTCCCTTGCAGCTTTGCTCAAGAGTCCAATGACAAGATGCAGAGAGAAGTGCTTGGCCAGCACTCTACAAACCAGACTCGGCACCCACGGGAGGAAGGGCAAAACGCCAGCCCCTGAGGGGCAGATCTGACCTGGGTGTGGCTTCCCTGGGCCACTGGATTCCATAACATCCAGATTTTCTTCTGCCTCATCTCAGCATCCCAGGGATTTTAACTTTGAGGAGGATCACAGAACATTTAGAGAACCCAATAAATGCTTTCTTCCTTCTCAAAAAAAAAAAAAAAAAATGCCCCAGTTTCTGGAGGTCCTCAGTTCTGTCAGATCCCATTCAGGGACCTGAAGTTAAGAACCGCCACCCAGGCGCCCTTTGTGAGTGTTAACACTCGCATGTCCTCAGCCTCCTGCTTGGCGAGAATGGTGTGTGCATCCTCAGCCTCTGAGCAGGCCTCACCCCAGCTCATCTGCAGAGATGGGCGAGGGCCAGGCCTGGGGCAGCCTGCTGTGCTGGAGAAGAGTCTGGCCACTTCTGTGCAGGAAGGAAGGACGCTGCGGCACGCGGGGTGGAAGCCAGCCCCCTAGAGGGCCCGGGGTGTCAAGAGAGACTGGTGCCATGGCGTGACCTTCCCCACTTACTGGCTGGCTCGGGCTGGCAGAAGGAGCACAGGACTGGGAGGTCTAAAGCCAGTGGTGTTCCCGGTTAGGAGTGCCAGCATTGTTCATCCATCAGGAAATAGGCATCGAGGTCCTGCCCCCTGCCAGGCCCAAGGGCTGGGCACGGGGACACGGAGATGACGTGGCAGATGCAGTCTGTGCCCACAGGGCACTTCTGGTCTGCTGGCCAGGCAGCCAGCTGTTCCCCCCGGGCAGAACGACCCCCTCTCCTCCCCTCCCACCCCACTGACTTCATCTGTGAAATGAGACCGCGTCCCCTGCCCCACCCACATTATGGGGTTACCGGGAGACTGAACAGAAATAACAATGGGGAGATTAGGACATGATCAGTGCTGGTTTTCTGGAGTTTGGGGGCTGAAATCATGATGGTGCCCCCTCGGTATTATTAGAAAATTCTAAACATAGATTTTCTCCAGTTTCCTGGAGTTAGTTATACTTTTCAGGTGAATCCGTTTCCTCTTAGGTGGGAATAATAGTACTGTCATTATTGACAAAGGAATTGGTTCCAGGGCCCCCCACAGATACCAAAATCCACGGATGCTCAAGTCCCTTATGTAAAATGGTGCAGTGTTTGCATGAAACCCACACACATCCTCTCATACACATTAAATCATCTCCAAATTACTTATGATACCTGATGCAATATAAATGCTCTGGAAATAGTTACCAGGCACACAGCAAATATAAGTTTTGCTTTTTGGAACTTTCTGGAAATTTTTTTCCAAACATTTTCAATCCAAGGTTGGTTGAATCCACGGATGTGGGACCCACAGTCATTGTGAGGTTTGGCTGTATGTGTGAAGGGCTTAGCACAGTGCCTGACACATAGTAGGTACTCAGTTTTCACATCTCCTTGGCTGTCAGGGCCAAGATGCTTGGATTCTGCAGTCTTTTATGAGATGCTAAGAAAGAAGCTAGTTGGTCTGTTTGGTTGTAGTACGTCCCTGGAAGGAGTGGGTACCGTGTGTAGATGCTTGTTCTCCTATGGGAGGACCAGAGTCTTTCCTCGCAGGCCTTCCAGATGGCTCTCCCATCCCCCACATCTCCGGGCGAAACCCAGCAGAGACAGGGTCAACCCATTCAAGTGAGTTAATTTCCTAAATGTTTCCCACAAGTGCCACCCACACTGAAAGCCTGGAAAACAATCCCAGTTCTTGCCTTGGGGAGCCTTACAGGCTGGTGGGCACTTTTTGAGCTAGAAAAGAGGCAAGCTGGTTGGCATTAAAGTTCAAGAGTAAGAAGCTCTTAAAAAAAAAAAAAAAGAAGCTCTTGACTCATGGTTGGAAGGGGAAAATCTCTTTGCTCGGTTTTTCTGTTGGTTTTACTGTTGTATATAGTAAGGAATATTTTATTATTTATATAGTAAGGAATTAGCTTTGCTGTATTTGTTGTAAATATGTGCACCTTTTATCGTGCATTTATGTTTTGTTTCTGGATTTTATGATATGCATAAGTTTTATATTTTTGCGAAGTCAAATCCGGTGCCCAGTTTTTTTAGTTGTGACTTCTTTCACTTGCTTTCAGTCTAAGAAGGGCAGTTACCATTCAGACACAAGATAGTTCCCTTAATTTTTTTCTAGTTGATTTATGGTTTGGGGTTTCTTTTAATATTTACTCATGAAATCGATTAGCATTCATTTCAACTGACGGTATGTGCTGAGAATCTAAAGTTTTTTTCTACAGTTATAACCTTTTGAGTGCTAAAAGGAATCTTACTGCTCCAATTATTTAAAAACAAAAAATAAAAAAGACCACAACCTATAGCGTTTAATGATCATTTCCCTTTCTTCCCTCAGGAATAATACAAGAGAAATATAGCACCTGCCCTCAGGAGATTGCTATACTTGTGGGAAAGGCTGTGTGAGCATGTGAATACAGGTGTGCATGCACACACACAAGCACACCCACAAATAAGAACATCCACTAAAAATGCAAAACACAGCCTAGACTGTACCCCGCAAAAGCACAAGGTAACAGCTAGGATAAGCTAACCGGCATCCTGCGGAGTGTGTCTATCTGGTTCCCAGAGGTTTCCTGGAAGGAAAGGGAAGTTTCCTGTCTCTCTGTCCATTCCCTGCTTTGCCCTTGGACAAGTGACTTGGCATCTCTGAATTTCTCTTTCCTCATCAGTAAAGTGGGCACAGCTAACCTTGCTCACATCTTGGTGAAGCAATATCCTGCTCATGAAGGGTGATAATGGTGTCAGGCACACGACAGATACTTTCCTAGTGATGCCTTCCTGTCCTTAAGCCAGACTTTGAAGAGGAAGGAAGGGAGGAAAGAAGGAAGGAAGGAAGTTAGTGGCTGAGAGCCCAAGGGGTGGCTCTGGGGCCACAGCAGACAGCGTCACCTAGCTGTTGTTTAGGGAGTACTGAATTGTGAGGGCAGCCGCTCAGTGGCGTTAGTCCCTTGATCAAGTCTCTGATGCTCAGCCCTGAGTAAGGGCTTGCAGTGGAGATTGGGAGATTTGCCCAGCATTTCTAAGCAAAGACATCATGGGTTCCAAATGGTGCTTTTTGGGAGGGTTTTTGCTGCCATACCTGGGAAAACTTGGGATCACCCTGAGCAAGTCACACAGAGGAAATAGTGTGCTTGTTTGAGCCCACACCAGCTGCTGCTTGACCCCGAGAGCCCCCTGCCGCCCCTCACTCCCCGCTCCAGCTGGGCCAGTGCAGCGGTAGCAGCGGGGACAGGGCAGGGCAGGAGCCGGGATTTCAGGTGTCCCGGACCACAGTCTAGGTCACAGCCTGGACAGCCATGCGGACAGAGGGTGCTCTGCTTAGAAGCAGACTTTAGAGGCCTTTGCTGGTGTGTCCTGAACCCGGCCGTTTTAAGGATAGCTCCTCCCGCAGAACTGTACGGGGCTTGGTCAGAGAGTGAGCTCCAGCCAGGCCTGCCGGGTTCCAGTCCTGGGAGAAGCGCCTCACCTCAGTGGGCCTCCATGTCTCCACCTGTGGAGTGGAGTGATGGGAGGGTTCTGGGGGTCAGTCCAGGTACAGCGCTCCGACCAGGACCCTGTCCGCAGTGGACGGCAGGGACAGTGAGCGGGAGATTCCCTTGTCACCCTCGCCTTCCTCCACACAGAGTGTGACACTGGGCCTCGCTGGACAACACCTGGCCAGAGGACATCACTCCTGACCGGCCCAGCCCTGCCGCTGCTTCCAGACATGCAGAAGGGCAGCCCCGGGCTCCAGAGCTTAGCTCCCTGCTCCCCAACTTTTCAGATTACACCAAAACATTATTAAAAAACCCAGACTTTAAAATCAGACACTGAATAGACATTTCTTCAGAAAAGATACAGAAATGGCCAGTGAGCATATGAAAAGATGCTCAGCATCCTTAGCCATCAGAAAATGCAAGTCCCAACCACAGGGAGATACCACTTCATACCCACTAGCGTGGCTGGACTCAGAAAGATAAGACAGTAACAAGTGGTGTTGAGGACATGGAGCAATTGAAACCTCCTCATGTTGCTGCTGAGAATGTAAACGGTGTAGCTGCTGTGGGAGACAGCCTGACAATTCCTCAAAAATTAAACCTAGAGTTACTGTTTCATCAGCGATTCCATCTCTATGTATATAACCAAGAGAAATAAAAATATGTACATGAAAATTTGTGTATACCGTTCATAAAGCATTATTTATAATAGCCAAAAAGTGGAAACCACCCAAATGTCCATGAACAGATAAGAGTGTGATTTATCCACACAGTGGTATCCCATTGAATAATATTTTATTCAGCCATAAAATGGAATGGAACACTGATGTGAGCTACCACATGGATGACCCTTGAAAACATTATGTTACATGGAAGAAACCAGTTACAGGCCACCTATTGTATGATTCCATTCATAGTGCACGTCCAGAATAGACAGAGCCTTAGAAACAGCAAGTGTGTTAATAGTTGTCAAGGGCTGGAAGGAATGGCAATGGAGAGGAGCTGCTAAGCGGTACGGGGTTTCTTTTTAGATGAAAATTTCCTGGAATTTGATGGTGGCAGTGGTTGCACAACTTTGTGAATATTACTAAAAAAACAGTGAATTCTATACTTTAAAAGAATGAAATTTACGCAAGTGAGTTGCATCTCAATCCTTAAAAATTTAGACAGACTTGGATTCAGACCCTGGCCATGCTGCTTGCAAGCTGTGTGACCTTGTGTGAGTTAGTTAGCCTCTCTGTGTCTCAGTTTCCTCATCTGTAAAATGGGTGTTCAGAGAGCACATATTTCTGAGGGTTATTATGAGTATTAAGTGAGTGAACTCAAAATACCTAGCAGGATCCTGGCACAAGTTAACAGTATTTATCAGAAATTTAAGTATTAGCTAATACTGCTGTTGTCACAGTATCTATCTCAAGCTAACCATCTCATCTTACTTTCTGTAACACTAGAAAGCTCTTTACCAATGGGATAATTTACTTAAAAGTATGTTGTAAACCCTCATTTGTAACATTGTGTTCATAACGCAGTTGTGTATATAAACTCTGCCGTGGTTCACAAGTATAAAACGTGATTGCTCATTCTGTATGGGTTCCAGCCTGTAATGGTGTCCTGGGTGTCGCCATGAGGGAGGGGTGCAATGTATTCCCCTCACCACCAAGAGTTTCCTGCTCCAGTTGTTCAGCTCAGGGCACTGCTCAGGGTAGGCGAGGCCGCCCCCGAGCCTGATGAGGTGGCCTCAGGCCCCGTGCAGCGTGGGGGTCTACCTCCTGTTTTCAGATTGCGTACCCACCCCTGCCCATCAACTCCCTGGAGCACCCTCCTCTACAAACAGAGTGCAGATGCTGTCCCCAGGGCACCAGAGCAAAAGGAGAAAATTAAAAGGAATTCCTTCTTTTAAGGAGGTCTGGGTCCCTGGGGCTGACGTGGATCTTACCTTCATTCACTGGAGATGTTGTGGGAGGGAAAAATCTCCTTTTCCTAATGGAATAACTTGTAGCAATACACAAGAGATACTGACTCATTACTCTTCCCCACCCCCATTCTTTCCTATACAGGGAACATGTTGGGAAAAAGAAATCTGGTAAGAATATTTTCCATTTCTTCTATTGATTTGATGTTTAGTATACCCCTACTGAGTGATGTCCAAGGCCCTGGGCACCACATGGGGGATACAGCGATGGGATGGATGGATGGATGGATGGATAATGAGGAGCACTCGGGGCTGAGGGGACAGCGTGCAAGCTCAGAAATGCGAGTGTGCAGTAGATTTGGGCCTGATCCATTTGCCAGCCTCTGTGCCAGGCCTGTCTGTGTGCTTCCTTCGATCAGCCACTGATCTGGGCAGTGATGACTGTTCTTGCAGGCAGCTCCCGTACTCACTTCCACATAGTCAGTTCTCTGCCTTCTTAATGCACTTTCATTCCCTGGACAGCATGACTCTTTCATCAGGAGCAATTGTGGAAAAAAAGAAGGTGAGATTTTGAGTATGTGCAGAGTAAAGATTGAATTCTCACAGACCTGGGGTTGATAAGCTTAGATTTACAATCGCCCAACTTTATCCTCCTGCAGCCCAAGAACATCCTGCATGTCTGCAAAGGCCCAAGCCCGTGCCACATCTGGAGGCAACACGGCCTTCAGAGCTTTCCAGAGTTCTAAATTCTTTTATTTATCTAGAACTCAAAGAAGTTTGAGGGGGTTGATAAGGAAGAGGGGAGAGGAGGCCAAGCAGAGATCCCCGAAGTGAAAAAGGATGCCTTCTTTATGATGGGCCTCAGTTTCCTCATCTGTAAAATGGGGATAAGGATAGTATTCTACCTTGTAGGATTATTATAGGATTTATTAATATAATAATATGTAAAGCACTTAGAACCGTGTGTGGCATGCACTAAGGATATATATGCTCTTTTTATGTTGAATTACTCATTCAACGCACAAAGGTGTTCTCATCCAGCATCAGTAATAATGCCAAATTCAACATCTTTTACCCCTTTACTTCCCCCTGGGTACCAGGCCTGTGGTCAGCTTTACAGGCCCCAAGGCTATTCTTGCAGGGAAGAGTAGAAAAGAACTGCATCTCTTTGCCTTAAGGTATGGGGTCATGCATGAACTCCAGCCTTTCCCCCATCAGTCTGTTTATAGCTCTGCTTTCTTGCTTAATAGGTACTGGCTGGAGCCGTGACATCCTGCTAAATCTACAAATAGCCCTTGAACCCTGAGGATAATGATAGGTTTCTTAGAAAAGAGCAGAGAGGAGAAGAGAAGCAGACAGTCTTAGGCCGGTCATAGAGTTTCTGGCTTTGAGTGTGCGGAGACTTTCTTGGAGTGGACGGGTGGGAGGGAGGGAGGAAACAGACAGCTCTGGTTGGTGAAAACCAAGGTATTCAGTCAGAACAGGCTTAATGAGGGGACCGGT
The DNA here is from genome assembly GCF_032452875.1 of Bos javanicus. NCBI lineage: Eukaryota > Metazoa > Chordata > Mammalia > Artiodactyla > Bovidae > Bos > Bos javanicus. The sequence goes on along the minus strand of NC_083887.1, from coordinate 4,045,652 downwards.
CTGGAGAAGAAAGAAGGAGCTCTATAATTTGTGGTGACCACTGTTACATCATTCACCTGCAATGATGGGGGACAGATTTATTCATAGTTCAACTGGGTGGAAAATAGCATCTTTCTTCATTCAGACTAAGAATCCTTGCTGGGATTAGCCTTATTTTTTTATCTGACCTTTGAACACTTCCTTTAAGTTAGAACAAGCCTCCCTGATTAAATTCAAAAAGGATTTAATGTTGACAGCCCAACCCTGCAGTTTCTGTGCCCGAATTGTGAGTTGGAGAAGGCTTATCTCTCCAGAACGTGCCTGTTGTGGCTGGCTGGCTGGTTCCTGCAGACGTTGGCTAATGTGGTCTCAAATTCTGCTCATCCTGCAGGGAAAAAAAAATCCTCTTACCAAAATTTAACAGAGCATGTGATTATTTAAGGACCATCTCTTTCTGCTTTTTCTACCCTTTACTTATCGAAGTAGTCTCTTGTTTGGGGGCTCTTTCAGCAAGACAGACAGTATAGTGAATTTCTAGAAATAAAGCCCTGCTTTACCATTACTCATCAGTTAAAAAATTCTAAAGCTACCATCATGAAGAAAAAAAAATAGCCAAACAGAAAGCTTTTGTGGTAGGTGAAAGCTATTACCTTTTGAGGATATTTTATAGTATAATACTTCCTTAATGATAAAATTGCCCTTCCACTGTCAAAGCTCCTCCTTTCTCCTGACCTTTCCCTTCTCTCTTGTTCCCTGCTGAACCACAGGAGTGACATTTCTTATCTAGAAATACTTTGGTTTCACGCTTATAACTCCTAGAACTTAGTTCTCTCTGTATCAGCTTCTAAGTACTGTGATTACTATGCATTATAAAGCCTGGTTGCAATATCATAGTCCTCTAGTAGATGTCTCCACCTAACACTTAAATGGCCTGTGGCCTAGTTTGAGACTCCTTGTAGATCAAACGAATGATGTTTTTGATAAGTTGAGTCCTCTGGGTAAAATGAAGGTAACCTGCCCTGGAAGAACTGATGCTGAAAAAGCAGCTCCAATTCTGAGCCACTTAGTGGCAGGAAACTACAGTCTAAAGCTACTGTTAGAGAAGAATAGGAAGGAGATGTAGGTAAGGCTCAGCCCTGGCCCCTGAGCAAGACTTGGAAGGAGTGCCAGCCCTGAGCCCTGAGCCAGCACCTGGCCCGCTCAGGCCAGCGCTGAGTCCCCTACCCTACCCCCTGCCCTCCTCACTTCCTGACTTCATGTCTTGTTCACCGTGAGTCCCCTCACTCTCCGGTCCCGTCACTGCTCATGGTTATCCTAGACTGGTTGGCAGCTTGGTGAGGAGAGTTGGTGCAGAAATGAATAGATCAGTCCATTGACCAGAGTCCTGACAATTGTATCTGGTACCACTGCACCACCGTCAGTTGTTGAAAGCAGGTGGCAACTGCTAAACTTTCTGAACAGAGTAACCCAACTTACCCGGACCCTGACTTAACCAGAGCCTGTGTCCCTGCCTACAGATAAGAAGGAGTAGTCTTTGGCTGCTTGTGAGGTGGACCGGTGCCTGCCGATGGACTCAGCACGGAGTGTTCTCAGGAAGAGGCCCGAGCTGTGTAGAGCAGGAAGGGTTTCTAGATGTCTCCATTCCCCCTTTGTTCATTCACACCACAAATGTTCACTGAGCCTCTGTGCTGCGTGAATAAGACCAACATGGTTATTCGTTCATTGTCTATTAAGCACCTACTGTGTGCCTGACAGTGTTCTAGGTCCCCAGGGAATGCAAAGGCCAGCATCATGTGGGCAATAACCTCACAGTTGGGTAGAAAAGACAGATGTGTAAACAAAATAAAACTGTAAATGCCGTGTGAGAAGGCATTTGAGTGTCTCCCTGAGGTCAGAAGTCATTTAAAGCTGTTTTAAAATATTCATTCTTCTGTTCAAATATTTATTAAGCCTTTGCGGATGCCATTCATATTCTGGGGTCAAGGGTTGGCAAACATTTTTTCTCTAAATGGCCAGATAGTAAATATTTTTGGCGTTGCAAGCTGCATACAGACTCTGTCACTAATAGTAATTTTTTTGTTTCCTCTTCTTTTTATTCTCTCTCTTATTCTTTACAAGGTTTTAAAACATAAAAGTACATTCTTTGCTCCCCTTGCACAAAAATGGAGCATGGGCCTGTGAGCCTTTAGGGAGTGTGGGTACAGCAGTAAGCAAGAAACTGAGTCCCCGGCCCGACGGGAGCTTATGTTCCAGAGTAGAAAACAGACAAGGAGACAAGGAGATATATAGAACCCATGACGGTTTAAAAAAAAAGCATGGTGGCACGAAATAAAAAGGCGTGAAGTAGGGCAGGTGGTCAGGGGACATCTCTGATGAGATGCCACTTGAGCAGGAGTCTGAAGGAAGGGGGGAGGGAGGAAGCCCTGCAGATATCTAGAGGAAACTTGTCCCTGGCAAGGGAACAGTAAATTCACTGTGCCCTGAGGTGGACATTGCTTTGTGTTATCAAACAGTAGCAAGGAGGCCTGAGCATAGTAACTAAAAATAATTGTGCCTTTAAATTTTTAATTGTGTTTCTTAGTTCACATTCCATAGATAGTCCAGAAGTAATATTGTGTTTCACAATAGGAGTGACCCAGACTCCTGTCTTGCTGCTTTGCCACACGTGACCAGCATTTTCTGAGGTCATCTCATGGCCCAAGGTGGCTGCTGCAGCACCAGCCATCACTTGCACATTTTAGTGAGCAGTATCAAGTAAAGGGTGAAATACAGTAAGCCCCTCCTGTAATGATCCTTACCAAGCAGTTACATAGAACACTTCTACTTATATCCTACTGGCTAACAGTTAGTCATGTGACCACTCCCAGTGTGAAGGAGTCTCATTCCAAGTAGCCCTGTGCCAAGCTAAAACCCAGGCAAGTCTATTTATTGCAGAAGAAAGAATGGGGGAGAAGTAGCCATCTGTGCCACCTTGGAGAGAGTGGAGGAGAAGTAACTATCAGCACAGACCAGGGAGGGCTTATAGGCCAGTGGGACTTTTCCTGAGTGAAGTGAAGGCCATTGCCAGGCCTTGAATTTCGAACTGTGATCCACTTTCTTTTTAAGTGTGATTCTTTTAGCTGCTGTGTCCAGAACAGACTGTAGGGGTCAAGGCTGGCAGCAGGAGGCCACTTAGGAGGCTAAGAATAGGTGGTTCCTATTTGAATGTGGAGGAGAAGAGGAGACATCCCAGGCAGAGAAAACAGCTATGCAAAGGCACCTGCATGCTTTCCAGTTTTACAAGTGAGCCAGGAATGAGGTGGCCAAAAAGTATAAGCAGAGAGAAGAGAACAGTGCAGGTCATGGAGGACCTGAGGGCGCAAGGGAGCCACAGCAGGTGCTGAGCAGAGGGTGGCGTGACCAGAGTAGCGGTTCTGAGTAAGCACTCTGCCTGCAGTGTGGAGGACCCACTGGAGGGGCGCGATGGAGAGCAATCACAGGGTGCCCCACCTCTGCACCCCCGGCCCCAAGAAGCCTTTCTCAGACCCTGGTGCAGAGGATGTGGCTTCATGAGGATGTGGGTGAAGCGAGGTGATAGAGTGCTAGCAAGAAGGTCCTCCCACATCAGGCCTGCGGCTCTGGGAGGGTGAGTCCTGACGGCCACCTCTAGGGGCAGCAGAGAACCACCCCCCACACACACACATACACACATGTGCGCAGACACCTCTTGCCCCCTCTAGCCTGCCCAGAAGACCTGGGCTGTCTGAGCACTAACCCGAGCAGCAGTCTCCGCGTGCAGCCTGACTGACGTGGGCGCTTCTCTTCTGTCTCTCTAGTTCTCTGTCTCCAGGGGAGACCCAGGGAAGCATAGTTAAAATGAACCCAGCCCCAAAGGGGTTAAAGCAGAAGAGTAGCTGCATTCGTGGGGCTGCAGACCCCAGGGCAGGCTGTATTCTGGGGTAAACCTGTAGACCCATGGTTTCTATCTATTGCATTCACTAGAGAATGTGTCTCCTGCTCACAATGACCTGAGCCAAGAGCCTCCAGCAAGCCAGCGTCTGCTTTACTCGTTCACAGGAGAGTACCTCCTAGGAGCACAGTGCCGGGGGGTTAAGGAGCCGGTCAGGAGGTCACTGTCCAGAAGGGCAGCAGGGGAGGCCAGGCACCAGCCTGCTCTGCGGCCACTGTAAGGTGTTAGCGCTCAAGTGGCCGGGCTGGTTTGGGCTGTCTGTCTTGCTTGAGGCTGGGAGGAAGTCAGCTCTGCAGACTGACCTAGGTGAGAGGTAACAGAGGAGGAGAGGGCTGGCAGTAGTGAAGACCACCCTGAAGCTACAAAGAAATAAGACTTGGGGGCAGTCGGGGGGAACCCACAGAGGAGGAGAGCAAGACCTCAGACACCCTTCCTTCCTACCATCTTTTCTTTCTCACCTGCTGCCACCCATGGACCTGCTTCAGATCTGGCCTTGTCACCAGCTGGCTGCGGGATCTGAGGCAAGTCACCTGATAGCTGAGCCTGTGTCTTCTTGTCCATAAAAGGAGAGTGGTAATACCCACCTTCAGGGCGGTTGTGTCGAGGTGGTTTATGAACAGTGGAGCCTGTGGTAGGCGTTCACGTGGGGCCACTTCCCTCCCAATCTTCTGAACCTTCATTCCACATCTTCCATCTCTTTTTTCCCCTCTTTCTCTGCTCTCACGCTTTCTCCACCCAGGGAGTGTGTAGCGAGGTTACCCTGGGGCCCTGCCATTTTGCTTTGTGACCCTCAGCCTGGGAGGGTGAATGGCCAGAGCGTGGTCAGAGAGCCAAAATGCAGTGACCCTTCACCCGGCTACCATGCCCTGCTCTGATTTTCTGCCTCAGAAATGCAGAAAGCTTGGTTCTAACAAAGGGCTCTTGTGTTGCTTCTGAATGCCAGAGGCTGGGTGCAGTGGCCTGCTGGTAAATACTTCACAACCAGCCTTCTGATGGAAAGCCCAGCTTTGTAGCATTTGCCAATTTCCATGGTGTAAATACTCCCACTATGGCCAGTTTCAGTAAGGCACCACCCAGCAGAGTTGGGAAGAGATGCACAGACTCAGCTCCGTATGGGTGTATTTGGACACAGAATATAAACGGCTATTTTAGCGGTTTATGGAAACAATATAAGGGAAAATACTTCGAATCAGGACTTTCAGAAAACCAGGCCTGGTGGCAACAAGAGCCAGGCTGCCCTCCCACCACATTCAGCTTGCTGCTCTGAAAGTGCTGCCCCCTCTGTTTGGAGTGTCTGATGTCCCTTTACATTACCCATATCCTGTGATAGCTTTTCATTGATCTATCAGATATGTCTTAGTACTTAACCAGGGCTGCACAGCACTGCATCCTGTGGAAACAGCCTCCTTCGGGTCGCCTCTCCCCCACTGCCCCTGCCCTCGTTCAAAGCTACCATCCTGTCTTGTCTGCAAATCTACAGCCTCCATCTGGTCTGCTGCTTTTTTTCTTGCTAGGCTCTAATCCAGTCTCCGTGTGGCAGCCAGAATTGTCTTTGGAAAGATGTAAATCTTGTCATTCCCTTCTTAAAGCCCTTCAATGGCTTTCTCCTTTAGGGTTTAAAAAAATCCAGACTCCTTGCCTTGGTCCAGCAGACCCTCCCTGCTCTGGCCCATGCCTGCAAAAGTGATCTCAGACAGGAATGCCCTCTCCTTGTTCCTGGACTTCAGCCACCCCATTCCAGTTCCTAGAAGGCTCCCGGCCTGTCCTGTCCGACAGTGCCTGCGTTGCTCTGTCCCCACTTCTTTATGCCTTCTTGTCTCAGAGGTCTTTGCTTTACGTCACCTCCCAGAGGGGTCCGCTGACCGCTCCATTTAATGTAACCTCCTTTTCCTGCTCATTCTTTGTCTGCCATCTTGGTTGTTTCCAGCAATGCATCAATCAAAAACTTGTTGTTGTTCAGTCGCTAAGTCATGTCCAACTCTCCGTGACCCCATGAACTGCAGCACGCCAGGCTTCCCTGTGCTTTGCTGTCTCCTGGAGTTTGCTCAAATTCATGTCCGTTGAGTTGGTAATGCTGTGTAATCATCTCATCCCCTGCCACCTCCTTCTCCTTTTGCCTTCAGTCTTTCCTGGCATTAGAGTCTTTTCCAATGAGTTGGCTCTCTGCATCAAGTGGACAAGTATCAGCTTCAGTATCAGCCCTTTCAATGAATATTCGGGGTTGATTTCCTTTCGGATGGATGGATGGCAACAGATGGATGTTTGGTTGGATGGATGATGAGTGGATGCTTAGTTGAGTGGATGTGATGGATGAATAATGGCAGATCGATAGATAAATAGATATGAATGAATGAACTTTCCCACTAGGCTGTCATCCTATTTGGGGCAAGTACCATATCTTAATGAACTCTGAATCCTCAGTGCCTGCCAAAGGACGGGCACTTGGTAAATTGCAGTGGTTGAGGGAGCAAATGAGTGAAAGAATAAATGGATGAGGTGACCATTGAGACCAGCCCTGCCACAGCTTCTGTCTCTAATTGGAATATCCTCATGACCCACCTGCCCGCTATTCCCGGCTCCTGGTCCTTCACACATGGATTGTGTGATGACAATTTGTACCCCCAGGGGGCGACCTGACCTCAGTGGACCCCATGGTCTTGGAGCAGTATGTGGTGGTGGCAGACTACCAGAAGCAGGAGAGCTCGGAGATCAGCCTCAGCGTGGGGCAAGTGGTGGACATCATCGAGAAGAACGAGTCAGGTAGGAGGCCTGGACTCCCTCCCTTCCACCCTACACTGTCAGCAAGCCCCTGGGACAGGGAACACTGGGGAGTGCAGAAATGGCAGTAGCCAATCCAGGCTGGTCACTTTCCACAGACCCAGTTGATGACTCTCTAGAAATCTGACCTTGTTTGATCACAATGCTTGAGTACTCCACTTGGTCACAGCTCACCAGCATCCTTTGGCTCATATGTTATCAACTGTCCTGAGGTTCACATCTGATGGACATTCCTTCTGGTTTCAAAGCACCTGGAGACAGAGCCCCCCATTGCAGCGGAAATTTGCTCTGTTGGCTTGCCTTTGGCTACCATGGGAGTCCTCATGCAGGTTCTGTCAGCTGTGGGCTCTGGCGGGATGCACACCCTGCTTCAGCCCTCTTGCTGTCACAGGAACCTCTATTCACATACCATCAGACCTGAGAGATGTTGCAGATTCAGTTACAGACCACTGCCATAAAGCAAATCACGTGAATTTTTTTGGTTTCTCCATGCAAATAAAAGCCCACAATACCGTGGGCTTCCCTGGTAGCTCAACTGGTAATGAATCCACCTGCAATGCAGGAAACCCTGGTTGGATTCCTGGGTTGGGAAGTTCCCCTGGAGAAGGGAAAGGTTACCCACTCCAGTATTCTTGGGCTTCCCTGTTGGCTAAGATGGTAAAGAATCTGCCTGCAATGCAAGAGACCTGGGTTCCATCCCTAGGTTGGAAAAATCCTCTGGAGGAGGGCATGGCAACTCACTCTAGTATTCTTGCCTAGAGAATCCCCATGGCCAGAGGAGCATGGTGGGCGACAGTCCATGAGGTCGCAAAGAGTCGGACATGACTGAGCGACTCAGTGCAGCAGCACAGCATATAGTACTGTAATCTGTTAAGTGTGCAATAGCATTGTGTCAAAAAAACAACGTACGTACCTTAATTTTAAAAATACTCCCTGCTGACCATCATCTGAGCCTCCAGTGAGTCATAATTTTTTTGCAGTACTAACATCAAAGATCACCAATCACAGGGTGGTCCAGTGGCTAAGATTCAAAAGTTTGAAATATTGGGAGAATTACCAAAATGTGACACAGAGACAGAAAGTGAGCAAATGCTGTAAGAAAAATGGTACTGATAGAGTTACTTGATGCAGGGTTGCCACAAACCTCCAATTAAAAAAAAAATAAAACACATTATCTGTGAAATGCAATAAAGAGAAGCACCATAAAACATTTGTCTGGTTACTGGCCGGGACAGAGTGTGATGAGACGCTGAGGCACTTAGCCTGGGTTCCTACCTGAACTCTGCATTTCACAGCCATGCAGGTCGCTTCATCAAAAAGGGTGCTCCAAGGATTAAATGAGGCAATACATAGAGAGTGCCCAAGCCTGTGTTTGGCACACAGCAAGTGCTCAAAAATATGAATTTCCTTCCCTTTTGTCTTTTTTAGCCGGAATAGGCCATTGGCACCATTGAAGACAGATCAAGGAGCAGGGCATAAGTGGACCCTCTCCAGGAGAAAGAGGCATAAACCCACTGACTTTGTTGTGGCTAAAATGTGACGTGGGCTGGTATTAGTGGGCCTATCTCTGTGATATCCCAGTGACTAGCTGCTGCTGCTAAGTTGCTTCAGTTGTGTCCAACTCTGTGCTACCCCATAGATGGCAGCCCACCAGGCTCCCCCGTCCCTGGGATTCTCCAGGCAAGAACACTGGAGTGGGTTGCCATTTCCTTCTCCAATGCATGAAAGTGGAAAGTAAAAATGAAGTCGCTCAGTCGTGTCCGACTCTTCGCGACCCCATGGACTGCAGCCTACCAGGCTCCTCCGTCCATGGGATTTTCCAGGCAAGAGTACTGGAGTGGGGTGCCATCGCCTTCTCCGCAGTGACTAGCTAAGGTCCAAAAAAAGGGGAAAAATCATTTCCAGCAGTCTCTGGATTGTGTTCCCTTTAGTCAGGAGATGAGCATTTAGCCAACCAAAACTCCTTGATTACTCAATATAGCAGTTGTTATTCCTGCTTCACAGCTGAAGACGCTAAGACTCCAAGTGACTCGGTCACTCATCCAGAATCTCGTGACAGGTTGCCGAGCTGGAACTCCTAACCAGTTCCAGCTGGCCCCAAGGCCATGTGACGTTCTAATTCCTGGAAATGAGTATAGTCAGCTCATGGGTGTGACTGGGATGCTCCATGGAGACAGAAGAAGGGAGCACCCCCCCCCCCCCGCTTTGCTTCAGCCCCTTGAGTGATGTTAGGAAGAACATGTTGCTGGGAGGAGAGGAGGAGCAGGGATGGGGTGGAGGACGAGCCTGGTGTGTCCAGAGGGCAGCAGGGGAAAGAGAGCAGATGCTCAAATCTTCAAGTGGTCCACAAAGTCAACAATTACTTTTAATTATGTTTTACTTACACAAGTAATATATGGATATGTTCCTCTTGAAACATCAATGATAAAGTTAAAATGTAATTTTTCCCACCAACTTCTTGCCTGGTCCTCTTTCCAGACAGGTTGCTCTTCTGTCAGTTTGGGGTGAATGCTTCTTGATAATTGTATACACAGGTGTATATAAGTATGTGTATATGCGTGTGTACACGTGTGTGTACATATATGTATATGCACAGTGTACACATTTGTACGTGTGTATGTGCATGCACACCTGCATATGCATGTGTACATGTATAACTATACACACACGCATACAGGTCATATTTCATGCATATTTATAGATTTTTTTTAACCCCAGTGGTGTATCATTCTATGCATTTTGACCTGCAGCTTGCTTTTCCTTTTTTGTTTTTTGTTGTTGTTGTTAAATTTTTTTTATTTTTGGTGATGCCGAGTTCCCCAACCAGGGATCGAGCTTGCACCCCCTGTTGTGGAAGCACAGAGTCTTAACTACTGGTGTATGCTTAGTCACTCAGTCATAACTGTAGCCTGCCAGGCTCCTCTGTCCATGGGATCCTCCAGGCAAGAATACTGGAGTGAGTTGCCATTTCCTTCACTAGGGGATCTTCCCAACCCAGGAATCGAACCTGGGTCTCCTGCATTGCAGGCATATTGTTTACCGACTGAGCTGCGAGGGAAGCCCTCTTAACTACTGGACCCCTGGGGGAGTCCCAACGTGCTCTTTCTCAAGTCAACTTTTAGCTCTTATTCCCATAACATCTGCACCCTACTTGGAGAGATGGCATACTAGAAGTCTTCTCTTCCTCTAGTTTGAACAGTGTATCTATGTATACACTGTGACTGTCTCTTTAAGTTAGAAACCCAGAAGGCTGGCATGGCAGTGGGCTTCGCAGGAGGCACTAGTAAAAAGCCTGCCTGCCAGTGCAGGAGACATAGAAATATGGGTTCGATGACTGGGTCAGGAAGATCCCCTGGAGGCGGAAATGGCAGTCCACTCCAGTATTTTTACCTGGAGAATCCCATGGACAGAAGAGCCTGGTAAGCTATGGTCCAGGAGGTCTCACAGAGTTGGACATGACTGAAACGACTTGGCACGCACATACCCAGAACACTGCAGGACCATAAGATAGGCACATTTTAAATCTTAAGACACAGCAAACAACCTGCTTCCAAACTGTGGCCAAACCCATTTACTCTTCCTCCAGCAATGTGTGAGGCATTAGTGCCAAGTTAAGAGCGGAGGCTTCGAAGCCAGACAGGCTGGGTGTGAATCTCAGCTCTCCCACTTTCTTTGTGACGTTGGTCAAGTCACTGCCCCTCTCTGAACCCTGCTTCCCCATCTGTAAAATGGGCTCATAATGGAACACATATTGCTATCGTGACAGTTTCTTTATCTGCCACACACATACCTACAAAGATGAGTCCTTAGGAAGACATATATGGCATATTTCCTGATTTTCCACAGGTTTATCAACGCCATTCATTCATATACACACATACATACACACCCACACTGCTCAGCCACCAAAACATGTATTAAGAGGTGCACCCAGTCAAGCAAAGCCGAAGGTGGCTTCTGCTTCAAGGAGCTTGAAAGCCAAGGCCTCCATGTGAGACCAGGAAGCTAGTTCAGAGTCTGCCCCTTCTTGCTCTTCTCCTTTGGGGTCTCCAGAGCCTGGAGGTCTGTAATCCTGCAAAGCAGATCCTGTTTTTCCCATTCATGCTGTGCATGAGCTGTTTGGGCCCTGAGTTGATGCGCTATGACTGTTGTAATGAGATACCACAAACTACAGACTTAACACAGATTTATCATCATATGGTTTGAGGGGTTAGAAGTCCAGAATGGGTCCCACTGGACGAAAAGGTACTGTCAGGGCTATGTTCCCTTCTGCAGGTTCTGGATAAAATCTGCTGCTTTCCCTTTTCCGTTTTCTAGAGACCACCCACATCCCTTGGCTTGTGGTCCTTTCCTCCATCTTATGTCTAGCAGTTGCCCCCTTCTCTGCCTTTCTTCCTTACCACATCTCCCTCGAACTGTTCTGCCTCACTTGAGATTACATTGGGCCCATCCAGATATGGAGAAGGCGATGGCACCCCACTCCAGTACTCTTTTGCCTGGAAAATCCCATGGACGGAGGAGCCTGGTGGACTGCAGTCCATGGGATCGCTAAGAGTCGGACACGACTGAGCGACTTCACTTTCACTTTTCACTTCCGTGCATTGGAGAAAGAAATGGCAACCCACTCCAGTGTTCTTGCCTGGAGAATCCCAGAGACCGTGGAGCCTGGTGGGCTGCCATCTATGGGGTCACAGAGTCAGATGTGACTGAAGCGACTTAGCAGCAACAGCAGCATCCAGATAAGCCAGGATCTTCCTGTTTGAGTTCAGCACATTAGCACCCTTAATCCTGTCTGCAACCTTAATTGTAACTGTTTGCCACCCGAGTCATTACTCTGCCTACCACAGGCCCCATGACAGCCCCTTCTCTAAACAGGGAGGGCCTGAGTCTGAGTGAACAGCCTCTCAAACTGTTACATCTGCAGTCAGGTTTACCTTGACATGAACAGAGGCAAAATCAGTGTCTCAGATGACTTACTAGGGCAGTGGTTTCCGTGTCAGAGAGCCCTGGGTACAAGTCTCAGCCCAGCCATAAGCTCTGTGAACTTGGACAAGTCTTGTCTCTTGTAGCCTCAGTTTCGTCTGCGCAATAGGGATAATAAACTACAAGTAAAATGGTAAGTGCTTTGCTCACCTTAGTGAAGGTAGCTACTTTCTTCACTCTCGTCCTTTAGAACAACCTTTCTCCACATCCCCACCCCTGACTCCCTTCCCCAGCCCTGTCCCAGGCTCAAGAGCAGGTTTCCCGTTAGCCTGTCTGTAGCAGTTAACAGTCGGTAAACACGGGTGTGCTTAGTCACTTCAGTCCTGTCCAACTCTTTACAACCCTACGGACTGTAGCTCACCAGGCTCAACTGTCCATAGGATTCTCCAGGCAAGAATACTGGAGTGGGTTGCCATGCCCACCCCCAGAGAACCTTCCCAATCCAGGGATCAAACCCACATCTCTTATGTCTCCTGAGTTGTTAGGTTCTTTACCACTAATACCACCTGGGAAGCCCTGCATGGGTATTTGTGTTCTCTAATAAAGTGGTGACTTTTTTAGCCTCACCCTGAGTGTTGACTCCTCTCACGGCTGAGTCTGTTATTATATTCTGACGCACAGGGCTCATACTTGACCCAACTACATTCAGTCTGCACTCTCACTTTCTCAGGTTGGTGGTTCGTCAGCACTGCTGAAGAGCAAGGCTGGGTCCCTGCAACCTGCCTGGAAGGGCAGGACGGTGTGCAAGATGAGTTCTCCCTGCAGCCTGAAGAAGGTAGGAGGGGCCAGGCCCCCGGGCCTGCTGTGCCGCCGGCCGTCACCCGCGGGGGCCTCCTCACCCAGTGCAGTCTCAGCAGCTTCCTGGCTCAGGCTCTGTAGCCTGTGGACAGGAAGCCAGGCCCTGTGGCTGGGACAGGGCAAGCCCGCCCGCTCTTGGTGGCCTTGGGGAGCCAGCCCAGGTGAGCCTGGCCAGAGCTGGGGCCCTGATGCCTCCGTGGGGCCTCAGCGGGCCCGGCTGGATTGCTGTCCACACCCCACTCATCCTCCCTTGAATTATTCTGATGGCCAAGGTGCTGGCACTGCTTCTGGCTCGTTTACAAAACATCTGAAGCCATCTGTAAAGATCTCTGCTTTGTCTGCTTTCTGTGTCGGCTTAATGGCCCTGCCTGGGTGTCAGGATCAGAACTGACCCTCTCCACTCACTTCTGTTTCCCAGAGAATTTTCCCCACAGGTGTCCTAAAGAGTGGTTCCTGCTGCATCAGAAATCCTAACCCAGCCACCTCCCCTCCCCTCACCCACCAAGAATTCCTAAATCGAGACTATGAACTCACTTTAAATACTAAACAAAGGGGTTCTGGAGTCAGGCCTGAATTTGACTCTCACCACTGAATTTGAATTTGTACCACTAACTGGCTGAGTGATCTTGGACCAGCAACTTAACCTTTCTATGCCTCAGCCACCTCCTCTAAAAATGGAAATGATGGTATCGACATCATGGGATTCTTTTAAGTTAAATGAGATCCCACATGCAAAGCAGTTGGCAAGAACCTAAAATAATAAATAACTAGGAACGGTTTTTACCACCGTTTTATCAGAGCTGTGGCTTACCTAGGGTTGAATATTTGCTGCTTCTAGTTGACTCTTTTTAGAAAGCACAGAGCTTCTTATGTATGTATTTAATATAAGAGAGAGTGAGGAAAAGGGGTTTCTATGCTCAAAGGTTCTCAAAAAAGCACACACGTGGTTTTACATCTAGTTTTATTACAGCCAGCACCAGCAGAGTAAAATGCATTTTTTTTGCTCTGTGTTTGCAGGGCCACCAGGCTCTAGGGGCGGGGCTAATGAAGAAAAAGTACAAAAACCAACTCAGCTTAAAGATAGTGGTGTGCTGCCTGGAAACTATAGCTCTCTTAGACAGTTAATGATGCCCACCATGGGGCGTGTCTCTGTAAAGGACTGATTATTATCCCCATTTTACAGATGGGAAAACAGTCTCAGAAAGGTAGAAACACTGGCTCGGGATCACACAGCTAGAAGATGGGAGAGGGACCACATTTTCCTAAGGGTCTGTACATTTTTTCCCTCTGCCGTGAGGATTTCTCTTAGGGCCTCTTCATAATCATGCTGGGAATAGCACTGTGTCTCCTGGGTGGCTCTTCACTCAAGTTCAGGGCTAATACTGAGGAATTTGGTCCTTCTGAGACAGCTAGGGCTTGGCAGAGACACAGAATTAATTGCTCCTAAGTGGGAGCACGTGCTTGCTGCTGCCTTTGCCTCAAGACCCTGGAAGTGCTTTCTTCTCACCTCTTCCTTCTGCCCTTCACCTCCACATGCTGCCCGACCAGTGTCTTGGAGGTACTGGTCTCTGCCCCAGCCTGCGGGTCGCCGCCGGACACTGGGGGACTTGTATGCCATCAGCTGGCGTCAAGGTGCCTACCTTGGAGTTTTCCTCCCCATTCGGTGTCCAGAACCGGATCCTGCATCTGCATGCATCCCCCTGCTCCAGGACTGCCTGTGCCTGTTGCATGTGAAAAACGGTGATCTGGTCTGTACCATGTGTGTGTCGGCATGTATGTTTGGGAGGAGGGAGCCTGGGGTGTTTCTCGACCTGGGGCCCTAAAATTTCCCAGGTTAGAAAATGATACCTAGAGGTGTAGGTGCTAAAATTAATGAACAAAATAAAAACCCTTTTCCTAAGGTTGTGTTATGTTGCAGAGACAAAACTATCAAAGCCAACTGTATTTTATATCGAATCAAAAGCAAAATATTTAAAAAATAAAGCAAAAATATAAAAGCAAGAAAAGTTAAATGTAAAAAACAAGTCAAATTTATTGCAAGAAGGATAAAGATCATTTGATTCTAAAATAAAATAAAGTAAAAATAAATGATTCCCAGAGGCCTCTATAATGTTGATCCAGTGATCTGTTCCCTGTATCTGGCACATTTGAGTGACAAGGGTAAAGAAACCCATGTCACACCAGCTTAAGCAAAAGGGAAGCGTGTTGACTCAGGTCGCTGAAAACTCTAGGTAGAGGCAGCTTCAAGCATGGCTGGATTCGGGAGCTTGAAAACATCTGTCGACTGAAGAAAAATGCACAACCTAACAGCTATGAGTTAAGTTTTATTCAGGCACCTTACTGAGGACTGTAGCCTGGGAGACAGTCTCTCAGACAGATCTGAGGCACCGCCCCCAAAGAGGTAAGGGAGGAGCCAGGATATATAGGGGAGTTTTGTCTGAAAAAAACAAAACACGTAGTCTAACATTGAAAGATTACTGCTAATCACAGAAGGCAAACATCTTAAGTTAATGGTTTTCATGCTTTTCTGTGAGTGGAAAGATGCAAGAGTCTGGACTCATTGAAATTACTCCTTTGATACGTACCTTATCTATCTTGGGCCAGTACCCAGAGCAAAGAATGCTTCCTGTTTTTATACATCTGAATTACCCTCAGGGTGCACTCTTGGGGGTGGCTGCAGTGGCTGATGGCTTGATGGTGGGCATCATTCTTTGTTTACTGGCTTGGCAGGTAACATTTCCTTTCCACCTGCCCTTGGCACCTGAGACTCACGCTTGCCACCCTCAGCTCCATTCTCTGCCCTGCTGGAACCATTCTCTCATGGTGATGGTAGTTACAGGCACTCTTTGGGGACACCCACCAAAGAACATGCTTCTCCTTCAACACAGTCCCAGGATTTGATTCCAGCTGAGCCAGCTGGGTCATGTACCATCCCTAAACCAATCACAGTGGCCAGTCACTTTGGACCCTCCCTTTAGGTGCTGGCGAGGGCAGCCTCACCCAAACATGTGGCTGGAGGTCGGCGGTGCCACCAGGGGAAGGGCAGATGGATGGTAAGCAGGTGGTGTCACCACCATGCAGTCCACAAGGTCTCCCGCCTTCAGCTTTGTTAGGGATCACTGGACTTTCGATGGAGTCCAGAAAGGCCTCTGGGTGCTAGAGAACCCCCAGGAGTTTGGAGCCCGTAGTAATGACCCTATTTATTCTGGGGCCCAGGCAGTGCCCTTCTCACCTAGCCAGACAGAACTTCTCTGCCTCCACGGGGTTGGATTCCCCGCGGCAGCCCTCACAGCCTGCATCCGTGAGTGAGGAGAACCGCTGACTCTGCTGTACACAGGATGTGTGGCGTTTGAGTCAGCTCAGCCCCCGCCGCGCAGGTCAGGGGGCTAGATCAATAAATAAATAAACGCCCTGTGTGTTTTCCGCCTCCCTCTGCACCAGCTGGGCAGGCCACAGGCAGCCCGTGGTGTTTTCCCCGACACACTCACCATCAGCATCGGTGCACAGCTGGCTCGGTGACTCCCTGGGGTCTGGAATGTAACTGAAACAGGAAGGCCCTCTTCCCCTGCTCACTGTCTCCCCTGGGACTCTCATCTGTTATCTGTTTCAGCAGTCACTGCCCGCAGTGCCGGGGGTGGGAGCTGTGCCCTTGCTCTGGGGAGGGCCCCGTCTGAGGAGGACAGTGAACAGCCTTCCAGCAGGGCTTGCAGGGCAGTGGGAGTGACCCTGCTGGAGGCAATTCTCTTGGCTCTGGGGGTAAGGGGAGCCGGGATCCACCGAGACGGGGATGGAAAGCACCCCGGTGACATTAATAAAAACAGAAGCAGGCAATCTTTTCATGATACATATCTCAAACCGTTATGTTGTACACACGAAACTAACACAGTGTTAGGTGTCAATTATATCTCAATTAAAAAATAATTTTTTAATAAAACTTAAGCTTCAGGCTGTAGAAGGCACTGGCGACCCACTCCAGTACTCTTGCCTGGAAACTCCCATGGATGGAGGAGCCTGGTAGGCTGCAGTCCATGGGGTTGCTAAGAGTCAGACACGACCGAGCGACTTCACTTTCACTTCTCACTTTCATGCATTGGAGAAGGCAATGGCAACCCACTCCAGTGTTCTTGCCTGGAGAATCCCAGGGACCTGGGAGCCTGGTGGGCTGCCATCTATGGGGTCACACAGAGTCGGACACGACTGACGTGACTTAGCAGCAAGCTGCAGGCATGGTTGGATCCAGGGACTGGAAAATAAATGAAAAGTGGAAATCAGCTACCAGCTAGGTAATGAAAAATGGCTATCTCCTCCGTGATACTGATTCAACCCCAAACCATATGCTGCCAAGTCCAGCTTGTTCCTGACCCCTTCACCAACAAGGACTGCAGAGGAGCTACCACAAGGGTTTAACACCGGTCCTCTACCCCAGCATGAGCAAGGTGACTCCCACCAGGCCTTCAGGACTTATTCATTTACTAAACCTTGGCTATTTTACTGAATAGTTCCGAAATATTCCCAGTGCTAGAGATAGAGGAATGAACAAGACAGACTCAAATCCTGCCTTTCTGGAACTCTTTATTCTATCTGGGGAAAGAGAGATGAAGCATAATAGATAAATAAATAATCTGGTATGTTAGAAGGTTGTTCCTGTTAAGTAGGGTGAGGGTGCCCTGGATCTGGGTATTACATAAGGCACGTTCAAGGAAGGTGACCTTGAGGCACAGATTGGAGGAAGGTGAGTGCGATGTGTAATGCTGAGGGATTTCTGAGGACCTGCCCTTTGTCCTGTGTCTTGTTGCTGCTTGACCAGGGTCATCCAGGGCTAAGTGAGGGTCACTGGGGCATGGTGGGGGACTGGGGGAAGGATGGTGCACAGAAGCCTCTGGAAGAAAGCCTTCCCTGCAAGGGCATCTCAGGATCACAGCCTTGGCCATCAACATTCCAAGCTTACAGCATCCTTGACTTACCCCAGCATACCTTTGTCCCCACAGAAGAGAAGTACACAGTCATCTACCCCTACACAGCCCGTGACCAAGATGAAATGAACCTGGAGAGAGGAGCCGTGGTGGAGGTCATCCAGAAAAACCTGGAAGGCTGGTGGAAGATCAGGTACCCTCTGCAGCTGGGTGGGTTTCAGGCCACGTGGACTCCAGCTGCACAGGTGTCTGTAAACGATTGCAGAGGAGATGAGGCTTCAGCCTGAGCCATGGAAGGACACTTCTCCTCTGTGCTATTTGGCGTCCTTCCATACCCATATCCTTCTCTAAAAAGCCATAGTAAGCAAAACTGTCTCTGAACACACTGAACCACAGATAGCAGTAACCCCATTGAGCAAGACTGGTCTTCACCTCCAGGTGTGTCTCGTAATGAGTAACTGGAGGCTGAAGCTGCCGTGTGGGAGTGATTTCCTACTCCAGCCCCACTCTGAGAGCAACAGGGTGGGTAACACCACACGGACTGTAGCCCGTCCTAAAGCTCATCATTTGCCGTCATCTCTGCGAGTCTGGTGGAGACCGGCATTTCCAACACTTTGTTACAGTTCTTTCATCTATGTGATGGAATCAAAAGCTCATCGGTAGGTAAGGTGGCCAGTTCATCCTGCTGTGCTTGGGACTTTCCTAGTTTTAGTAATAAGTGTCCTGGGAACTCCCTCCTTGGTTACTCTGGTGGGCAGGCGGCAACCTCAGGAGTTTTAGGCAAGAGAAGAAGTCTGGGGGCCCTACCCCCTGGTGTCTGTGCCTTGGTGTGAGACAAGACACTGGGGCCAGTCACTGGGGCTGAGTGTGTGATGCTTCATTCACTGAGCCAACCTACACCAGAATCTATTCTGGGCCAAGCTGTATTGTGAAAACTGGGACTCAACAGTGAGAAAGACACAATAGTTTACACCCTCAGGTGTGGAAGACAGACTCGGACACACATACAGGGCAGGGCAGTGAGTGAGTGCAGGAGGAATGCATAGGGGACTTTGGAGCCCAGAAGACAGCTCCTCAGCCTGCAAAGAAGGCTTCCTTAGAGTCAGGACCTCAGAACTGAGGTATGAAGGCATATTTAGGACAGTGATGGGCTTCCCTGGTGGTTCAGACGGTGAAGAATCTGCCTGCAATGTAGGAGACCCAGATTCGATCCCTGGATGGAGAAGAAGGGAATGCCTACCCACTGCAGTATTCTTGCTGGGAGAATCCCATGGACAGAGGAGCCTGGTGGGCTACAGTCCATGGGGTTGCAAAGAGCTGGACACACTGAGCCACTAACACTTCAGCATACGCTTACAATGACAGTGGCGGCTCACATGTCTTGAGTGTGTTTTATCTTGTGATATAACAAATTATCCCCAAACTGAGTGGCTGTGGAATGCAGGTGGCTTGACTGGGCTCAGGCTCCCTCACGAGGCGGCAGCGGGATGCTGCCGTGGTCATCAGAAGCTTTGAGCGAAGCTGGAAAGTGACGGAGCCAGGATGTGAACCTGTACCTTTCCGACCCCAGAGCCCACTCAGCAGTGCCTCCAGATGATGAACTGTCTCATGGTGATGCCTGCATTGTGTGGCGCCCAGCATTTTCCAGCTGGCACGAGATTTAGTCCTTCTCAAAGGGTGTTTTAAGGTTGATAGACACCAAAATCTGCAGATTTCTGTCTCCTTATAAGTTTGCTTCTAGTTAAAAAGGACCCTTTTTATTGAAACACAGTGCTGTTTAGCACTTAAAGTGATTCTTGATGAGAGATGGGCCTGCTCTGTGCAATCTCCAGTCCATTAGGCTTATTCCCCAAAGGTCTGGGCACCTGTTTTGTGGTTCAGACTAGTGGTCTGCTGGCAAATGTTTCACAGCCAGTCCCAGAAGGAAAAAGTGCTCTTGAGTTGTGGTGTTTGCCAGTTTCCATGGTGTACGTCATCCCTCCGGGGTAGATTTCAGGCTTCCACTGTGATTGTGCTAAACGTGGAGCTGGGAAGGGACATGAACAGTTGGTTCTCACGAGCTACCTCCTGCACACCTGTGGTCCCCAGTCAGCCCCTCCGGTAATGCTATTCAACCACACTCCATCATGCAGAGAATTAAATGATTGTTACACTTGTTCAATTCCCTTTGGAATTCAGTGAGCTGGGCTCTTAGGGTGTCAGTCATTCTGGAGTTCAGTGACCCTTGGTTACCCTAGAACCAGCCTCCGACCTGCTCCAGTCCCATCTGAACATGTTTTAATCTGCTTGTGACCGGAGCCCCACCCCGCCTATACCAGGCTTTGTACCAGCAGCTGTGGCTGCTGGGAAGAGGCTGCAGAGCAGAGGTGAACAGCACAGACAGGTGCCAGCTGTCTAGGGCTGAACCCACTCCTGCCACCCACCCAACAGATTGGATGGATGAAATGCATCAATGGCTATAAAGTGCTTGAAACAGGACTGACACGGAGTGGTGTGCCTCAGTGGCGGTTCCCATCGCTGTTGTCACTGCAGTGGTGACTGTGGGATGTGTGAGGACTGAGCAGAGCTCCGTGGCCGCTCACTCCTGCCAGTTCTGTCGACAGTTTGTCCACTGTCCCCTTTTTCTTCATTCAGCTCACGGGCAGTGAGGCCCACGCAGAGATGAATCGCTCGTGATCTCCACCCCCAGGACCTCACATTCTAAGTGGGGAGACAAGACCATCACTGCCAAGTGTCACTGTGCATTTTAGATGGGATGCTGTTGTGTGGGCAAGACCACCGGGGCACTGTGGAAGGAGGCTCAGGAAAGCCTTGAGAGGGCACCTTAAGCAGAGCTGGGATGATAGAGAGGAGGATGATAGAGAATGGGCTTTCCAGGCAGAGGGTCTCCCAGAGCAGGAGCTTGGGGCGAGAGGGTGAGAGATCGTGGAGCATTTGCAAGACTGCAGGCTACATGGGGTGGGTGGGATGTGGAGGTTGCTGTTGAGAGCCAAGGCCAGGAAGGCAAGGAGAGGCCAGACTGGGGAGGCCTTGAATGCCCAGCTAGGGGCTTAGGCTTCAGCAGGAGGCAGCAAGCAGTGTGCCAGCCTCTGGCCCTGGGCAATGATGGTCCATCGTTCCTACCATTTGGGGCCAGAAGGGAGATTCATTGTAGAAGCTCGGCTTCTTCCCATGGGCCTGGCAGAGCAGGCTGGACGACATCTTTCCCCTCCTCCCAGGTACCAGGGCAAAGAGGGCTGGGCCCCAGCCTCCTACCTGAGGAAGAGCAGCGGGGAACCCTTACCCCCAAAGCTGGCCCCTGGCTCACCCGCCCACGTGGGCGTCCTGGAGCTCGACGGCGTCTCCCGGCAGCAGAACTCGGTGGGCCGGGAGAAGGAGCTGCTTAACAACCAGAGGGATGGCCGGTTGGAGGGCCGCCCTGTGCCCGACGGTGACATCAGGCAGAGTAAGTGGCACCCACCTGGCTCCCAGAGTCACGGCAGGCTCTGTGTCCAGAGCTGCTCACAGGCTGTCGCTATCCCTCACCCTCACAGCAGCCCTGTGGCCCTCCATCCTGTAGATAAGAAAATGGGCTCACAGCCCCAGGTCACTTGTTTCCAGATCATCCCACCAGCAAGTTACAGAACCTGAGTGGAGAAATGTGGCTCTCCTACTCAAGCTGTGGTTTTTCCACTGTCTCATGATAATCACCAGACCTCCTGTTTCTCAAGCCCCTACCGTGTGCCAGGAATGTTATAATCAGTCTTACTAATCCTTCATAACAAACTTTGTAGGACTCACTGCTTTTGTTTTACAGGTTAGGAAGCAGAGAAATGAAGTGGTTTGTCCAAAACCACCCAGATAGTGAACAGTGGGACTTAAACCCACAGCCTTCTGACTCAAGGGCCAGTGTTCTGTCTGCAGGGCCTCATTTCTGAGCCTGGGGAAGAAAAAATGGACCCTTGTGTTGGGTTTACTCCAAAGATAGTTCTTTACTTAGCTTGCTTTTCAGAACTTTGTTGTATATATTTTACGACTGAATGTTCCCAGCACACCTGAGAGTAGATTGTCTGGCCACATCCCATTGGCCAGACTTAGAGGATGAGATGGTTGGATGGCATCACTTACTCGATGGACATGAGTTTGAGCAAGCTACAGGAGTTGGTGATGGACAGGGAAGCCTCGTGTGCTGCAGTCCATGGGGTCACAAAGAGTCAGACACCACTGAGCAACCGAACTGAATGAATTGAGTCCCGTGCCGTTAGCTAGCTGCAAGGGAGTCTGGGAAATGTCATCTTTATGTAGGCAGTCAAGTGTCTGGCTAAAATTCTGTTGCTATTTATTCTAATAAGAGACAGAGGAAATGGGTATTTAAGAGTTTAGCAGTCTTCCCCACACCCCAACTGACAAACCACCCCTCTGTGTAGACTCAAACTAAATCAGCTCTGGCAGCATGTGGGGTGCCTTCCTCAATAGTCTGCCTTTAGCCAGGAGCATTGGCCCACTGCAGAGTCATCCTCTTCCTGACCCAGAGCAGGAGCAGCCCAATTTCAGAGTAAAAACCCCTGAAGTCATCAATCCAGGTTTGTTTGGCTCTGTTTATGCATTATTTAATTTGGGTTTGCTCCAGAGCAAACAAAGACAGGGGCAGTAACATTAATGCGTCCCTGCCACGTGCCAAGAGGCAAGCCTGTACTGCTGACTTTCATCTCCACCAGTACCTCCAGGAGGCAGGCATTATCCCCACTCCTCAGAAGAGGGCTGCGTGGTTCAAAGTCACATAACTTGTTGCCTCCCACCTCACATTACACTTGTTGCCTTTCCTGGAAGGCTTTCCGTCGCTCCAGGACTCAGAAGCATCCCATTGCTAATAGAGAGTCCTGGACCCAATCTTCGTGGCCCCGCCCCCATCAGGCTTCTCCCACAGGAAGGGTCACAGCCGCTCCCTGACGCTTGTGCAAAACATGATACCTCATCTCCTGCAGGAGAGGTTGGATCTGTCATGGTGTCCACCTCAGGGATTATGTTCATCGTTTGTGAAACAATATCTTGTCTCTTTATAGGATCACCCAAGATGAGGCAGAGACCCCCTCCTCGCCGGGATATGACCATAGTAAGTGGACCCTTGCAACTGGGGAGCCAGCCCCCGACCTAAGACTGGACCCCAACACTCACCTAGCCCTTTCCAAGGATGGGTTCTTTTACACAGCAGCCTTGTGAAGCTAATCCCATTGACAGGTGGAAGAACTCGGGTCCAGGGAGATCGCACAGTTGGCCTATGGCTTTGTGACAGTTAGGCCTGGGTGTGTGCTCTCTGCCTCCTGAGCGCACTCTGCTTTGTCGTAAATGAGTCTTCTCCAATAAGGTGACTTAAGACTGAAACAGAATGAGGGACACATTTCTCTTTTGGTGCCATTCTGGCATTTTACTCTCATATTCCATTTTTAATTCTTAGGTACCTCTTTAAGCAGTACCGTGAAAAATGGGCCTCTCGTTTTTAGTGTCTGCCATCTACGGAGCACCTACTGGGTGCTAGGCAGTGTGCTCATGTTTCACTACGTGAAGTCATCGAATGCTCAGGGTGACCCCACCAGGTAGATCCTGTTATTATCCCCATTTTACAGGAGATGGAACTGAGGCTCTCAGGAGGGGATGGGCTTTGCCCAAAGTCACACCAGTGTGTCTGACTTGGAAACCTGTGTTCATTTCACAACCCTCGCTACTTCTTAGGTTCAGAGAGTATTGTCTTGCACCTGATTTTCATGACTGTGGGCAAATGTCCCAGGTTTTTCCTTATCACCCTAAAGCTGAAGGGTTTATCTAGAAGATGATAGTCATTGATCCCCTTTGTTTTGTCCCTTAGAATCCAAATGGGCCCACCAGCACCCCTTTAAAGGTGATTGTGTGCCCCTGTCCCTTAGCCCCTCATTCAGCACTAGGGAATGGAGTTATATTGGATTTAACACTGTGTTTAATTGTACCAGCCTCGAGGTCTCAACCTGCCCAAGCCTCCCATCCCACCTCAAGTGGAGGAAGAGTATTACACCATTGCCGAATTCCAGACGACCATCCCTGATGGCATCAGCTTCCAGGCGGGCCTCAAGGTTGAAGTGAGTAGACCTGGTGTTCTTTTGCCTACTTGTGATTCTTTTTCTTTCTCAATTATTTTTTTTTTTTTTGGAGTATAGTTGACTTGCAATGTTGTGTTAATTTCTGTGGTACCAAAAAGTGATTTGGGTTTATTGGGTTGGCCAAAAAGTTTGTTCAGGTTTTTGATAACATCTTACAGAAAAACCTGAACAAACTTTTTAACCAACCCAAAACTTATATATATTTTCTTTTTCATGTTCTTTACCATATGGTTTATCACAGGATATTGAATATAGTTCCCTGTGCTATCCAGTAGAGCCCCGTTGTTTATCCATACTGTATGTAGTACTTTGTATCTGCTGACCCCAAACTCCCAATTCATCCTTCCTTCTACTCGCCCTTCCCCTTAGCAACCACAAGTCGGTTCTCTATGTCTGTGAGTCTATTTCTATTTCGTAGATGAGTTTATTTATGTCATATTTTATATTCCACACATAAGTGATATCATACCGTATTTGTTTTTCTCTTTCTGACTTACTTCACTTAGTGCAATAATTCTGTGCCATCCATGATGCTGCAGTTGGCATTCATTATTTATGAGTGAGTGGTACTCCATTGCATCTCTATATGCACACACTGTATCTTTATCATCTGTCACTCATGTGTCAGTGAGAGGCACTCCATTTTATCTCTGTGTGTGCACACACTGTATCTTTATCATCTGTCACTCGTATGTCAGTGAGTGGCACTCCATTGTATCTCTGTGTGTGCACACACTGTATCTTTATCATCTGTCATTCATCTGTCAGTGAGAGGCACTCCGTTGTATCTCTGTGTGTGCACACACTGTATCTTTATCATCTGGCACTCATCTGTCAGTGAGAGGCACTCCATTGTATCTCTGTGTGTGCACACACTGTGTCTTTATCATCTGTCAGTCATCTGTCAGTGAGAGGCACTCCACTGTATCTCTGTGTGTGCACACACTGTATCTTTATCATCTGGCACTCATCTGTCAGTGAGAGGCACTCCATTGTATCTCTGTGTGTGCACACACTGTATCTTTATCATCTGTCACTCATCTGTCAGTGAGTGGTACTCCATTGTATCTCTGTGTGTGCACACACTGTATCTTTATCATCTGTCAATCATCTGTCAGTGAGTGGTACTCCATTGTATCTCTGTGTGTGCACACACTGTATCTTTATCATCTGGCACTCATCTGTCAGTGAGTGGCACTCCATTGTATCTCTGTGTGTGCACACACTGTATCTTTATCATCTGGCACTCATCTGTCAGTGAGTGGCACTCCATTGTATCTCTGTGTGCACACACTGTATCTTTATCATCTGGCACTCATCTGTCAGTGAGTGGTACTCCATTGTATCTCTGTGTGCACACACTGTATCTTTATCATCTGTCATTCATCTGTCAGTGGTACTCCATTGTATCTCCATATGGGCACACACTGTATCATCTGTCAGTGAGTGGTACTCCATTGTATCTCTGTGTGTGCACACACTGTATCTTTATCATCTGGCACTCATCTGTCAGTGAGAGGCACTCCATTGTATCTCTGTGTGTGCACACACTGTATCATCTGTCAGTGAGTGGTACTCCATTGTATCTCTGTGTGCACACACTGTATCTTTATCATCTGTCATTCATCTGTCAGTGAGAGGCACTCCACTGTATCTCTGTGTGTGCACACACTGTATCTTTATCATCTGTCACTCATCTGTCAGTGAGTGGTACTCCATTGTATCTCTGTGTGCGCACACTGTATCTTTATCATCTGTCACTCATCTGTCAGTGAGTGGTACTCCACTGTATCTCTGTGTGTGCACACACTGTATCTTTATCATCTGTCAATCATCTATCAGTGAGTGGCACTCATCTGTCAGTGAGAGGCACTCCATTGTATCTCTGTGTGTGCACACACTGTATCATCTGTCAGTGAGTGGTACTCCATTGTATCTCTGTGTGTGCACACACTGTGTCTTTATCATCTGTCAGTCATCTGTCAGTGAGAGGCACTCCATTGTATCTCTGTGTGTGCACACACTGTATCTTTATCATCTGGCACTCATCTATCAGTGAGTGGCACTCATCTGTCAGTGAGTGGCACTCCATTGTATCTCTGTGCGCACACTGTATCTTTATCATCTGTCACTCATCTGTCAGTGAGTGGTACTCCATTGTATCTCTGTGTGTGCACACACTGTATCTTTATCATCTGTCACTCATCTGTCAGTGAGTGGTACTCCATTGTATCTCTGTGTGCACACACTGTATCTTTATCATCTGTCACTCATCTGTCAGTGAGAGGCACTCCACTGTATCTCTGTGTGTGCACACACTGTGTCTTTATCATCTGGCACTCATCTGTCAGTGAGTGGTACTCCATTGTATCTCTGTGTGCACACACTGTATCTTTATCATCTGTCATTCATCTGTCAGTGGTACTCCATTGTATCTCTGTGTGTGCACACTGTATCTTTATCATCTGTCACTCATCCGTCAGTGAGTGGCACTCCATTGTATCTCTGTGTGCGCACACTGTATCTTTATCATCTGTCACTCATCCGTCAGTGAGTGGTACTCCATTGTATCTCTGTGTGCACACACTGTATCTTTATCATCTGGCACTCATCTGTCAGTGAGTGGCACTCCATTGTATCTCTGTGTGTGCACACTGTATCTTTATCATCTGTCATTCATCTGTCAGTGGTACTCCATTGTATCTCCATATGGGCACACTGTATCTTTATCATCTGTCACTCATCCGTCAGTGAGTGGTACTCCATTGTATCTCTGTGTGTGCACACTGTATCTTTATCATCTGTCAGTGGACCTGTAGGTTGTCTCTACCCGTTGGCTGTTCATAGTGCTGCACTGAACACTGAGGTGCTTATCTGTTTGAGTTAGAGGTCTCCCTGGATATGTACCCAGAAGCGGGATTGCTAAATCATTTGGCAGGTCTACTGGTTTTGTGAGGAATTTCCTTACTGTTTTCTCATGGCTGCACCAATCTATACTCCCACCAACAGTGTGGGAGGGTTCCCTTTTCTCCACAGCCTCTCCAGCATTTGTTATTGTAGATTTGTAGATTTTTTTAATGATGGCTATTCTGACCCGTGTGAAGTGATATTTCATTTTAGTTTTGATTTGCATTTCTCTAATAATTAGTGATAGTGAGCACCTTTTCATGTGCCTGTTGGCCATCTCTGTGTCTTCTTTGGAGAAATGTCTGTTTAGGTCTTCTGCCCGTTTTTCAGTTAGCCTGTTTGCTTTTTGTTGTTGAGTTGAATGAGCTGTTTATTTATTTTAGGAATTGAGCCTTGTCAGTTGCATCATATGTAAATATTTTTTTCCCAGTCTGTGGGCTTTTCCTTTAGTTCACAGTTTCCTTTGCTGTATACAAGCTTGTTCTACTTGGGATTCTTGGTATAGCCACCATCTTCTACTTCTGCATTTTTAAAATTTTGGTAACAGCTTTATTGAGATATAATTCACATACCATACAAGTCAGTGATTTAAGGTATAAAATTCAGTGGTTTTTTAGTATAGTTAGAAAGTTATGCAACCATCACCATAATCAACGTGAGAGCAGTTCATCACCCACATAAGAAGCCCTGTGCACGTTAGCAGTCCCTCTCCATTTCTCCTCATTCCCTCTCAGTGCCCCTGCCCCAGCCTCAGGCAACCACTTCTCTGTTTTCTGTGTCCAGAGACTTATCAATTTTGGACTTTTCATATGCGTGGAATCATATACTGTGTGGCCTTTGTGACTGACCTGTATTCTGTTTTGATCACCTCCTTCCCTACTTGCCTCTTCTCTCTTTTATTTTTTCTCCTCTCCCATTTCTCTTCTCTTTCTCATGGGGTTAGAGCTTGAACGGAAGTCCATAAGTAACGGAGAAGCAGTTAGGTGCCAGCCACAGCACTCAGCACCTCGCAGGCTGTGTCTCCCTTAATCATATTATCATTTATTCTTATGAGGCAGGAATGGTTCAATCCCTGTTTTTCAGATGAGGAAGTTGTGGCTCAGAAAAAAGGTGCTATTCAAAGTCACACAGCCAAAAGGTGACAGAGTCAGGATTTGAACCCTTGTCTGTCTCCGGATTAGAACCAGACGTATTGACAGCCTGCTGGTTATCTGCCCAGTATTTGAGGATCTCAGGAGGATGGAGACCGTATCTGTTTTTTTACTTCTGTAACCCCAGAGCTAGCACAGTGCCTGGCACATGGTGGATTTGCAATAAATGTTGTTAAATCAATGAAAATCCATCTCCCCGCTAGCCTCCTGCTAATACCCAGAAAACCAGGGAATGTTTTCCTCTTCATTCTCGCCTCTAACCCTGTCTGGTCCGCAGTAGGTACTCAGAGAGCCATTCCTTTGTGAACGCACATTGGAATGAATGACAGGTACAGAGAGTGAACAGATGATTATGAGCCAGTACATGAGTGTGGTGTGTGTCCTAAGCGTCTTTTTTTGGCCATGCTGGGGCTTCCCTATGCCACGTGGGCTTCTCTAGTTGCCATGTGTGGGCTTAGTTGCCCCACAGCATATGAGATCTTAGTTCCCCAACCAGAGACAGAACTCATGTCCCCTGCCTTGGAAAGCTGATCTTTTTTTTTTTTCTTTAACTTCTTATTTTATATTGGGGTGTAGCTGATGCTGAAGCTGGAGCTCCAGTACTTTGGCCACCTGATGCAAAGTTCCGACTCACTGGAAAAGACCCTGATGCTGGAAAAGATTGAGGGCAGGAGGGGAACGGGGAGACAGAGGATGAGATGGTTGGATGGCATCATTGACTCCATGGACATAAGTCTGAGCAAACTGCGGGAGATGGTGAAGGACAGAGAAGCCTGGTGTGCTGCAGTCCATGGGGTCACAAAGAATAGAGTCAGACAGGACCGAGCGACTGAACACCACCACAGTTGATTAACAAACAATGCTGTGACAGTTTCAGGTGAACAGTCAAGGGACTCAGCAGTACATATGCATGTATCCACTCTCCCCCAAACTTCCCTCCCATCCAGGCTTGGAAGGTGGATTCTTAACCACTAGACCACCAGGGAAGTCCCCTAAGGGTCTTCAGTCCCTTTTCTAGATCTCTGAAGCACCCACCATTTTTCCTCAGCTCCGACTCCGCCTGCCTCCCTCTGTCTTCCTCTCACGTCCCGGGACAGTGGCCTGGTGAGCCCTGGAGGAGCTGCTTCCCGTGCCTCACCCAAGCTGCTTTACGCCCTGTGCTCTTCAGTCCATGCAGGCATCAGAGGGGCTGTCTGAAGTGGTATTTAAAGAACCTGAGTTGAAGCCTCTCAAACTTATTTTTATAAAATTCAAATCCCAATTCTCACAGAGAAACTGAGGGGACAGTAGAAGTACCTCCAAGACTCTAAAAGGGTCTTCATCTGCTCCTATTATTTTTCTCCCAATCTGTTCTTACTAACTTCAAGTCCACAGAGCAAATTCTCAAGATATCCTGCTTGGGCTTCAAGATAAATTCTATGTCCAGTTCTCCCATTTTGCTGTTGCAAAACATGTACTGATGTTCTGGTGTGAAACATATGCCTGTTTCTTAACATCGTTCCACATCAAGGGCTGTTCCTCCTCCCACTACTGATCAGCCTTATTTTCACTGCTTTCCACTGAACCCTTGCCCCACCTCTCTTGCTCTCTCTGCCTTTTGTTGTTCAGTCACCAAGTCATGTCTGAGTCTCTGTGACCCCATGGACTGCAGCACGCTAGGCTTCCCTATCCCTCTCTGCCTTTAACCTAGCTCTTAGCCCACTACCTGCTTTCTCGTGGAAAGCACTCAAGGCCGTTCTTTGAATGGAACTTGGCATATCAAAATCCAACTTATTCTTCATATCCCTGCCTCATCTGGGAAGCCTCCCTGGGTTCACAATGGTGTCCCTTCTCTACCCTTTGGTAGTTTCTGTGGGTTTGTATGGGGTTCCCAAGTGGCTCAGTGGTAAAGAATCCGCCTGCCGACACAGGAGGCATGGGTTTGATCCCTAGGTTGGGAAGATCCCCTGGAGGAAGAAATGGCAACCCACTCCAGTATTCTTGCCTGAAAGGTTCCATGGATGAGGAGCCTGGCAGGCTGCAGTCCATAGCGTTGCAAACACACACATATGCACAATGGGTCCATACATTTCAGTCCTTAACTGAGGGCAGGCCCTTATCTGTGTCCAGAATGCTTTCTTGTTTTAATCCTATTTTTGGCTGTGCTGGGTCTCTGTTGTTGCACACGGGCTTTCTCTAGTTGCAGCAAGCAGGGAATCTTCCCAGACCAGGGGTCAAACCTGTGTCTCCTTCATTGGTGGGAGGATCCTTAACCGCTGGACCACCAGGGACGTCCCATAATGCTTTCCTGGCATTATGATGAGTGAATGTTATCCTCCCCCATTCTTCAGGGATTGACTTTTGAATTCCGGTCGTCTTCCCTTGGCGTGCTGAACAGATTATTCCATTCTCTTCTTGCGTCGACCGTTGCTAGCCGGTGCTGCTATCACCTGTTCCTTGTTCTTTCTCATTAGCTGTCATTCTTCTGATTTTCTCAGGAGCTCCTCACTGTCTTTAAAATGCTGGCATTTCTCTACAGCATGTCTAGGTACCTTTATTTTTATCCTGATCAGTATATGGTGGATCTTTCCAATTGTAGGACTAGGAGATCTACCTATAAAATTTCCCACTTGTACATAATTAAATATTGACTATCTTTGCTCTTTTTATTCTTCCCCTCTGGAATGGTTATGAAACAGTATGAGAACTCCATGTCGCTTAACTTTCCGTTTTTTCATTTTCATCACTTTGTTCTGCATTCCTGGCGTATTCTGCTTCATCTTTTAGTCCATTAATTGTTTTTTTTTTAACAATTCAGTCTCTTTATTATTTTATTTCAGCAATTATCATTTTTATTTCCAAAAGCTCTTACCAATTCTTTTTCATAGTTACCTGTTCATGTTTCACAATAGCCCATTCTTTCATGATTTCTATACTGTTCTTTATCTAAGAATATTAAATGTGTTACTGTTCATGATCTCTTTCCTCAATGTTAAATCCTTTGCAGTGGTGTTGGTATTTATTTCAGTTCTTTTCATGGTGTTAGTACTTGGGCTGTACAAAAAGAGGCGACAGACAGTCAAAAGCCCAGCTGGGGAGTATCTCCAAGGGGCTGGTTGACTTCCAGTGGCTTCAGGGCCAGATTAGAGACGATGAGCAATGTCATGTCTCTGACCCAAGCTTACCTTTCCACTGTTTCCACTTGTGAGCAATCACTTCGTTCTCTCCACCTGCTTTACAGAAACGGAGTGGAGGGCACAGAGGGGTCAACCAGCGTGGTTGCTTCTGCCCTGGTATCGCGGGTAATCAATCCCCGGTGACTTCCCCCCGGACCTCACTACTCCCAGATTCCACCTCCTGGAAGCCTGGCAGGCCGTTTGCGGCAGAACTCCCGTAGTATTCCTGGGCCACTGCCCCCACTACAGCTTCCATCCATTAGTGATTCCTCACAATTCCTGGTCCACCGACTTCTTGTCTGCCTCCTTCTGAGCTTGGCTTTGTGTTCGTTTATTCATTTCCTGGCTTTATTGCACTAAAAGAAAACTGCTGTTCATTCCATCTCCCATCTTGAAACCAGAAGTCCGCTTTGCAAATTATAAAAGTGTTTTGCTTTTTTCCCCAAGAGTGCTGAAAACCATGATAAAACCTTTTCCTTTAAGATGAGGAGTTTCCAGGATTTTGTGCAAACACACACCACTGTTTGAGCATGCCAGCTAACAGGACATTTGCTGATAAGTACCAGCACTCATTGGCTTAGAACGTTACAAAATCCACCAGGGAATCCCAGACACTGTGCTGATGCTGAGGGCTGACTGTGTGCCATAGGTAGTGAGTGGATCCCTGGGGTTTTCTGGGGAGCTGGGGAGTCTCCCTTCAAGGCCCCAACCCCACTTCAAGCAGACCCATTCCCCTTTCTTGTTTCTGGCTTTTATCCTGTCTGCTTTTGCTCAAGCTGAGCCAATAAATAGCTCACATAGCCAGCATTCTTTTCCAGAAGGACAGATGTAACCCATCCTTGAAACTTCTCTGCTTTATTGTTCTATGATGTTGGCATAGGTTCTTCCAGTGGTGACTTGAAGGACTCAGGTGAGAAATAGTTGTCCCTAAAGTTTTTGGTTTAACCAGGTAGTCTTCTCTTAACATGATAAACACTGTTATCCTTTGTTTTCTTCTCTTTCAGTTTTGCTTCCTGGTTCAATTCAACACCATCTTAGTGTTCAGAATTCATTAATGGAAGCACAGCATTCTAGCAGTATAGCTATAGGAATAGCTTAGTTCTTTGTGTGGTCTATGTATCTTCAAGACATGTTTAACTAGTGATGATATGATGATACAGGCACTTATCTGTGCCAGATCCCTTATATCCTTGATAACTAATCTTTACAGAAGTCCCAAGAGGTTGATGATATGTTTAGCCCATTTTATACATGTGTTTGAGACAAAGAGAGGTTAGGTAAATGTCCAAAGTTACATATCTAGGAAGTGGTGGAGGTAGGATTTGAGCTTAGATCTCTCCTGTTTTAAAGTCCATGCTCTTTTCTTTCATCTCCATTCTTATGATTTTGCATTTGCTTTTACAAACCAACCTTGGAGATTGCAGGTTCAATTCCAGATTACCACTATAAAGCCAAATTACAATAAAGCGAGTCACGTGAATGTTTTGGTTTCCCAGTGCATATAAAAATCGTGTTGGAATTCCCTGGTGCTCCAGTGGTTAGGGCTGTATGCTTCCACTTCAGGGACTGTGGGTTCAGTCCCTAGTCAGGGAACTAAGATTCCACATGCCAAACAGCAGAGCCAAAAAAAAATGTTATGTTGACACTACACTGTAGTCCATTAAGCATTATGTCTAAAAAAAATGTGCAGACTTTAATTTTAAAAACACTTAATTGCTTAAAATAATGTTACCAGCCATCTGAAACTTCAGTGAGTCATAATCTTCTTGTAACAATGACATCAAAGATCACTGATCACAGATCACCATTACTTATATGATAACAATGAAAGAGTTTGAAATATGATGTTTGTTCAGTCACTAAGTCCTGTCAGACTCTTTGCAGCCCCATGGACTTCAGCCCCCCAGGCTCCTCTGTCCTTCACTATCTCCCTGAGTTTGCTCAAATTCATGTCCATTGAGTCAATGATGCTATCTAACTATCTCATCCTCTGCTGTCCCCTTCTCCTTTTGCCTTCAATCTTTCCCAGCATCAGGGTCTTTTCCATGAATTAGCTATTGGCATCAGGAGGCCATAGCATTGGAGCCTCACTTTCAGCATCAGTCCTTCCAATGAATATTCAGGGTGATTTCCTTTCAGATAAACTGGTTTGACCTTCTTGCAGTCCAAGCAATTCTGAAGATCCTCTCCAGCACCACAATTTGAAAGCACCAATTCCTTGGCACTCAGTCTTCTTTATGGTCCAATTCTCACATCCATACATGACTACTGGAAAAACCATGGCTTTTACTATGTGGACCTTTGTTAGCAAAGTGATGTCTCTGCTTTTTAATATGCTGTCTAGGTTTGTCATAGCTTTCCTTCCAAAGAACATACGTCTTTTAATTTCATGGCTGCAGTCACTGTCCACAGTGATTTTGGAGGCCAAGAGAAAATCTTTCACTGCGTCCATTTGTTCCCTGTTTGCCATGAAATGATGGGACTGGATGTCATCATCTTCATTTTTTAAATGTTGAATTTTAATAAGCTTTTTCACTCTCCTCTTTCACCCTCATCAAGAGACTCTTTAGTTCCTCTTCACTTTCTGCCATTAGAGTGGTATCATCTACATACCTGAGGTTGTTGATGTCTCTTCCAGCAATCTTGATTCCAGCTTGTGCTTCATCTAGCTCAGCATTTTGCATGATGTACTGCTAAGTCACTTCAGTCGTGTTCGACTCTGTGTGACCCCATAGACGGCAGCCCACCAGGCTCCCCCGTCCCTGGGATTCTCCAGGGAAGAACACTGGAGTGGGTTGCCATTTCCTTCTCCAATGCAGGAAAGTGAAAAGGGAAAGTGAAGTCGCTCAGTCATGTCCGACTCTTAGCCACCCCATGGACTGCAGCCTCCCAGGCTCCTCCTTCCATGGGATTTTCCAGGCAAAGTACTGGAGTGGGGTGCCATTGCCTTCTCTGATGATGTACTCTGCATATAAATTAAATAAGCAGAGTGACAGTATACAACCTTGTCATACTCCTTTCCCAATTTTGAACCAGTCAGTTGTCCCATATTCAGTTTTAACTGTTGTTTCTTGACCTGCATACAGAATTCTCAGGAAACAGATAAGGTGGTCTGGTGTTCCCATCTCTTTAAGAGTTTTCCAATTTGTTGTGATCCACACAGTCAAAGGCTTCCCTGACGGCTCACTGGGTAAATAACCCACCTGTAATGCAGGAGACACAGGAGTCGTGGGTTTGAACCCTGGGTCAGGAAGATCCCTTGGAGGAGGAAATGGCAACCCAGCCCAGTATCCTTGCCTGAAAACTCCATGGACAGAGAAGCCTGGTGGACTACAGTCCAAAGGGTGGCAGAGAGGCAGACAGGACCGAGCAACTAAACACAGGCACACACAACAAGTACACAGTCGAAGACTTCAGCATAATCATTGAAAAAGAAGTGGATGTTTTTCTGGAATTCCCTAGCTTTCCCTGTGATCCAAGGAGTGTTGGCAAATTGATCTTTGGTTCTTCTGCCTTTTGTAAACCCAGCTTGTACATCTGGAAGTTCTTGCATACAGATGAAGCCTAGCCGGAAGGATTTTAAGCATAACCTTGCTAGCATCTGAGATAAGTGCAATTGCACAGTAGTTTGAACATTCTTTGGCATTGCACTTCCTTGGGATTGGAATGAAAACTGACCTTTTCCAGTCCTGTAGTGAGAATGACCAAAATGAGACAGGAAGATATGAAGGGAGCAACTGCTGTTGAAAAAATGGCACCAGTAGACTTGCTCAATGCAGGGTTGCCACAGACCTTCAATTTGTTTAAAAAAAAAAAATGCAGTATCTGTAGAGCACAATTGAGTGAAGCACAAGAAAACAAGGTATGTCTGTATTCACAGTAGCTCGTAGCTTCTCTCTAGTAAATGAAAACTACCATACGTGATGATTAAGAACACAGATACACAGGGACTTCCTGGTGGTCCAGGGGGCCTGGGTTCCACCCCTGGTCAGGGAACTAGACCCCACAGGCCGCAACTAAGCGTTCACATGCTGCATCCTGCACACCGCGACTAAGACTCGGTGCAGTCAAATAAATAAATAAAAGTAAATTCTAGAAAAGGATAAATTAAAATTACCTTTTAACAACAACAAAACTAAAAAGAACAAAAATGTTTAGAGCTTCCGCCACGGTACATGGTAGAGTGTAAGCTCAGCAAACCCTCCCTGATGTATTAGTTTGATTGCTGTTCTGTTTTCATTCGCTTATGTACATACTTAGAGTTTAAATTTATGGATGTGCCAGCAATGACTTGTACACCAAGAATCACCTGTGATCATCACCAGAGCTAGCATGTGTTGGTAAGACGCTGGCCACCTGCACATAAGAGACTTCCATTTCTCATTACCCTTTCCTGGAGAGACTCCAATGGGACGTGTTAAATATCTGCCTGCCACGTGCCTGCTGCGCTCCCAGTGCTCTCCCCTGAAGTTGAATTACTAGTAGGTAGCATTTGCCCTCCTTTACCAAGCGCTGCTGCACATTCCCTTCTGTGGTCATCATGGAAACCCTGCTCGTGGGCGTGATTGTTCTTCCCCTCCTCTCTGTTTTGTGGCATGGCGTCTCAGGCCCGGGCCTGAGCGGGGCTGTTCAGGCGGCCAGAACCAAGCCCAGCCTCTGCTCCTGCGCTGGGTCTGTGGCTGCCCTTCCTCTGTGGTCTGGGCAGCAGAGCGCACAGCAGAACTGCACCCACAGCCCTCTGCCTCAGTGGTTTCTCACCTCAGGCACCGTTTCCCTCCCCCCGCCCCAAGCAGGGTCCACTTTCCAGGGCAGGGCTGGCTTGTGGTAAAGACCCAGGCTCTGGAGCCTGCTCCCCAGCCTTAGACTCCCACCTCCACCCCTGATATTCCGTGTGAGCCTCTGTGAGTCCTTCAGCTCTCATGGGGCTCAGCTCTGCAAGTGGACAATGGCGTGAAAATCCCTGTCTTCTCGGGTGGCTGTAATGATTAGTCAGCTCTCCTGTGCACAGAGCCTGCTGACGTATTGCTGTGTATTCGTTTGCCCTCGCTGCCCTCACCAAAGACCACAGACTGGTTGGTTTAAACAGCAGAGGTGTATTTTCTCATATTCTTAAGGCTGGATGTTCAAGGTCAAGGTGTCAGGTTTAGCCTCTTCTTGGTTCACAGCCGGTCACTTCCCTGGGTTCACACGTGGTCTCCCCTCACGCTGGATGTTCTGTGTCCTAATCTCCTCTTAAAAGGATAACAATTCACAACCCCACCCCAACGACCCTGTTTTAACTTAATTACCTCTTTAAAAGCTCTGTTTTCAAATATAGTCACGGTCTAAGGTAGGGAGGTTAGGGCTTAGTGTGTGAATGCGGGGCGGGGGGGTGCGCCTCAATGCAGCCCATAATATCGAGCATGTGCATTTTTCACCCATGTGAATTCAGCCACATGGTTCTAAACAAAAAGGAGACAGGAAACATAAGATCTTAAATAATATGAGTGATTCTACCCACCATTCCAGTCAACGAGCCAGTCAATGAGCCTGTGTCCCAGAGGGATAGAGAGATGAGAGGGGGGTCTGTTAAACTTCCATCAGCATCAGTTCCCCTGTATCCATACAGGAGCGGGTGTGACTCCCACAGTTAAGGATGCACGTTTTTCATACACCGTGTCTGTAAACACCAGCCAGCATCTTTGTCTGGTGCTCAACCAAAGGAGCAATGATCAAGGCTAGTTTGGGCTGTACTGGGGGTTTGTCTTGAACCACTTCAGAATTTTAGCAGACACTGCTGGTGGACTGCCCTGCATCCCCGCCCCCTGACTGCTTCCCACCCCCTATGCTCGCCTGAGCGCACCACCCCGAAAGGGGGGAGGTTAATGTCCAGGCGGTGGGGGGACTAGGAGTCAGGAGGTCAGTGTCCCCACCCCGTGTCTGATTCTGCACTGTCTCTCATAGGGTCCTGTTGAATTAAGCCCCGCTGGCCTAGAGCCTTCAGAGAAGGCAATGGCACCCCACTCCCGTACTTTTGCCTGGAAAATCCCATGGATGGAGGAGCCTGATAGGCTGCAGTCCATGGGGTCGCTAAGAGTCGCACACGACTGAGCGACTTCACTTTCACTTTTCACTTTCCTGCATTGGAGAAGGAAATGGCAACCCACGCCAGTGTTCTTCCCTGGAGAATCCCAGGGATGGGGGAGCCTGGTGGGCTGCCATCTCTGGGGTCGCACAGAGTCGGACACAACTGAAGTGACTTAGTAGTAGTAGTAGGCCTAGAGCCTTAACCTGTTCCTAATTGGCCCTCCCTTTCCTCACTTCCGCTTCCTGGAACCATCTCTCAAATTACCTACCTACACCAGAGTTCATGTCTCAAGGACTGCTTTTTTGAGGAATCCTAAAGTAGACAAGCACCTACCCCTGTGTAAGATGTTTCTTATACACAGCAGTCTCCATAGATGGTCCGCCTGGTAGATACAGTCTGGGAACCTGCTGAATGTAAAGTCTCTGATTGTAGAGCCTCAGTCGCACGTGGGCTCTCCCGGCCCACCCTGGCCCCTGGCCCTGCCTCCATTCTTACTCAGAGCTTTCCTCTGCCCTCCCTTTCAGGTGATTGAGAAGAACTTAAGCGGCTGGTGGTACATTCAGATTGAAGATAAGGAGGGATGGGCCCCAGCGACCTTCATTGACAAGTATAAGAAGACTAGCAATGCCTCAAGACCCAACTTCCTGGCTCCGTTGCCCAACGAGGTGGCACAGCTCCGGCTGGGGGACGCAGCAGCAATGGAAAACAGCTCGGGCAGTGAAGCCAGCGGCCCCTCCCGGCCCCTGCCCGACGCCCCGCACAGCTCAGGGGACTCCGGGACGCCGTGGGCCAAAGACTGGAAGGGTGGTAAGGAGGTGCTGAGGAAGGCGTCTTCAGACACGTCTTCGTGTGCAGGCTACGAGGAGATCTCAGACCCCGACCTGGAGGAGAAACCCAGCCTCCCTCCCCGGAAAGAATCCATCATCAAGTCGGAAGAGGAACTGCAGGAGCGGCAGAGGATGGAGCAGTTCAGGGGTTCCTCACCCAAGCCACCTGGCATGATCTTGCCAATGATCCCAGCCAAACATGCCCTGCCAGCCCGGGACAGCAGGAAAGCAGAGCCCAAACCTGAGAAAAGCAAGTTGTTCCAGCTGAAAAATGAGACAGGGCTGGAGTGCGGCCACAGAGTGCTGGCCAAGGAGGTGAAGAAGCCCAGCCTGCGACCTATCTCCAAATCCAAAGCTGGCCTGCCGGAGGAGAAGCCGGAAGCCGTTCCCCAGAACCTTTTCTTGAAGTCCAAACCTCAGGTTAGGCCAAAACCAGCTCCTTCCCCCAGGACAGAGCCACCTCAGGGCGAAGACCAAGTGGACATCTGTAACCTCCGGAGCAAGCTCAGGCCTGCCAAGTCCCAGGAGAAGGCCTCTGTAGACGGAGAGAGCAGCCACCAGGCGGGAGGAGGCCAGGATGGGGCCTTCAGTCGTGGCTTCCCTCCAGGGGAGGGGCCTGGCCGTGCCCAGGACAGGACGAGCAAGCAGGAGGGGCCCAGCCCAAAGGAGGCGCCCTGCAGAGCCCCTCCAAGGCCAGCCAAGACCACCGATCCTGTGCCTAAGGCCACGCCAGTCCCTCTCCAAGAGGCATCCCTCCAGAGACCTGTGGTCCCACCTCGGAGACCGCCACCCCCCAAGAAAACCTCCTCATCATCTAGGCCCCTTCCAGAGGTCAGAGGTCCACTTCCAGAGGTCAGAGGGCCCCTTCCAGAGGTCAGAGGGCCGCAGCGGGAGAGCAGTGAAGGCAAGGCAGCTCCTGCCCCAGGCCGGGCCCTGCTTGTCCCCCCGAAAGCCAAACCTTTTCTCTCCAACTCCTCAGGGGGCCAGGATGACATGCGAGGCAAAGGTGGGCTGGGGCCACGGATGATGGGCAAGACGGGAGAAAACAAGGAGAAAGTGGCTGCAGGTCCCTTCCCCAGCACCGATGGCCCGAAGGACTTGTACGTGGCCATGGCCAACTTTGAAGGAGACCAAGATACCAGCAGCTTCCAGGAGGGGACGGTGTTCGAGGTCCGGGAAAAGAACAGCAGCGGCTGGTGGTTCTGCCAGGTCCAGAGTGGGGCCCCGTCCTGGGAAGGGTGGATTCCTTCCAACTATCTCAGAAAGAAGCCCTAGCCGCCTCCTCTCCTGCCTGGAGGTCTTGCGTGTCCCTGCTGGCTTTACCCACATATTTAATATGCCTCTTAATTTATCATCCTCCACGCAACGTCAAAGGAAGGAAGAATGGAATACTGTGGTTTCTTTCCCGGCTGGAGAGTGATCCCTCCCATCATAGCATCCCCTGGAGGCTTCGAGGCCACACCCCTTTCTCTTGACTCAACATCCCTGCCTTAAGGCCAGTGGCATTCCTGCCCAGCAGCTTGCTGCCCACCCAGCAGTGGGACCCTGACTCTCTGAGGCTTCTGGGACCAGAACCCATCATCTGGAGAAACTGCAGAAACGGTTTCTCGTTGCTCGGATCAGACAGAGTCCTAAGAATGTCCCCAGCTTCCTACCCAGTTCGTTCATGTCCAGCGACTTGATTCACTCGCTTCCCAAATGCCTGGTCCCAGAAAGAACTTTCGTGTAGAAGTCGTCTCTGTTGCTGATCCCAGGGAGGTGTCCTCTTGCCCAAGGCCTTAGGTCCCCGGGCCTCTCAGGTTCAAGCAGATGCAGCTGCCCCAGGCATGGGGCCTGGAGGCCCGCCCAGCCGTCCTCCCTTCTGTGCTGGGACCGTGATCAGTTCTAGAGGAGTGCAGCCAGCTGCAAGCATGCTTCACTTTCCTGCTGCAGACTCTGGTCCAATCCAATGCATTTAAACAAGAATCCCCAAGGCTTTTGGGGGGCCTTTCACTTCTGCCTCCCTAGTGCCAGAATCTCAAAGTTCGTTTGAGAAAGGGGACCCTTCACAGGCCACACCCCCTGGGAACTCCTCTTTGCTGAGTAGCTAATTGGTGCCAAACGCTGTACTTGGCACTTTCCCTTCATGTGGAGCCCTCACAATAGCCCTCTCTGATCCAGTGTACCTGTTTTATAGATGAGGAAACTGGGGTTCGGTGTGCCCAAGGGCACACTAGCTGGGAAGAGGAGGGAAGGGGGTGTGAGTCTAGGCTGGCCTGACCTCCATGCCTGTGCCCTGTGAGAGCCAACCAGGCGGGGGAGAGGGAGATACCGGTGGGCTGCCATGGGTGTGTGTCAGGGGGCCACGTGGCTGCTCCCGCTCCCACCACCCCTCCAACCCCTTGTGGCATCTGCTAAAGGCTGCCCTGAACCCCCACAGCTGCACCACCCAGGGGCTGCCCAGCACCCTGGTGTTGCCACGGAGCCCTGCTTCCTGCTCTTGTTCTTGTGCCCCCCGGGGGATAGAGCTTATGAAGCAAGGGGAGCCAAGGTGGTCTCACATGCCAGTCCCAAGGGGCCCCAGTGGCTCAAGGGCCAGCGGCTGGATCTCCAGCAGACAGAGCAGAGTTAAGCAGTAGCCCCATAGCGGAGCCCAGGGGCCAGGCAGAACCTTCTGTCTCTCTCTGCTGCTGCTTCCTGCTGCTCTCTGGTTCTCGAAGAGTAGTTTTCTTCCTTTTCTTTTTTTTCCACGCATTCTCCCTCTCTGTGGTCTCGTGGGAAGGAACCCAGGGCAGCCCTTGCACCCATTTGACTGATGTGGTTCACTGAGGCACACAGAGGCACAGTTACACTACAGAACAAGAATCAGGACCCAGGGTTTCTGGCTCCTAGCCCACAGCCTGTGGCCCAGGTTGCCTGGGCTGGGGTAGGGCTGGGAACGACGTGAGAGGGCAGCACACACCCTATCCCCCTCTTCCCTGCAGGACAGGAAGTAGCCCCGTCCTGCCCCAGAGGCTCTGACTCAGAGCCGTCATCTGCTGCCATGCTCTTGTGGCTTCCTGGGGGCTGCTCGCAGTGCCAAGGACTGATGTGCAGACAGTCCTCTACGCTCTCCCCCGACTCCCGTCCTGCCCCCCGCCCCCACTGCCACGTGGGCTGTGGACGCTGCTGCAGGAGAAGGAGCCTCCCCTGATCCACAGTAGCATCTTTATTCCTTCCTTCAGCAGGTCTGTACATCCCACACCCCAGAGTCTGGGGCAGGGCTCCAAGGTTCCCTTGCAGCACCCGCTTGCCCCTTGGCCCTGTGCCCAGAACTTTGCAGGGGTGAGTAGCAGCCAGAGGCAGGAGAGAGAATGGGAGAGGGCCACCCACCCTCCAAGTTCACCTCGTCTTGGGGGAGGCCCCGTAGCATGTTTCCCTGTTTTTGACCCACGTTGGTTTAAACACCATTTGTGAAGCTGTTAGGTAGGATTTGACTACCTTTCAAAAGACAGAACTCTCAATTTTTTTTTTCCAATTCTTTCTCTGCCTTCATGAAACTTTTCACTATTTTGTGAGAGCCTATGTGCCAGGCGCTGAGTAAAGACCAGGCCGTGGGTGGCTCCATGCCTGGCTGTGAAGAGCTTGGGTTCTTGTGTGCGGATTCCACTGAAGGGGTTTGTCATTGACCTCATCTCCTCCTCTGAGGGGTCAGCTAGGTGGGAAGGACAGCTTCTCCCTTTTCCAGGGCAGAAAGTTTTCCCTGCACTTGAAAGAATTCGCCTTTTTACTATTATTCTGACGTGAACTGAAGGTACTAAAGCCACACTCCTCTCTGTTCACCATTCTTTCTTGAGGATGCCTTTGTAGCCTGAGTCTTGTCTCTCCAGCTCTTCCTATCGCAGTGACAGCACTTCCCCAGGTAGCTGCAAGGGGTGGTCCCGGTGGCCAGGGGCGCTCCCTCGCTGTCCTCCCCTGGGGACCTAGGTTTACACCATCCAGGACTGTAGCCACCACTCTGTGAGCCTTTGCTGGAACAAATGCAAACTTCCTGGACCTGGAGTCACCACCGTGGCACACGTCATAGGAATGGCGTGGGGCCGTAGGAGTATCTGCCGTGCCGAGCGCCGGGCAGGTTACCGGTGCTCAACACTCCCTCCTTTAACATCCTCTTCGCTTCAACCCTGTGAGGTGCATAGGGTCAGCCCCAATCTGCAGTGAGAACATTGGGGTTCAGAGGATGAAGTCACATGCCCAGCATCATCCAAACAGTGACCAAGCCAAGACTTGAATCCGGGAATTTTTCTCCCCAGGGCCCATGACCTTTCCTCTGCCGTCAGCAGTGAAATGTTGATGATGCTTTCAGGGAAGCAGTGACCCTCCCTCTTAATTTAGATTTTTCCTCCCCGGCCCCACAATCACACACGTCAGTAGGTCACAGGCCAAATGCCAGTCCAAAAAAGGCAGGTATCCTTGGGATGGCTATCTTATCTTACATCTTAGGGTAAGACTGCAGCTCGTGGTAACACTAAATCTTTGGGAAAAACAGTTTTAGGACCTAAAATAAGCCTTTGCTCAAGTTTTTTACTCTGAATTTATTTGCCATTTGATGGATTTATGTCCCAGTCTCAGGATGAGACTTGGGGAGAGCTGGGCTGCAGCTGGAGCCCTGCCAGGCTTCCAGGAGGTGTGTTAGGTGTCAAAGCCTCTCGCTGTGATTGGTTTCTTAGGCCAAGTTCTTGGCCTTAAAACATTTCTGGGCACACTGGGGATTTCCTCATCAAATAGAATGTAGGAAAACAAACTTGCCACATTAAAGGACCAGTGCCAAATCTCCCCAGTTTGGAAGGCCCTCTGCTTAGGCTGAGAGATGGGACAGTCTAGTATTCATTCAGTTTGTACTCAGTGGGATGGAGAAGAAATGGCTCCTGCCCTCAAATAGCTGGCAAGTCAACATCAAGAACAGGCGCGTGCGTGGCCCGGCTCAGCTCCCATCCTCTGTTTGAGTCTCGGGCTGCTCTCTGGGAGGTCTCGCCCTTCACTTTGGGCTGTGACATTGGACACAAAACAGCCTGAGTCACGTGTGGCAGTCTTGTCCCCTCCTTGATTTCCCAGGCCCACCCTTCAGGGCTTCTGCTGCAAACAGCCATATATGACATAGACCAAAGATAACCTATCGTCAGACCGTGGGGCCTGAAAGAGGAGGAGACTGGCTGGCACTGAGGCCTGAGGGTGCAGAGAGCCCTCCCGTGGCCTGCAGGAATTGCTCCTAACTCGGCTAAGCTTCTCACGTCCAGATGCGCCTCAGCCCGTGAAGATCACAGAGCTGTGGAGCTGCAGGGTTAAATCGAATGGGCTCCAGAGTGGCCCAACCCCAGATTGTACCATCCAGCCCCTGGGGGTAACATCGGCTTTCTGGTGCTACCTTGCCAAGTTCTCAAGCCACCCATTGTGTGCCAGCATCCTACCTTCTCTGCCACTTCTATCTATACTCCAAAGTCAGCCTTTTTGGCTCCACTCGGGGACAAGGGACTCAACTTCTGTTGTCCTTAAAGAGACCAAACCCAGTGCCACGGCCAGCATCCTTCACTTCCGGGTCTTTATAAACATACAAAAGGAGGTGCCCCTGCCAGGCTTACTACAGCAATAAGCAATCCTAACACAACTAAAGGTGTCCATATTTTATCCCGGTGTGTGCCTGTCTATGCCATTGTGCCCAAGAAATCGTTAATAGCCAGCCCCCTTCATTCTCAGGGGGTGATGACACAATGGTCACCTTGGCTACAACCCACATTTCCTGCTTCAGGAAGCCACCAAGTAACTAGGATGTTTCTGGCATGCCTCCAGAACAGTGGGCACTGACAGCATTGCCCACCACCTGGTGTCTGCTCCCAGGACGATGCTGCAGGTCTCTGGGTATCTCAGTACTCCCCGTACCCGTGGCAAGCTGACAAATTCTGGTGGTGGTTTTTGTTTCCTTTTCACACACACACAAAAATACATGAACATATATAATGTGAGGGGGAGGGGCGATGAACAATGAGTTAGCTGTAGCATGTATGAACTATATACTTTACCATTAGACTTTTCTTTCTTTTTTTTTTTTTTAATAAAGAGTGCTTGACTGGTTTCAAGCTTCATTGTGAAGATGTGTCTATGGATTTTATTTGGCTGAAGAAAGGGTGAGTAGCTTTGTGCCCTCACGTCTTGGCCTGGATTCGAAGATCAGAAAGCAGAAGCCTGTGTGAGCTCGATTTGGGCATTGCTTAGAAATAGGGATGACTTCTCTCTGGGCTCTTGTGCACTTTGATTCTTTTAACTGCAGTATTCAGAAACCAAGAGCAAGCTTCCTTGTATTTGCTGGGTCTCCTCCATCTTGGCCCGGTGTCTAAAGATGGAAAACTTTATGTGTTCAGAGAGCTTGGACCTCTCTCTGGCATTGCCTGCTGATGGACAGGGAGGTGGTGGGTGTAGCCAGGGTTAGGACTGCCCAGGCCGCTTTCTCCTGGGAGGCGGAGAGCATTGCCTGTTGGACTTTCCAAAGGGCTGAGCTAAGGAAAAGCCAACCACCAGTGTGGAGCCTCCTCGGTCCCAGGTGAATCTTTAAACAAAAGGACGTGACCACCCACCTTCCTAAGAACAGAAGAATGGAACCAAGCAGAGCCCCTGCAACAGAAG
The DNA here is from genome assembly GCF_032452875.1 of Bos javanicus. NCBI lineage: Eukaryota > Metazoa > Chordata > Mammalia > Artiodactyla > Bovidae > Bos > Bos javanicus. The sequence goes on along the minus strand of NC_083887.1, from coordinate 4,001,399 downwards.
AACTTCAACGGGGAGTGTTTATATACAGTATTCATCCCGCCTTGGAGGAAACAGTCTAAAGCTGTGATCTTCTGGTGCACCATAAGAATCATCTTTGTTCATATATTAAACTCTGTTCCCATAAGAAAAGTCGTTATGTGGTTTACCCCCTGCTCCTTCCCCTCCCCCCCTGCCAAGGAGCATTTTCTCCCAAATCTCCCAAACCAGGAGGGCTTAGTCACAAGAGCACAACTGCTAATGACCACGGCATGGCTTCCCAGGGCAGGTGCGCAGTGGCCCCACAGCCTCATGGCTTGGGATGGGAACTGGTCAGGAGTTACGACTTTGTCTCTCAGGGGTCTCTTACCATTCCCCTCCTTCAGGTCTGCCTTGGCACTGGCATACTCACCAGTCCTCTCCTGTTGCAGGAATGCCATGCCAAGCACGAGCCTGCTCACCCACAGCTGCAAACACTCCAAGGGGTCGTGGTGAACTCGGGGGTAAAGCTCATATCGAGGGGCCACTCTTCCCATTCCTTCTCTAGTTCATGTCCATCTGCTCCAAGTGTGACACCTCGTCATTTTGCAACCCCCATGCCTCCCAGTCACCAGTTCTCAAATTTTGGTGACCAGAAGATTTAGTCAGGGGGCTTGCCAAAGTGTGCATGCCTGGGCTGCAGCCCCTGAAGGTCAGAATCAGCAGGAATCTGCATCCTTTAAAAGTACATTGTGGGGCTTCCCAGTGGTTAAGACTGCTTTCCCAATGCAGGGGGCCTGGGGTTGATCCCTGGTCAGGGAACTGGATGCCACGTGAAGCAACTAAGTGTTCACGTGCCGCAACTAAAGATCTAAGGTCCCACGTACTGCAGCTAAGACCCGGTGCAGCCAAATAAGAAAATTGTTAAGTACATTGTGAGGAAATGGTCTGCATGCTGCACTGTGAAGAAATGTCCAAACTCAGCTGCTTGCCTGGCATTGTATAAGTGTTCAAAAATGGCGCGTCATACTAATGTGATCATGTCACCATTATTTTTCTGAGCATTTGCTGTGTGCCAGGCCTGGGGGCACATTGCCTACACTTTCATTTCATCCTCAGAATGCTCCGTGAAGTAGATACTGCATTTTACACTTGTGAAGGTGCTAAGTTTCAGGAAGGTGAAGACACTGGCTGAAGGTCTCGCGTAGCTAGGACATGGCATGTCTGACCCTAAAACTGACTTTTTTACCCCATAATATGTCTCCTCCCAAATGCTAATCTAGGCACATTTCTTATCCTGATGTAATTCTTTCCTGGGTTCAAAATCATACTCAAGAACTACTTTCTGTTTCCAAAACCTAAGACTGCAATTAAGAGGAAAGGCCTACTTTTTGTTGAGTACATGCTATTGGCTGGTTGCGAGCCTGCGTGCTCAGTCGTGTCCGACTCTGTGCAACCCCATGGACTATAGCCCACCAGGCTCCTCTGTTCATGGAATTTTCTAGGCAAGAACCCTAGAGCAGGTTGCCATTTCATGTTCCAGGGGATCTTCCTGACCTGAACCCACATCTCTTGTGTCTCCTGCCTTGGTAGGTGATTCTTTACCACTAGTGCCACCGTGGCTAGTTACCTTGTACGTATTGTCTCTTCAGTCTTCACTGCAATTCTTCTAGGTTGGGATTATACCCATTTTATAGTTGAGCTTCCCTGGTGGCTCAGATGGTAAAGCGTCTGCCTGCAATGCGGGAGAGCTGGGTTTGATCCCTGGGTTGGGAAAATCTCCTGGAGAAGGAAACGGCAACCCACTCCAGTACTCTTGCCTGGAAAATCCCAGACAGAGAAGCCTGATAGGCTGCAGTCCATGGGGTCGCAGAGTCGGACACGACTGAGCGACTTCACCTCACTTATAGATGAGGAAATTAATAGTCTGAGAAATTGTTCACAGATTGTCACAGCTAATATGAGGATGACCTTGGATCTATAGCTCCTTAATAGAATAAATCTATAATTTTTCCATTCAGCATTTTCTAAAGTGTGCTCTCCAAAACAAGTGTCAACACATAATGAAATAAGTGTCCTGTGAACACATTCATTTGAGAACTGCTTGGTAAAATTAAGTTATTCTGTTTTTGTTTGGTGTGGGGGTTCTTCATTTTATTCTGTTTTTTTGCAGAACTTTTTGAAGCTCCTTGTGTAAAACCATGTAGTATGACTATCTGAGAGGGGGTTTATTTATAGCTAATTCTTCAACTGTACTAGACTGAAACCACAAAGCATCTAGCAAGAGTACTATTTCATGTCATAAATGCTGGAAAAGGTCAAACTTTACATTTCATCTCTACCTTGAGTTCTGAACTCAAGCTGATCCCTCCTAATTCCAGCTGGAACTCCACCCCTCCCTGCAGCCCAGGCTTCAGTGCTGTCACTCACAGCATTGTGATTACAAAGTATTAATACTTCTTTGAATGGAGCCATGAGCTTCAAGTCTTCCTATTTGCTATTGGTCTAACTTGGAGCTCTCCAAGTGGATTTCCCCATAGCAAGATCACCACTCAAGTAGGAAACTTCAGAAAACAGCCCCTGGAAATGGAATTTGTTTTCTAGCTCATAAACAAGTTTTCCTTCAGAGACCTGTAAATTAGTGGCAGTGTTCAGAGCATTCAAAAGCAAGTCAGTAAAGTCCAGATTCATCTCCTCTTAAGACCCTGGAGGCCCAGATCCTACAATAAACTGTGTTCTCTGTTTCACTTTCAACTGCAGGGAACTTTAGCCACACATGTGTACAGTCTAGTATAGAATAGTGGTCTTCAGATGGTTTTCATTGTATACCTGATGGAATATTGATAGAAAAATATTTCGCACAAATGCGATAATAATAATATAAAAACATATATCCCTAAATAGATATATCATGTACAACAGGGGTCCCTTTCTTTTTCGGCACCAGGAACCTGTTTGGTGGAAGACAATTTTTCCATGGACCACAGAGGGTGGGGGATGGTTTGGGGACGATTCAAGCACACTACATCTATTGTGCTCTTTATTTCCATTATTACTTCATCAGTTCCATTTCAGACCATCAGGCATTACATACCGAGGCTGAGGACCCCTGATATATGATATTGTTAGGTGGAAAGTTCTCACACCCCGTGCCTGGGGTTCCTTCCCACAGGCAGGGAGAGCTCCATTAGCATGCTGCTCCAGCCCCCCCTTCTTCCCTCTCCCTATAGAAGAAGAGGGAATGATACAGAAGACTGCTACTTGGGACTGCAGGAGCCAGGCATGTGTAGCTCAGCCCCGCCTCTCCTGTGTGGGGACAGATGTCTTCAGGGAGTACCCCTTCCCCTCTTCCTCTGTCAGTGGGAGGCTTACTAGTTCAGGGCCCCCCCAGAAGCCATCCTGTGCTTTTCAGGGGTGCCTGTGACTGGATCAAGGGACATGGCTATTTCTGAAATTCAGCCTTAGGAAGCCCATTAACCACCACACACCTCACCTAAGCAGATTCTCGCATGGCTCTCTCAAGGGGAAAGGTGGCATTTTGTTCTCTGGTCCCTGGATCCCTCTGTCTTTCTTGGCTACTTCTGAACTCAGGTAAGGAGAAAGGGGAGCAAATTATGAGGGTCCTGAAAAACTGTCTACTGGCTACTGATTTAGGCTAGTTTTAGCTGATTATTATAATAACTATGACATAGTATAATGAAATAGATACTCAAATTTTAAAGTGAAGGATAAGTTAAAACTATGTGAAATGAAAAGATCTAGGTTTCCTCTGTGCTCCAGTGGTTTGTCTTCTCTGTCCCCCTGGAACATGCGGACCCAGTGACAAAGGAACCATGACCGACTTTGGGGTTGGACCTGGCTTTGAGTTCTGTCTCCTCCCCACCATCCTTCTCTGATACTCAGCTTTCTCATCTGTAAAATGCCTTTCTCACAGAGTTGTTGTGATGTATAATGGAATAATACATGCCTTGCACAGGGCTTCCCAGGTGGCTCACTGGAAAAGAATCCTCCTGCCAGGTAGGAGATGCAAGTTTGATCCCTGCATTGGGAAGATCCTCTGGAGAAGGAAATAGCAACGCATTCCAGAATTCCTGCCTGGAAAATCCCACAGATAGAGGAGCCTGGCGGTCTACAGTCCATGGGGTTGCAAAGAGCTGGACATGACTTAGCAACTAAACAATGACATGCCTCACACATAGTAGGCACTTCTAACAGGACATCATAATCATTACTGCTCCTATGAAGAGTCAAAAACAATGAACATTCTTTAAATATTTTTATTGCCTAGTACATGAGTTGAAAGACTTTTTCTTAAAGAGCCGGATAGTAAATATATGGGACTCTGGAAACCAAAACGCAAAACCAGAATATTATTCAGGGATTTACATAACTATTTAAAATGGAACCATTTGAACATGTAAAAGTTATTCTTAATTCTGTGAAAAAACAAGCAGCCGGATGTAGGCCCAAAGGCTACAGGTTGCTGACCCCTGACTAGGTGTATATCCATTTCCTACTTTACTACTTTTCTCTAAATGAAAGTTTTTCCAAAGTGGGTTTATGAAACATCAGTCCTTCACATAATCCTGAAAAAGCATGATCCTGTGTGGTCAGGTTCATTTGGCAAACACTTGCATGAGTGTTCTCCAGGCCTCCCCGCTTGGAATCCCACTTGGGTCACACACTAGCACGGCTCTCAGAAGACCGCAGTAAAGACGCTGTTTAACCTATTTAATCCAGTGTGACAAAGTGTATCTCATAACAGAATTTTTTTCACATAACATTTATGGACATCTCACAGAACACACTTTGCAAAATGCTGCTGTAGATTCTAGAGTTTAATGGCTATTCAGCATTTCACTGTATTAAGTTGAGTTTATGCTCCACCATGATGCATCCACCTGAGAACTCTGGCTTGGACACTGTGTTAGTTAGTATCTTTGGCAGAGTGAACAGGCCAAGTTGGGCTTCAGTTTGCAAGAGCTGCAGGTTTGCTGATTTTCCTCCCTGTGTTTATCTCGGGACCATAAGAATGCTCACTTGGAGAGCCAGAGAAGTGCCTCTCGGAAGGATCAGGATGCCTCGGGCGGCACTCGTGCACCTTGGGAAGTAGGTAGAGCTGCTGTGTGTTCTTGAAGAAGATTGAAAACCAGGCCCGTCCTTGCTGCTGTGACACGGATTTGCTAAGCTACTTTCACTGTATGTCGTGTGTGTGTATTCACTGTATATTGTTTGCATAGTGTGAATGCACGCAATACCTCTGAACTGTATACTTAAAAGTCAGAGAAGATAAGTATCATGTGATATCACTTACACACAGAGTCTTAAAAAATGTTACAAATGAACTTATTTACAGAAATACTCATAAACCTAGAAAACAAACTTAACGGTTGCCACAGTGAAAGGTGAGAGTAAAATATACATAACACAAAATTTAACATTTCAATCATTTACTGGAGAGGACTCTGGAGAGTCCCTTGGACTGCAAGGAGATCAAACCAGTCAATCCTAAAGGAAATTGCCCCGAATATTCATCAGAAGGACTGTTGCTGAAGCTCCAGTGCTTTGGCTACCTGATAGGAAGAGCTGACTCATTGGAAAAGACCCTGATGCTAGGAAATATTGAAGGCAAAAGGAGAAGAGGGCAGCAGAGGATGAGATGGTTAGATAGCACCACTAACTCAATGGACATGAATTTGAGCAAACTCTGGGAGATAGTGGAGGACTGTAGCCTGGCCTGCTATAGTCCATGGGGTTGCAAAGAGTCAGACACAGCTTAGCAACTGAACAACAGCAACAAATTGACCGTATACCCTGTATGGGCTCATTTCCGAGCTCTCTATTCTGGTCCACCGATCTGTGTGTTTGTTTTTATTGCCAGTATCATACTACATTTATTACTATAGCTTTGCAATATGGTTTGAAATCAGGGCATGTGATGCCTCTAGCTTTGCTTTACCTTCTCAAGATAGCTTTAGCTATTCAGCATCTTTTGTGGTTCCATACAAATTTTAGGATTGGAACTTTGCTAGGGATTGCATGGAACCTGAAGGTTGTTTTGGGTAGTATGGACATTTCACAATATTAATATTTTTAATCGGTGAGCATGGAGTATCTTTCCATTTATTTGTGTCTCCTTCCATTTCTTTCCCCAGCATCTTATAGTTTTCAGTGTACAGGTCTTTCACCTCATTGGTTAAAATTATTCCTACGTATTTTATTCTTTTTGCTATAATTATAAATAGGATTATTTGTCTTAATTTCTCTTTCTGTTTGTTATTAGTGTATAGAAATGCAACTTATTGTTGTGTGTTGATTTTGTATCCTGCAACTTTACTGCATTTGTTATTAGTTCTAATGGTTTTGGTGGTGGTGGTGTTTTTGTTTGCTTTTTGTTTTGGGGGAGGGGTTTGGTGGAGTCTTTAGGGTTTCCTATGTATAGTATTATGTCACCTGGAAGTAGTAACAGTTTTACTTGTTCCTTTCAGATTTGGGTGTCTTTCATTTCCTTTTCTTCTTCTATTGCTGTGACTAGGGCTTCCAATACTATGTTGAATAAAAATGAGGAGCGTGAACATGGAACACATTTCTGAGATGGAGTTCCTTATGTTTAAGAATGACTTCTCAAATTTGAATTTGTACCCACTAATTCTAAAGATAATAAAATTCTTACAGGCTCCCAAAGTTTACACTCCTGCACTGGAAGGCAGGTTCTTACTACCACCTCCTGGGACGTCCCACTGGACGTTGAATATAGCTCCCTGCGCTATACTTCAGGACTCTGTTGTTCGTCCACTCTAAATGTGGTAGTTAGTCTGCTACTAATATAAAAAAGTACTGTAGACTGGCTTATAAACAACAGAAATTTATTTCTCACATTTCTAGAGGCTGGAAGTCTGAGACCACAGTGATTGTCAGGTTCTGATGAGGGCTGGACTTGCAGACTGCTGCCTTACTGTATGCTCACATGGCAGGAGGACAGTAAGCTAGCTTTCTGGCCTCTGTTATTAATCTAAGGGCACTAATCTCATTCTGAGGGTCCCTCCCTCATGACCTAATTACCTCCCACAGGCCCCATCTCCAAATATGCTCACACTGAGGATTAGATTTCAATACCAGAATAGCGGGGTGGACACACACATTCAGTCCATGACGTGTATGTAGTTAAACATGGTTCTTTTCTTGGTGGCCCATGAAATTGAAAGTACTAGCCTGGGACCACAGTTCACTTGCTAACAGAACTATTGTTGAGGCCAACTTTCAGATGATCTAGAATATGCCTATCCATCTTTTAAAAAATATCGTCAGAATGGAAACACGAAATTTAAATACCTTCATAGAGAAGTGCTATATCCAAGTTAAGAAATACTGTCTTCCTTTTTAATCCTAAGCCTCCCCTTAACTGTGCCAAGCCCTGAGGATGAGCAGACAAATGGTCTCCAGTCGGAAAATCTTTTTACCACCAACCTCTCCACTTCCTGTAAGGACCCTCCACGAATGGATAAGGGCATACAGAAGCTCTGTGTGTGTTCTGGAAGACATTTGAAAAGTGGTGGGATCACCTAGCAACTCACTTTCACCCTGGGGCTGGCTCCCGAGGAGCACACAGCAGCAGTGTGTTAAGAGATACCCCAAGCTGCTTCTGGAACGTGATTTTCATCCAAAAGTTGGTGATAGGAAAACAGTTGGGAGTAGAGATTTAAGCAATTTCACCGGGAAGTTATTTTACTCATTTTCATATTGAAACAAGCAAGAAAATGTTACGCTATAGAAAATAAAACTCACCTGCATTTTTAAGATAAACCCGCAGACGTCAAAGAAATGTTGGCTTCAATGGCCTCCTTTGGGCCAGGCCCCAGGCCCCTTGAGAGAATTTGAGTAAGCAGAGTTGGAGAAACAAAGTGATTAATCACTCCTGCCACTGGCAAGTGGGTCAAAGCCAATTAGGAGACTTCCTTTTTCCAGGTACATCTCTGCTCATGGGCTTATTATCAATCAAAACCAGATGTGCCACGGGGATGCGCTACAGAGGTTCTCAGAAACACACTCCATGCTAGTGATCTAGGGTGGGCAGAAAGGGTTTGTTTATAAAAGCAAATACCTCCAAGAGCCTCCAGCTTTTCAGAAGTCTTTTAGTTCTGGTCATGTGATGGGTAGCGCTTCGATTAAGTTCTGCCTGTATTTAATTACCTTAAAAAAAAAAATACTCGGTAGTTTTTCAGCCAAGGGATGAAAGTTTGGGATGGGGGTGGGGTGGAAAGAAAATGCCTGGATTCCCCAAAGTGCTTTTCAGAATTGGGAACTAGGGACTCATGCAAGACCAAGGTTTGATGTTCAGGTGCTCCCTCCTCATCTCCTGCCCTCCCTTACACACACACGCCGGATAAGAATTCCTAATTCATCGCTCAGTGAAAGCTGGGTGTTCCCACATCAACCAAAGTGTCCCTTCTAGATGAGCTGAAAGACAGCTGCCCAGGGGCACGCTAGCAAGTGGCTTGGTGGCGAGGAGAAAGGGGAGCCACACCCCATTACAGACTGCTCTCATCCAGTCTATGGGGCCAATGCGTCCCCTTCGGAGTCCGTAACATCAGCCAAGAACACACTCTGGGCTGTGGTTCCCTTACCGCTCGGGATCCAGTGTGCCCTGCTAAAGTTCCTTCCTACATGTCCCCACTGACTCCAGCAGATTCATGACAGAGATTGCCAAACGGCGGGGCTGCCTTGACATGAGGCAGCTGAGTCTTGATCCCATCGGGACAAACCTGCAACCTCCATCTTCACAAACAAGAGCACAGGAATAACCAGCCTAGTCCAGGACCTGCTCTGGGAGCTGAGGACAAAGAAATGAATAAGACAAATTATAGTCTAGCCGGAAAGACTGCCCTGTAGACAGTTAACAAACCACAGTTAACTAACCACAGTTAACTACAGGTAACTGTGGGGAGAATTACAAGAGAATTTTGCACAGAGTGGGAAGGGAAACCTGCCTGGGGGCGATGATTATCAAAAACTGCCCGAAAAGCCAAAACTAACGCAATGGCACCCCACTCCAGTGCTCTTGCCTGGAGAATCCCATGGATGGAGGAGCCTGGTAGGCTGCAGTCCATGGGGTCATGAAGAGTCGGACACGACTGAGCGACTTCACTTTTACTTTTCACTTTCATGCATTGGAGAAGGAAATGGCAACCCACTCCAGTGTTCTTGCCTGGAGAATCCCAGGGACAGAGGAGCCTGGTAGGAGGCCGTCTATGGGGTCGCACAGAGTCGGACACAACTGAAGTGACTTAGCAGTAGCAGCAGCAGACTCAGTAGATAAGGACATTGTTCCCCGAACTTGAGCTGAGCAGCACCCTCACGAATGTTGCTCTGTCCACATCCCCCATATCAGCATTTTCTTCATAATTTACTTGAAGTTGATAAACTCAAAAGTCAAATATGTTTCTTTAAAGGGAAGCTATAACATGACAGTTGGAAAGCCTATACAGTTCTCCATTCATAAAAGCGAACTCTAAAAGGAAACACAATGAGGGACTTCCCTGGTAGTCCAATGGTTAAGACTCCACGCTCCCAACACAGGGGTGCCAGGTTCGATCCTTGGTCAGGGAACTAGATCCTACATGCTGCAACTAATGATCCCACGTGTGGCGACTAAGACCCTGTGCAGCTAAATAAAAAATATTTTTAAAATAAAAGAAAAGAAAAGTAAACACAGTAAAAGCAAAATAGTGTCATTTAGCTCCAGCTGGGTCCTGAGGATTTCTCTCTCTGTGTCTCTCTCTGCTAAAAGGAGATTAGCATGTGTTGAGGAGGTGTTGGGGCTTCCCTGCTGGCTCAGATGGTAAAGAATCTGCCTGCAATGTGGAAGATCCAGGTTCAATCCCTGGGTCAGGAAGATCCCCTGGAGAAGGGAATGGCTGCCCACACTAGTATTCTTGCCTGGAGAATCCCATGGACAAAGGAGTCTGGCGGGCTAGTGTCCACGGGGTTGCAAAGAATCTGACTTGACTGAGCAAGTTTAACTTTTCACTCTTTCAAGGAGGTGTTAAAGACAAGTTAACATCAAAATGAGATTTGTATACTCCATTAAAAGAACTATATGAAGATGTATATACAGGAGGATTACTAAATCAACTCTATTTCAATAAAAAAAAAAACAGAATTGTAAGAATACTGGAAATGGTAATAATTGTACACTAATTTTGATGTCATTTCACATATATGAGAATACTACCCCACAAGCCATTTCCTACACTTAAATGACACTGGATTAATCAGGATGCTTTTGTGATTAGGGGAAACAGGACAATCTAGCCAGAACATGGACTAGACGTTTGGGGAGAGGTGGACACATCAGGGTGGACAAAGCACTCTGAAGCGGACAGCAGGGGAGCAGCATTTTCCTTATTTGACCGGGATCACCCCCATCTGATCACTCTTTTCTGGATCTAAGAATGTTTGTTGAGGTACATGGTACAAATAATTTTGATTCTAATTGAAATTCTTTGAGCCTCTTTTCAAAACAGTACTGAGTCATAATAAGACTTTAAAACCCCTTTGTGTGGAAGGAAACAAAAGAAAAATTCATTCTAGAGAATGTTGCTCAGACACTTAGCACACTGTGCAGTGTGGAAGTGAAAGGGCTAGTTGCTCAGGCACGTCCAGCTCTTTCGTGACCCTGAGGACTGTAGCCTGCCAGGCTCCTCTGTCTGTGGAGCTCTCCAGGCAAGAATACTGGAGTGGGTTGCCATTTCCTACTCCAGGGGATCTTCCCGACCTTGGGATCACCCCAGGTCTCCTGCTTTGCAGGCAGATTCTTTGCTGTCTGAGCCACAGGGAGACAATCTTGTGTTTATGTGTCTGTCTCCCTGACAAGACCGGCACCCCTCTGGGCCAGGGATCTCCTGTTACTTTTTTTGAGTATCTGGTAGAAGACTCAGACTGTTGCAGAGCTCAGTGTTTGCTGAATGAACGGCCAGATTGGGTGGTATAAGGGGGAAAAAATATCAAATACTCTCCTATACTTCTGACCTGTGTTGTCTTAATTGGAGACAATGTAACCTGATAATTAATTTGAGTTTAGACAGACTTGAACTCTTGCCTGAAAAGTGAGGAGAGCAATAGCACCTGCCTCATGGTACTGGGGTAAGAATTAAATGAGTCACTAGACGTAAGACGATTAGAACAGTGCTGGTGTTGTTTTCGTCGTGTTTTGTTTAGTTGTGTACAGCTCTTTTGAGACCCCATGGATCGTAGCCTGCCAGGCTCCTCTGTCCATGGGATTTTCCAGGCAAGAATACTGGAGTGGGTTGCCATTTCCTTCTCCAGGGGATCGTTCCTGGATCGACCCAGGGGTCAAACCGCGTCTCCTGCATTGGCAGGTGGCTTCTTTACCACTGAGCCACCTGGGAAGTCCCCAGAACAGTGCTAGGATATAGTAAATACTTAGTTGGTGGTAGCTATCATTATTATTGTTACTGTTATAACCGCACACAGGAATTATCAAATGTTTGTATATAATGCACATTGTGAGGTTTAGCTATTTTCCTTTCTTCAGTTAATATGACCCTCATTTTTCTCTGGGGAACTCTTTCCTCTACTCTCGATCCATGTGATTTGGATGAAGCTTCACTCCTTGGTGCCAAGAATGGCCATGTGACTCAGACCAGGCTAATCAGTGTAATCCAGTCTCCAGGCTACAAGTGGCTTAGTAATGGTCACATGACTCAAGCCAAGCCAATGAGATTTGATCTCAGGACCTTTGCCAGAGATATTGAGAAAGAGAAACTTTTTCCTACTGGTCTTGTTAAGCTGGCAGAATTTAGCCCGTAGATGCTGGTGACCATCCTTGTCATCTGCACAGAGCTCGCCTAAGAATGAAGCCTAAAGCAAAGGAAAGCTGAGGCAAAAGACACAGAGAAAGAGAGTGTGGGGGACACTGAAAATCTGGATCCAACTGTTCCTAAAGGCAACTGATGACTGGTTTTTGAATTTTGCTTTGTTCAGTTTGAGCTTCTGGCAGTGGTCATAGGGAGTCAGAGAACACGCATATCTTTGATCATTTTTTTTGGATCAGATTTATTTAGAGACTGAGTTTCACCAATTCAATTCAGCAAATTGGCATTAAGGACACCATGGAGAGTGTGGGGAGAGCTGGAAAAAGAAACCTGAATAAGACTGTCTGCTCTCAAGGATCACATCTAGAAAGAATATAAACTGGTCCGTTGCAGTCATACCATAATACAACTGGTAATTGAGAAACGGCGAGAGTAAAAGAAGAATAGAGGATAAACATCAGTCTGCCACAGGATTGTCTGGGAGAAAAGGGAGTGGGGATGTTTGATCATAAAATAGTTTTCAAACATTTAACAGTCTTCTCTTGCCTGAATTCTGGAAGCCATTCACAGGATGCTTGTTTCAATTAGATTTTAATCACCCACAGCTAGCACATCCCTTTAATGAGTGCCTGATGTTGCCCTGCAGAGTGAAGCGTGCTTTACTGCTGGCTCTCGATGTGTGCAGTCCTGCCTTGTGGACACCTCAAAGTCTCCTTGTGGGAGTAGCCAGAGTTGGTAAAAGGGGAGGCATTTGGGAGAATTACCAAACAGAACCCCTATTGCTCACATAGCGCTAGAAGGGGCTTATAACTCAGGTAGGGCTCCAGCCTCCCATCATCAGCAGGCGTGTAATTTCAGCTAGGTGGGCTACGAGGTAAGAGTGTCATGTTCATCACTGCTTGCTTTTGCAAGCAGCCAAAACGCCAGACTCTTTCCACCTGTGGCTCCAATACACAAAATACCGCATGTGTCTGCTGCTGAAGGTCCTTCAGTGGTTCCTCAACCTGTCCAAGATAAGGTCTAAACCCTTTTACCTTGAAACACAAGGAAGGTGCTTCATGAGGGTGCCAGCAGGGATTGCTTTAGATGCTTCAGAGACAAAGAGAGATAAACTCTAGTTCCTATTCTCAAGCAAAGGAATCCCAACTCAAACAGACTTACAGGGAATACAATGAAAAATGAATTGACTTATGGATCTGAAAATTTCAGGCAGTAGATCTAGCTCAAAATGGCAGTCCACTCTAATATTCCTGCCTGCAGAATCCCATGGACAGAGGGGCCTGGTGGGCTACAGTTGACAGGATCGAAAAGGGTCAGACACAACTGAAGCGACTTAGCTCGCACACACGGATCCTGCTCAGATCGCCTTCAGGGCTTGGCTTCTCAGCTGTATTTTCCTCAGTCTTGGCTTGCCTGTTTGGGTAGGCTTTCTCCTATTGGAAAGTGGCCCCAATCTTTCCCCTGATGTAGGCTCCAGGTAGCTCCAAGTTTATGTCCTCCAAATTCATGTTCAGAAAAAAAAAAAAAAAGATTCTTTCTTCTAAACAATTGTGAGAAAAACGTCTTGAATCTGATTCTAATTTTTCCAAAATGGGTCACATGTCCATCCCTTCATGGACACAACCACCCCTTCATGGTTTTCAAATGCACTGATTGGCTAAGTCTGGGTCTTGGGATTATCCTGGAGAGGGGGATGGAATGGACTGACTCATGGCTAGGAGCAATTTTTTCCTCAAAGTGAACTCAGGGCACTGTTCAGTTCAGTTCAGTTCAGTTCAGTCGCTCAGTCATGTCAGATTCTTTGTGACCCCATGAACTGCAGCATGCCAGGCCTCCCTGTCAGAGAAGGCAACGGCACCCCACTCCAGTACTCTTGCCTGGAAATTCCCATGGGTGGAGGAGCCTGGTGGGCTGCAGTCCATGGGGTCGAGAAGAGTTGGACACGACTGAAGCGACTTAGCAGTAGCAGTAGTAAGCCTCCCTGTCCATCACCGACTCCCGGAGTTCACCCAAACTCCTGTCCATTGAGTCAGTGATGCCATCCAACCATCTCATCCTCTGTCGTCCCTTTCTCCTCCTGCCCCCAATCCCTCCCAGCATCAGAGTCTTTTCCAATGAGTCAACTCTTCGCATGAGGTGGCCAAAGTACTGGAGTGTCAGCTTTAGCCTCATTCCTTCCAAAGAAATCCCAGGGCTGATCTCCTTCAGATTGGACTGGTTGGCTCTCCTTGCAGTCCAAGGGACTCTCAAGAGTCTTCTCCAACACCACAGTTCAAAAGCATCAATTCTTCGGCGCTCAGCCTTCTTCACAGTCCAACTCTCACATCTATACATGACCACTGGAAAAACCATAGCCTTGACTAGATGGACCTTTGTTGGCAAAGTGATGTCTCTGCTTTTGAATATGCTGTCTAGGTTGGTCATAACTTTCCTTCCAAGGAGTAAGCGTCTTTTAATTTCATGGCTGCAGTCACCATCCACAGTGATTTTGGAGCCCAGAAAAATAAAGTCAGCCACTGTTTCCACTGTTTCCCCATCTATTTGCCATGAAGTGATGGGACCAGATGCCATGATCTTCGTCTTCTGAATGTTGAGCTTTAGGCCAACTTTTTCACTCTCCTTTTTCACTTTCATCAAGAGGCTTTTTAGTTCCTCTTCACTTTCTGCCATAAGGGTGGTGTCATCTGCATATCTGAGGTTATTGATATTTCTCCTGGCAATCTTGATTCCAGCTTGTGCTTCTTCCAGCCCAGTGTTTCTCATGATGTACTCGGCATAGAAGTTAAATAAGCAGGGTGACAATATACAGCCTTGACGTACTCCTTTTCCTATTTGGAACCAGTCTGTTGTTCCATGTCCAGTTTTAACTGTTGCTTCCTGACCTGCATACAGGTTTCTCAAGAAAGAGATCAGGTGGTCTGGTATTCCCATCTCTTTCAGAATTTTCCACAGTTTATTGTGATCCACACAGTCAAAGGCTTTGGCACAGTCAATAAAACAGAAATAGATGTTTTTCTGGAACTCTCTTGCTTTTTCCATGATCCAGCAGATGTTGGCAATTTGATCTCTGGTTCCTCTGCCTTTTCTAAAACTAGTTTGAACATCTGAAAGTTCACGGTTCACATATTGCTGAAGCCTGGCTTGGAGAATTTTGAGCATTACTTTACTAGCGTGTGAGATGAGTGCAATTGTGTGGTAGTTTGAGCATTCTTTGGCATTGCCTTTCTTTGGGATTGGAATGAAAACTGACCTTTTCCAGTCCTGTGGCCACTGCTGAGTTTTCCACATTTGCTGGCATATTGAGTGCAGCACTTTCACAGCATCATCTTTCAGGATTTAAAATAGCTCAACTGGCATTCCATCACCTCCACTAGCTTTGTTCATAGTGATGCTTTCTAAGGCCCACTTGACTTCACATTCCAGGATGTCCGGCTCTAGGTAAGTGATCACACCATCATGATTATCTGGGTTATTATCTGAAGATCTTTTTTGTACAGTTCTTCTGTGTATTCTTGCCACCTCTTCTTAATATCTTCTGCTTCTGTTAGGTCCATACCATTTCTGTCCTGTATTGAGTGCATCTTTGCATGAAATGTTCCCTTGGTATCTCTAATTTTCTTGAAGAGATCTCTAGTCTTTCCCATACTGTTGTTTTCCTCTATTTCTTTGCACTGATCGCTGAGGAAGGCTTTCTTATCTCTCCTTGCTATTGTTTGGAACTCTGCATTCAGATGCTTATATCTTTCCTTTTCTCCTTTGCTTTTCGCTTTTCTTCTTTTCACAGCTATTTGTAAGGCCTCCCCAGACAGCCATTTTTCTTTTTTGCATTTCTTTTCCATGGGGATGGTCTTGCACTGTTACTAGGAGAAGAATGAATGAATACTCAGTTCAGTTCAGTTCAGTCGCTCAGTCGTGTCCAACTCTTTGCGACCCCATGAATTGCAGCACGCCAGGCCTCCCTGTCCATCACCAACTCCTGGAGTTCACTCATACTCACGTCCATCGAGTCAGTGATGCCATCCAGCCATCTCATCCTCTGGCGTCCCCTTCTCCTCCTGCCCCCAATCCCTCCCAGCATCAGAGTCTTTTCCAATGAGTCAACTCTTCACATGAGGTGACCAAAGGACTGGAGTTTCAGCTTTAGCATCATTCCTTCCAAAGAAATCCCAGGGCTGATCTCCTTCAGAATGGACTGGTTGGATCTCCTTGCAGTCCAAGGGACTCTCAAGAGTCTTCTTCAACACCACAGTTCAAAAGCATCAATTCTTTGGTGCTCAGTCGGCAAGTGCAAACTACACGTACTCAAATCTAACCTTCATTCAGCTATTGCAATAAGTCCATTGTCTAGTCATAATACAGAGAGTTCGGGATAGAGTCCAGAAAATTGAATTAGAGAACAAGATTTTAATCAGGTCTCTTCCACACTTTTGAAGGGACAGGATATTCTGGTTTTCAGAATTGATTCCATTTATCCAGAGAAAAGTGTATCTGCTTATTTGCAGACTAGAGGAAGAAAAGAAAGAAAACAGGTTAACAGAAATATTCCTTAGGAAGATCCTTGGCCTTGGATCTTCCTAAGGATCCAACTTAAGCTTCAATTATTTGCTTAACAAGCAACCTTCTGAATTTGGTCTCTTTAAAGGACCCACCTGTGACACTAGGCGGGAGACTGGCACAAATGACCAGGACTGGATAATTATCTTCCCAGGTATAAATGAATAATATGGCACTCCATCACATTATCTATTCCTTGCATTTCCCTGAACTTTCACCCTCCATGAAAAGATAAAATCAGGTACCTGGGGTTAGAAACCCTCAGGAAGTAGAGATGATGTCTCAATCAGGCAGGCTGGAGGAACTAGTCTCTCTCTTTGCTACAACATGCCCTTTTAAGGGGAAAAAAACAAAACAGGAAAGGTAATGTTTTCATACCTATCAATTTCTCAAGATTTTTTTTTAAAGCTTTCAGGGTCTTTTGAATTTCCATACAAATTTCAGAATTATTTGTTCTAGTTCTGTGATAAATGCCATTGGCATTTTGATAGGGATTGTACTGAGTCTGTGGATTGTTTGGGTCATAGGGTCATTTTAGCACATTAATTTGTCCAATCCATGGGCACAGTATATCTTTCCATTTGTTTATGTTGTCTTCATTTTCTTTCATCAGTATCTTAATAGTTTTCCGGGTACAGGTCTTTTACCTCCTTGGTTAGATTTATTCTGAGGTATTATCCTTTTTGCTGCAAATTATAAATGGAATTGTTTCCTTAATTTTTCTTTGGCTACTGGGTCCTGCCTCGGGTGGAGTCTCTGATTAGGTGGGGCTGAGTTCCCACAGGACTAGCAGGTGGGTCTGGGGAGGCCAGGGCGGGGTCCCATTTTGGCACTGGCCCACTGGTGAACAGGGCTGGCTCCTGGTGACTGGCCGTGGGGCCCAGTGGGTTTTGGGGCTGGTGCTGACCTCCTGGTGGCCAGGTTCTGGACCTTCTGGTGGGTAGGGCTGGATTTCCACTAGCAGGCTGCTTGGCTTGGGTTGTCCCAGGATTGTTGCCAACCAGCTGGTGGGTGAATAAGCTCCCAATGCTAACAGGACAGGAGGAGGACTCCAATATGGCTCTTGTTGAAATCAGCCTCTTCGTGGTGTATCGAGCTCCCAAAAATGTCTTCTGCCAGCACGTGTGTGCCCAGGGGGAGTTCCCACTTGCCTCCTGCCTCTCTAGCATAGGAGGCTCCCTAAGATCAGCAAGTGGGCCTGATTCAGGATCTTTTCAGATTACTGCTTCTACAGTAATCTGTGAGATTTTGTTTGCACCCTTTAGGGACAGAGTCTCTGTTTCCCACAGCCTCACAGCTCTCCCATACATAAGTCCCACTGGCCTCCAAAACCAGACGGTTTGGGCCTTTGGGTGCACGAGTCCTGGGCTGGGGTACCAGTGTGAGGCTCAGACCTCTCACTCCTTGGAGATAACCTTTGCAATTGTGATTATCCTCCCATTTGTGAGTCATCTACCTGTGGGTGTGGGTCTTGACTAAACCATGTTTCCAGCCCTTCTACCTGTCTCATTGTGGTTGTTTTTTATATCTTTAGCTGTGGGAGGTCTTTTCTGCTAGTCTTCAGTTCCATCTCATTGTAGGTTGTAATTTTGGTGTGCCCATGGGAGAACGTGAGCTCAGGGTCTTCCCACTCTGCCATCTTGATCACTCACCTCCTTGTGTGTTAATTTTATTTGCTGTACCCTTCAGAATTACTGTTTGATTTAATATTATCATTGATTTCCTAGGGTTTACAGGTACACTATCACGTCTTTGGCAGATAGAACTAATTATATTTGATTTTTTTTCAATTATATATATATATTTTCAATTCTTATGCCTATCTTGACTTTCCTTGTCTAACTGCATTGGCCTATACCTTCAATTCAGAGAAGGCGATGGCACCCCACTCCAGTACTCTTGCCTAGAAAATCCCATGAATGGAGGAGCCTGGTAGGCTGCAGTCCATGGGGTCTAGAAGAGGCAGAGAAATGGCAACCCACTCCAGTGTTCTTGCCTGGAGAATCCCAGGGATAGGGGAGCCTGGTGGGCTGCCATCTATGGGGTCAAACAGAGTCAGACACGACTGAATCGACTTAGCAGCAGTAGCAGCATACCTTCAAGGCAATGTTAAACATTAGTGAGTTAGTGGGTATCCTTGCCTCACTCCTGAGGCAAGTGTTTTCCATTTAAGATGTTGACTTTAGGACTAAGGTATATGTACACGCTCTATCACGTTAGGGCAGTGTCCATTCTTATTTCCTTAAGAGGTTTTTGTTGTTTCATTAGTTTTTGTTTGTTGTTTGGAATTCAACAAAGTTGAATTTTGTTAAAGTTTTTAAATCACATATGGTTAAAGTATATAATTACATGGTTTTTCTTCTTAGTTCTTATGGGAATAACAATATGATTTTTCTTCCTAGACACAAATATGTCAAATTATATTAACAGATTTCTTAATGTTAAACCATACTTTCGGAGAAGGCAATGGCACCCCACTCCCATACTCTTGCCTGGAAAATCCCATGGACAGAGGAGCCTGGTAGGCTGCAGTCCATGGGGTCACTAGAGTCGGACACGACTGAGCGACTTCACTTTCACTTTCCTGCATTGGAGAAGGAAATGGCAACCCACTCCAGTGTTCTTGCCTGGAGAATCCCAGGGACGGGAAGCCTGGTGGGCTGCCATCTATGGGGTCGCATAGAGTCGGACACGACTGAATCGATGCAGCAGCAGCAGCAGCAGCAAACCATACTTGCATTATTTTAAACACTACTTGACTGTGGTTTATAATTTTCTTAATTTTCTGTGTTCTAAAGTTTGGACTTTTAAATCAATATTTGTAAACAACATTAGTCTATAATTTTATCTTGTGTGTGGCATTTAATCAACTAGTAGTATCAATGTTAACCTGCATCACAAAAAGAATTTAGAAGTTGACCTTCATTTCTCTGTACTCTGAAATGATTTATATAGAATAGGACAGTCTTTTAAATATCTGGTAGAATTCTCTTGTGAAAACATCTCAGCTTGGTATTTTGATATGGGATAGTTGTTTTTTTTTATAGCATTCTATATTTCATCCTTCAAGTTGATTTGTTAAACTTTTTATCTTCAAGGGGTGGTCAACTTTGGTCTACTATACTGTCATAAGACATTATTCATTTTATTAGGTTTACAATTTTTGCATGGCACTATGGAACTAAAAGAACTGTTTTATGACCTTCTGACTTCCTCTGTGTTAACAGCTACTTTTCTCTTATTATTTCTTACTCTTACATATTTTTGCCTTCTCCCTCCTACACGCTTTAAAAATTAAATTTCCTAGTGGTTTGTCTATGTTCTGACTTTATTCGAAAAAACTGAATTTTTGTTTATTTTGATCTACTGTTTTCTAGTTCTGTACTTCATTACTTCTTGCTTTTATCTTTATTATTTTTTTCTTTGTGGTTTCTTTTGTTCTTTTTCTAACTTAAATGGGAAATTTAAATAATTAGTTTAATTCAGTTTATTGTTTAATTGTATTGATATAGATTTTAGGACTATAAATTTTCATTGGCTCTATGTATTTTCCTTGGGAATATACCATAGATTCTAAACATATAGCAATTCTGTAATTTACGTGATTCTCTTATACCCAAGCATTGTTAAATATAAAGTTTTAAGGTTTCCATGTAGAAAATTATGCCAATTATCAAATTACTGCATCTCAAATCTAAAATCACTCTTCATTGCCTACTTTGTGAAAATGGATGTGGGCCCTTTAAATATTGTGCCTTTGCCAGTAAGCACGATGTTTAGCTTTAAGGGTAGAGGGCAGACACCGCAGGAGGAATTCCCTTTGGTGGCTATAACATGGGTAACTTTAGGGCCAGGTTCCCGTGATGTGCGCAGCCTGTGCATTGCCTCGCTCCCGTAGCACAGACAGCTTCTCTCATGCAGCTCCTTTAGGATACACAATTGCTTCAACACCAGGTTCCTGCAATGGCAGCAGCTTCCCCAAGATCCGGCTCCTGCAACACACAGAACCCAACACCTAGCAAGCAACAACTTCCCCAGGCACTCCCTCTCAGGTATTCAGAGCAGAATGGCTCTGGTGAGACAATTCCTAGCACCCTATAGGATGGATTTCTAGCCAGTCCTGGGGAGTGGATTTCCAGCAATTCCACTGGTGTAATACAACAGTAACCACTCTGCATGCATGCATGCTAAGTCTCTTCAGTTGTGTCCAGCTCTTTGTGACCGCATGGACTATATAGCTTGCTAGGCTCCTTTGTCCATGGGGATTCTCCAGGTAAGAATATAGAAAATTTTTTCCAAAAAATTGAAATGCTATTGATACCAGGTGGCACGGTGGTAAAGAATCTGCCTGCCAGTGGGGGAGAAGCAAGTTCAATCCCTGGGTCAGGAGGATCCCCTGGAGAAGGGAATGGCAACCCACTCCAGGGTCCTTGCCTGGGAAATCACATGGACAGAGGAGCCTGATAGGCTACAGTCTATGGGGTTGCAAAGAGCCAGACATGACTGAGCAACAACAGCATGCATGCACACATTGATACCAAAACTAAACAAAAATGTTAAGAGAAATAAATATAGACAAATATCCCTCACAAACATAGATGCAAAAATTCCAAACATAATTTTAGCAAGGTGAATCCAATAGTATATAAAGAGGACAAACATCATAATTAAGTCAGATTTAGCAAAGGTTTAATATTTGAAAATTAATCAGTATAATCCATCATAAAGTGGTAGTCACTCGGTTGTGTCCAACTCTTTGCAATCCCATGGACTGTCACCCACCAGGCTCCTCTGTCCATGGAATTCTCCAGGCAAGAGTACTGGGGTGGGTTACCATTTCCTTCTCCAATAAACTAAAAATGAAAAGCCATGTAACCATCCCAAAGCATTTAGCAAACCATTTTTGATTAAAAATAAAAGCTGTAAACTATGAATGGAAGTAGTCAAACAGGAGATGGCAAGAGTGAACATCGACATTCTACGAATCAGCAAACTAAGATGGACTGTAATGGGTGAATTTAACTCAGATGACCATTATATCCACTACTGTGGGCAGGAATCCCTTAGAAGAAATGGAGTAGCCATCATGGTCAACAAAAGAGTCCGAAATGCAGTACTTGGATGCAATCTCAAAAATGACAGAATGATCTCTGTTTGTTTCCGAGGCAAACCATTCAATATCACAGTAATCCAAGTCTATGCCCCAACCAGTAATGCTGAAGAAGCTGAAGTTGAACAGTTCTGTGAAGACATACAAGACCTTCTAGAACTAACACCCAGAAAATATGTCCTTTTCATTATAGAGAACTGGAATGCAAAAGTAGGAAGTCAAGAAACACCTGGAGTAACAGGCAAATTTGGTCTTGGAGTACAGAATGAAGCAGGGCAAAGGCTTACAAAGTTCTGCCAAGAGAATGCACTGGTCATAGCAAACACCCTCTTCCAACAACACAAGAGAAGACTCTACACATGGACATCACCAGAAGGTCAACACTGAAATCAGATTGATTATATCCTTTGCAGCCAAAGATGGAGAAGCTCTATACAATCAGCAAAAACTAGACCGGCAGTGGACTGTGGCTCAGACCATGAGCTCCTTATTGCCAAATTCAGACTTAAATTGAAGAAAGTGGAGAAAACCTCTAGACCATTCAGGTATGACCCAAATCAAATCCCTTATGACTATACAGTGGAATTGAGAAATAGATTTAAGGGACTAAGACAGATTGACAGATCTGATAGAATGCCTGATGAACTATGGATGGAGGTTCATGACATTGTACAGGAGTCAGGGAGCAAGACCATCCCCAAGAGAAAGAAATGCAAAAAAGCAAAATGGCTGTCTGAGGAGGCCTTACAAATAGCTGTGAAAAGAAGAGAAGTGAAAAGCAAAGGAGAAAAGAAAAGATATAAGCATCTGAATGCAGAGTTCCAAACAATAGCAAGGAGAGATAAGAAAGCCTTTCTCAGCGATCCATGCAAAAAAATAGAGGAAAACAACAGATTGGGAAAGACTAGAGATCTCTTCAAGAAAATTAGAGATACCAAGGGAACATTTCATGCAAAGACGGGCTCAATACAGGACAGAAATGGTATGGACCTAACAGAAGCAGAAGATATTAAGAAGAGGTGGCAAGAATACACAGAAGAACTGTACAAAAAAGATCTTCAGATAATAACCCAGATAATCATGATGGTGTGATCACTTACCTAGAGCCAGACATCCTGGAATGTGAAGTCAAGTGGGCCTTAGAAAGCATCACTATGAACAAAGCTAGCGGAGGTGATGGAATTCCAGTTGAGCTATTTCAAATCCTGAAAGATGATGCTGTGAAAGTGCTGCACTCAATATGCCAGCAAATTTGGAAAACTCAGCAGTGGCCACAGGACTGGAAAAGATCAGTTTTCATTCCAATCCCAAAGAAAGGCAATGCCAAAGAATGCTCAAACTACTGCACAATTGCACTCATCTCACACGCTAGTAAAGTAATGCTCAAAGTTCTCCAAGCCAGGCTTCGGCAATATGTGAACTGTGAACTTTCAGATGTTCAAGCTGGTTTTAGAAAAGGCAGAGGAACCAGAGATCAAATTGCCAACATCTGCTGGATCGTCGAAAAAGCAAGAGAGTTCCAGAAAAACATCTATTTCTGCTTTATTGACTATGCCAAAGCCTTTGACTATGTGGATCACAATAAACTGTGGAAAATTCTGAAAGAGATGGGAATACCAGACCACCTGACCTCTCTTTTGAGAAACCTATATGCAGGTCAGAAAGCAACAGTTACAACTGGATATGGAACAACAGAGTGGTTCCAAATAGGAAAAGGAGTATGTCAAGGCTGTATATCGTCACCCTGCTTATTTAACTTCTATGCAGAGTACATCATGAGAAACGCTGGGCTGGAAGAAGCACAAGCTGGAATCAAGATTGCCAGGAGAAATATCAATAACCTCAGATATGCAGATGACACCACCCTTATGGCAGAAAGTGAAGAGGAACTAAAAAGCCTCTTGATGAAAGTGAAAGAGGAGAGTGAAAAAGCTGGCCTAAAGTTCAACATTCAGAAAACGAAGATCATGGCATCTGGTCCCATCACTTCATGGCAAATAGATGGGGACACAGTGGAAACAGTGACAGACTTTATTTTTCTGGGCTCCAAAATCACTGCAGATGGTGATTGGGACCATGAAATTAAAAGACGCTTACTCCTTGGAAGGAAAGTTATGACCAACCTAGACAGCATATTCAAAAGCAGAGACATCACTTTGCCAACAAAGGTCCATCTAGTCAAGGCTATGGTTTTTCCAGTGGTCATGTATGGATGTGAGAGTTGTACTATAAAGAAAGCTGAGCACCGAAGAATTGATGCTTTTGAACTGTGGTGTTGGAGAAGATTCTTGAGAGTCCCTTGCACTGCAAGGAGATCCAACCAGTCCATTCTAAAGGAGATCAGTCCTCGGTGTTCATTGGAAGGACTGATGTTGAAACTGAAACTCCAATACTTTGGCCACCTGATGTAAAGAGTTGACTCATTTGAAAATACCCTGATGCTGGGAAAGATTGAAGGCAGGAGGAGAAGGGGACAATGGAGGATGAGATGCTTGGATGGCATCACCGACACAATGGATATGGGTTTGGGTGGTCTCTGGGAGTTGGTGATGGACAGGGAGGCCTAGCATGCTGCAGTTCATTGGGTCACAAAGAATTGGACACGAGTGAGTGACTGAACTGAACTGAACTGATGAATGGAAAGGAACTTCTTCAATCTATAAAGGGCATCTATTAAAAACCTACAGCTAACTCTTACAACTCAGCAACAAAAAGAAAAGCCAACTTAAAAAAAACATAGAGATGGGTGGCATTGTAGAGGTTTCTAGGAGCTTGGAGGAAGAGGAATGGGTAGTGGCTACTTAATGGTCATCAGGTTTCCTTTTGCGTCTGCCTGCAATGCAGAAGACCTGGGTTCAATCCCTGGGTCAGGAAGATCCCCTGGAGAAGGAAATGGAAGCCACTCCAGTACTCTTGCCTGGAAAATACCATGGATGGAAAAGCCTGGTAGGCTACAGTCCATGGGGTTGCATATGGTCAGACACGACTGAGCGACTTCACTTCAAAAAGTTCTGGAACCAAATCATAATAATGTTTGTAAAACATGAATGCTCTTAATGCCACTGAATTGTACACTTTAAAATGATAAATAGCATGTTATGTATATTTTTTCAGACTACTTAAAAATAATCCTAGAGCTAGCATCATACTTAATGGTGAAGTTGAATGGAACAAGTAAGGATATTTGTAGATTGTCATGCCTACTAACCAATAAAATTAGTCAAGGAACAAAATCATATACCAACTGGAAAAGAAGTAAAGTTCTCTTTATCCACAGGTAACCTGAGCGTCCATTTAGTAAATCCAATGGAATCTGTAAAGAACTACTAGAACTGACAAATGATTTAGCAAGATTGCACAATATCAACATCCAAAAATCAATTGTATATCTATATGCTAGCAACAAACATGCAGTTCAGTTCAGTTCAGTTCAGTTGCTCAGTCGTGTCCAACTCTTTGCCACCCCATGAATCGCAGCACGCCAGGCCTCCTTGTCCATCACCAGCTCCCAGAGTTCACTCAAACTCATGTCCGTCGAGTCGGTGATGCCATCCAGCCATCTCACCCTCTGTCGTCCCCTTCTCCTCCTGCTCCCAATCCCTCCCAGCATCAGGGTCTTTTCCAATGAGTCAGCTCTTCGCATCAGGTGGCCAAAATATTGGAGTTTCAGCTTCAGCATCAGTCCTTCCAATGAACACCCAGGACTGATCTCCTTTAGAATGGACTGGTTGGATCTCCTTGCAGTCCAAGGGACTCTCAAGAGTCTTCTCCAAACGTGTAGTAATTGGAGCTATAAAAACACTATTGTTATTGATAACATCAGAAAATGAAGTCCTTAGGGATACATCTGACAAAAGATATACAAGTGTTGTGCATTTGTGGAGTTCTCTGTCAGTCCAGTGGTTAGGACCCAGTGCCTTCACTGTCGTGAACCTGGGTTCAGTCCCCAGTGAGGGAACTAAGATTCTACAAGTGGTGTGGCACAGCCGAAAAAAAAGAAAAAGGCCTGTACACTTAAAATTACAGAGCAGTATTGAGGGAAATTAAAGATTAAAAATGACATAAACAAAAAATATATATACTGTGTTCGTGCTTCAAAAGATTCTGTATTGTTCATGTGTCAGTTTTCCCAGTCTATTTATAGAGTCAATGTTAATCCAATCAAAATCACTACAGGGTATTGTTTGCTTTAAAAAAATCATTGAAAAGATGATTCCAAAATTAGCATGGAAATGCAAGGAACAAAGAATAGTCAAAACTACTTTGAAAGGAAAAAACAAAGTTGAAGGATTAATACAATCTGATTTCAAGACTTATTACAGAATAGGCAGAAGGTGATCTTGTCATCAGCATCAAATAGATCAATGAAACAGGGTAGAGAGTCCAGACATAGACTTACACATATATGGATAAATCTTTTTTAAAAAATTGAAGTACAGTTGATTTACAATGTTGTATTAGTTTCTGGTATATGGCAAAGTGATTCAGTTACATGTATGTACATATACATATATGTGTGTATATTATTTTCCATTATGATTTATTGTAGGATATTGAATATAGTTTCCTGTGCTGTACAGTAGCATCTTGTTGATTACCTATTCTATATATGATAGTTTGTATCTGCTAATCCCAACTCCTAATCTATCCCTCCCCGTCTTTCCCCTTTGGTAACTGTAAGCTTGTTTTCTATGTCTTTGAGTCTTCTTGCATTTTATAAATAAATTAATTGGTATCATATTTTAGATTCCACATGTAAGTGATATCATATGATATCTTTCTGACTTATTTCACTTAATATGATAATCTCTGGGTCCATTCATGTTGCTGCAAACGGCATAAAGTCCGAGTAGTATTCCACTGTGGGCTTCCCTGATGGCTCAGTGGTAAAGAAACTGCTTGCCAATGCAGGAGAGGAGGGTTAATCCCTGGGTTGGGAAGATCCCCTGGAGAAGGAAATGGCAACCCACTCCAGTGTTCTTGCCTGCAAAATCCCATGCGCAGAGTAGCCTGGCAAGCTACAAGTCCATGGGGTCACCAAAGAGTCAGAGGTGACTTAGTGACTAAATAACAAGAAGTATTCCATTGTGTGTATATATATGTAATATATATATATACACACACATATATATATCTATATATCTTCTTTATCCATTCATCTGTCAATGGACATTTAGGTTGCTTCCATGTCTTAACTATTAGAAACTGGATAGATTTTTTTTTTAAAGGTACAAAGGCAGTTGAGCAGAGAAAAGAGTCTTTCAACAAATGTTGCTAAATATTGATAGATGTATATTTATATTCAAAACCAAAGTCACAAAAAAACACACTTTGATCCATATCTCACATCATTTGCAAAAATTAATTCAAAATGGATAATAGACCTAAATGTAAAACCCCAGACTATAAAGGGCCAAGAAGAAAAAAAAGGAGAAAGTTTTTTTGACTTTGATTTAGGCAAAATTTTTTTATATAACACCAAAAACATGATCTACAAAAGAACACATTGATAAACTGTACTTCATCAAAATGTTTAAATTGTTTTTTCAAAAGACATTCTTAAGAGAATAAAGAGAATTACCTGGTGGTCCAGCGATTAAAACTCTGAACATTCACCACCAAGGGCCCAGGTTCAATCCTTGGTCAGGGAACTAAGTAAGATCCCAGAAGCTTCATGGAGCAGCCAGTTGAAAAAGAGATGGAGAGACAGTAAAAATATAAAGCAAAGACTAATTTGCAAATTAACTATTTGATAAAAGAGTTGTATCCAGAAAATATAGAGAACTTTCAAAGCTCAAGAATAAGAAACTCAGCATCTGCTGCTGCTGAGTCACTTCAGTCGTGTCCGACTCTATGCGACCCCATAGACGGCAGCCCACCAGGCTCCCCCATCTCTGGGATTCTCCAGGCAAGAACACTGGAGTGGGTTGCCATTTCCTTCCCCAATGCATGAAAGTGAAAGTGAAAGTGAAGTTGCTCAGTCGTGTCTGACCCTCAGCGACCCCATGGACTTCAGCCTACCAGGCTCCTCCATCCACGGGATTTTCCAGGCAAGAGTACTGGAGTGGGGTGCCATTGCCTTCTCTGTACAGAAATTGGACTATAGAAATGGCACTATATAGAAATGGAACTATAGTCCATCCAATTTTTCAAGTCTCAAACCTAAGAGTTATTAGTGATTCCTCCATCTTCCTCACCTTTTGCACCCAGGGATTACCAAGAGATAGGAAGAAACTTGGGGGCGATGAATGAATATATTGACTGTGGTGATGGTTCCACAGGTGCATATATTTGTTAAACTTTTAAACGTAGACACTTTTAGGTACGTGCAGGTTTGTTGTTAAGATTCTTTTTGATCATGCTGGCTGCTGACTAGAGAACGAATTATAGGAGGAGGCAAGAAAGAGTGCAGGAAGGCAAGTTGGGAGAATATTGTAGTAGCCAAAGTGAGAGATGATGGTGGCAACAGATACAGAGAAAAGAAGCAGAGATTCAGAATATATTTAATGGATAGAGTATAAAGGATTTGATAATGGGCTGGGTGCAAGAGGTGAGGAACATGGGGGAATCACGAATAACTCTTAAGTTCAAGACTTGAAAAATTGGATGGACTATAGTGCCATTTCTAGAGGATGAAAAAGACTAAAAGTAAAAACAGTTTGGCAGGGGATATGGAGAATCAAGTTTTGTCAAGAACATGTGTTCTCTGAAATTCCGTCTGTGGACCAAACTGCCTCAGGAAATGCCTGATGCCTGCATTAAAAATGCTGGTTCCATGACTCCACCACAGACCTACTGAATCAGAATTTCTGAGAAATTGTGACTTAAAAAAAAAATATTTATTTGGTTATGCCAGGTCTTAGTTGCAGCATGCAAGATCTTCAGTCTTCTTTATGGCATAAAGGATCTTTAGTTGTGGCATGAGAACTCTTAGTTGCAGCATCTGGGATCCAGTTCCCTGACCAGGGATCCAACCCAAGCCAGGGAAGTCCCAGTAACATACACTTTTAATCAAAATTTAAAACGTTCATGCTTCAAAGGGCACTATAAACAAAATTAGGAAATAATTCACAATGGGAGAAAATATTTGCAAATCATGTATCTGCTAAGGGATGTGTTATCAGAATGTATGACAAACCCTTATTACTCAATATAAAAAGACAAATAATCCTATTTTTAAATGGGCAAATGATCTCAGTAGACATTTTCCCCAAAGCAGATATACAAATCATCAGTAAGTACATGAAAAGACACTCAACATTATTAGTCATTGGGGAAATGCAACTAACTCAATGAGATATTCTTGGTGTTGTTCACTCAGTCGTGTCTGACTCTTTGTGACCCTATGGATTGCAGCATGCCAGGCTTCCCTGTCCTTCACCGACTCCTGGAGCTTGCTCAAATTCATATCTGTCAAGTCGGTGATACCATCCAACCATCTCCTCCTCTGTTGTCCCCTTCTTCTTCTGCCCTCAATCCTTCCCAGCATCAGGGTCTTTTCAAATGAGTCAGCTCTTCGCATCAGGTGGCCAAAGTATTGGAGTTTCAGCTTCAGTATCAGTGCTTCCAATGAATCAGTCCAATCCAAGGGTTGATTTCCTTTAGGATTGACTGGTTTAGGATTCCCTCCTTGCCGTCCAAGGGACTCTCAAGAGTTTTCTCCAACACCACAGTTTGAAGGCATTAATAAAAAAGGTGCTCAGCCTTTTTTATTGTCCACCTCTCACATCCACACATGACTACTGGAAAAACCATAGCTTTGACTCTATGGACCTTTGTAAGCAATTATTAGTCATTGGAGAAATACAAGTTAAAATCTCAATGAGATATTCTACATACCCAAAATGGCTGCACCATTTTATATCCTCTTATAAATTGCTAATGAAAATATAAAATGGTATAATCTTCTTGGAAAATACAGTTTGCCAATTCCTCAGAAACTTAGAGTTACCATATGAGCAAGCAATTTCACTGCTAGGTATATGCCCAGAACAATTGAAAACCTACATTCACACAAAAACTTGTACATGAATGTCATAACAACTTTATTCATAATAGCCAAAAGTGGAAAGAGCCTAAATGCTCATCAACTGATGTATAGAGAAACAGAATGTAGTATCCACACAATGGAATATTATTCAGTCATAAAAGAAAGAAGTACTGATATATGCTGCAACATGAACTTTGAAAACATTATGCTACATGAAGGAAACCAGTCACAAAAAACTTCCTATGATTCCATTTGTATGAAAGGTCCGTTAGCAACTTTCAAATATGCAATATGGTATTAATTAAAGCCATCATGCATGATTTATGGTGACTTACATCACTATGATTTATTTATTTTATATCTTGAAGTTTGTATTGTTTGACTTCTTCACCCGTTGTGCTAACACCCTACTTGCTGCCTCTGGCAACCACCTATCTGTTCCATGAGTTTGACTTTTTTTTTTTTAGGTTTCACATATAAATAAGATCATATGGTATTTATCTTTCCGTCTGACTTATTTCACACAGCAAATGCCCTCGAGCCCCATGTTATCACAGATGACAAAATCTTTTTTACTGGCTGGATAATATTCCAGTGTATACACACCACACTTTCTGTACCTATTCATCCATTGATGACACTGTGGTTGTTTCCATACCTTGGCTATTGTAAATAGTGCTGCAACGAACATGTGGGTACATATATCTTTTCAAGTTAGTGTTTTTAATTTTCTTTAGATACATACCTAGAAGTAGAATTTCTGCATTATATGGCAGTTTTATTCTTAATTTTTTGAGGAATCTCCATACTGTTTTCCACAGTGGCACCACTGTTTACTTGAATCCTACCCTCTAAATTGGTGAAATATATGGGCACCCCACTCCAGTATTCTTGCCTGGAAAATCCCATGGATGGAGGAGCCTGGTAGGCTCCAGTCCATGGGGTTGCCAAGAGTCGGGCACGACTGAGCGACTTCACTTTCACTTTTCACTTTCATGCATTGGAGAAGGAAATGGCAACCCACTCCAGTGTTCTTGCCTAGAGAATCCCAGGGACAGAGGAGCCTGGTGGGCTGCTGTCTATGGGGTCGCACAGAGTCGGACCTGACTGAAGCGACTTAGCAGTAGCAACAGCATGGAATGTGAATTATATCTTAATAAAGATGTTATTAAAAACTAGAAAAGCACACACACACACAGAGAAGGCCTGTTTCTATAGAATATCTTAAGTGGATTGGTTCATGCAGTAAGTTTAGACAGGTCATGCTAGAGCAGAGTAAAGAGGAGAGTTAATGAGTTCCCACAGCGTTTACAGCATTGTTACTGGCCCAGTTTTACAGGTGAGGAAACTGAGCTCTACAGAAATTTATGGTCATATAGCTAGTACGGGTCAGAAATCAGATTCTGTGGGGCCCTTCAGTTCAGTTCAGTCACTCAGTTGTGTCCAACTCTTTTCGACCCCATGAATTGCAGCACGCTAGTTCTCCCTGTCCATCACCAATTCCCGGAGTTCACTCAAACTCACATCCATCAAGTCGGTGATGCCATCCAGCCATCTCATCCTCTGTCATCCCCTTCTCCTCCTGCCCCCAATCCCTCCCAGCATCAGAGTCTTTTGCAATGATTCAACTCTTTGCATGAGGTGGCCAAAGTACTGGAGTTTCAGCTTTAGCCTCATTCCTTCCAAAGAGCACCCAAGACCGATCTCCTTCAGAATGGACTGGTTGGATCTCCTTGCAGTCCAAGAGACTCTCAAGAGTCTTATCCAACACCACAGCTCAAAAGCATCAATTCCTCGGCGCTCAGCTTTCTTCACAGTCCAACTCTCACATCCATACACGACCACTGGAAAAACCATAGCCTTGACTAGACGGACCTTTGTTGGCAAAGTAATGTCTCTGCTTTTGAATATGCTATCTAGGTTGGTCATAACTTTCCTTCCAAGGAGTAAGCGTCTTTTAATTTCATGGCTGCAATCACCATCCGCAGTGATTTTAGAGCCCCCCCAAATAAAGTCTGACACTGTTTCCACTGTTTCTCCATCTATTTGCCATGAAGTGATGGGACCAGATGCCATGGTCTTCGTTTTCTGAATGTTGAGCTTTAAGCCAACTTTTTCACTCTCCTCTTTCTCTTTCATCAAGAGGCTTTTTAGTTCCTCTTCACTTTCTGCCATAAGGGTGGTGTCATCTGCATATCTGAGGTTCTTGATATTTCTCCCCGCAATCTTGATTCCAGCTTGTGTTTCTTCCAGCCCAGCGTTTCTCATGATGTACTCTGCACAGAAGTTAAATAAGCAGGGTGACAATATACAGCCTTGACGTACTCCTTATGCTATTTGGAACCAGTCTGTTGTCGCATGTCCAGTTCTAACTGTTGCTTCCTGACCTGGATATGGGTTTCTCAAGAGGCAGGTCAGGTGGTCTGGTATTCCCATCTCTTTCATAATTTTCCACAGTTTATTGTGATCCACATAGTCAAAGGCTTTGGCATAGTCAATAAAGTTGAAATAGATGTTTTTCTGGAACTCTCTTGCTTTTTCGATGATCCAGCCATTAGCAGCCCTATTACTATCTCCTGAGAATCTGTGTCTCTGTTTTAAGATAAAAGCAAGGTGGAGAACATCCACAGCTAAGGATTTCTCAATGGCATTGCTCTCTCCTCTCAGCTGCCAAATCCTCAGTGCTCCTTGGGCTTCCTTGTAGCTCAGTTGGTAAAGAATCCGCCTGCAATGCAGGACACCCCAGCTCGATTCCTGGGGTGGGAAGATCTGCTGGAGAAGGGATAGCCTACCCACTCCAGTATTCTTGGGCTTCCTTTGCAGCTCAGCTGGTAAAGAATCTGCCTGCAATGTGGGAGACCTGGGTTCAATCCCTGGGTTGGGAATATCCCCTGGAGGAGGGGAAGGCTACCCACTCCAGTATTCTGACCTGGAGAATTCCATGGACTCTATGGTGCATGGGGCTGCAGAGTCCGACAGGACTTGGTTTCTTGGTTTAGACCAAAATTTAGGACAAAGCAATCCTTTTGAAGCTATCAGTATGCAGCTTCTTTCCTTCCAGGAAGTGATGAAGTGATGTCTGTCTGGCTATGCGAATACTTAGCTGAGGATGATCAAATAGAAGACTTTATGACACAGTACCTGAATATCAGAGCACCCTCTGAAAACTCATAAAGATATCACTTGTATATAAGCTCTTTGAATGTTCATGAGTAGCTAGGACAACACTCATTTGTCAGTCAGTATAAATTTAATATAGCAGACTTCTATTTTTCACAAGGCACTTTGTTTTCATGTATGCATAGGGTTTCGTTTGTTTATTGGACATTCGTTTTAATCTGATTGTCAAATGAATACAAGGACTGAAACCTTTGCCTCCATTTTGGACTGTTTCTGTGAGCTACATTCCCATCCTGAGTCAAAGGGTATGAACATTTTTAAGTCTCTTGATCTGCAATCCAAATTGCTTTGCAAAAAGACTGAACCAATTTACACTCCCACCAGCAGTGTATGAAAATATATTTAAATGCAAATTCCAAACGGCATAGAGCCACTTTCCTAGGTATTTTACTTGAAAATTTTTCTTTAATGCTAAGCAAAAGCTGACCCAGGACGTTAAAAAAAGAAATCTGATTATAAAAATGGAGCAGATAGTTAAAACAGCTCTTAGGCAGAAGTAAGCTTTAGAAAGACCCAAGCCAGGTGATAAAAAATTTTAAGGCATCCTGGCAAAAAGCACAATTCTAAAGGGACCATTAACAATTTGGCTTCAGACTGGAAGAGCAGCGGCCAAGAATGTCGGGCGTGGTCAGTGTACCAAATTCTAGTTTAGAAAAAGCGGGGTATTTTACTTATTTATATTTCAATTTGTTCTAAGGACGATTTAGAACCCTTAAAGGCAGGATCTTGAGAAGTAGCATTGTGTCTGAATAATCGAGAAGGAAACAAACCCACGCCCCCCTGAACTACGGTCCACGCTTATCTCTCGCAGCCCCGGATGCCTTGCCTCTGTAATCTCAGTCCAGTTTGCAACCACAAAGACAGCCTCTACGTCTAGTATTGGGGCACCGAGATTGCAGGGGGGCAGGGGGATGGGGCAGGCAAGGAGAAGCCAGGACTTAGGATAGCAACCCATTGGACTCTACACAAATCCAAAAGGTGCTGGGACTTCAATCTTCAGCCAGGAGCACCCCTCCGCCGGGTAAGTGGGACCCCGCCCGCGAGCCTTCCATCGCTACTTCTCCGTGCGCAACCCCCGCCCGCCCCCGACCCGCTTCTACCAGAAGGAGGGGACGCCCGAGGAGTCAGAAACTCTATTTCTCCCCTTTCCACTTTTCCTATTCATTTTTACTCCGTCTGTCCTGCTCTCTCCCCCTCCATCGCTTTCTTGGCTCATTCCCGTCTTTCCCTCTCCCTCCTCCTCTCCCGCTTTCTCAGCCTCTTCCCGGGGACGGAACCCCCAGGCGCCTCCTTCCCTCGGGTTTGGTTTGGGGGCCCCCTCCCCTCTCGCCCGCCTCGCATCCCCTCGGCGCCTCCCCGCCTCCTGCCCCGCCCCTCCGCCCGCGGCCACGCCCGCAGCCAATCAGCGCGCGGCCTCCCACGGCCCCGCCCCCCCGGCCTTTCCGGGAGGGCCCCGCTGAGCCCAGGCCTGGATGCGGAGGGCGGCGCCGTGGGGCGGGGGCCGATGGGGTCTGACGGACTCGGGGCTCCGGCGCGGGGCTCGCCTGCACGCGGGAGCGCGGGGCTGTGAAGGCGTGAGGTGGGCGCCGCGGCCCGCCCGGGATGGGCCAGCCCCAGCCTGGCGGGGCCGAGCCGGAGGCGAGGGCGGCGCGCGGGCCAGGCCTGCTGGGCGGGCGGCCCGGGGACTGAGGTAGAAGTGGGCGCGGAGGAAGGGGCCGAGCCAAGGCGGTGGGTGGAGCGGAGAGGGGGGCGGAGGCTGGGCCGCGGCGGGCGAGCGGAGCGGAGCGCTGGTCCGGAGCTCGGCGGCGGCGGCGCCTGAGGAAGCGGAGGCGGCGGCGGGCCCGGACGAGCGCCCGGAGGTGGCGGACGAGGCGCCGGGGGCCCCCATGGGCGGGTGTGTGGGCGCCCAGCACGACTCCTCGGGCAGCCTCAACGAGAACTCGGAGGGCACCGGAGGTAGGTGAGCGCCAGGGGGCAGCCTCGGCCCCCCATTGTTCCCGGCCGGGCCTGGCCACCTGTCCCGGCCCCTGCGGGCCTCGCGGCCGGGGCCCCCGCGCCCCTTTGTCATCCCCTCTTCCACGTCACTCCCCGCGCTCCGCTTCCGGCCGGCCGCCGGGTCGCCCCCTTTTTTCCCTGACCCCCCCAGTCCCCCGCCCCAGAAAAGCACTCCGCGCTCCGGGAAGGTAGCCCACGGCCTCTCGACCCCACCGCCTCGGCTGGGGAAACTCGGACCAGAAACTGCCTCTGGCTCCCTCGCTCCCTCTCCAGCCCGTTTAATTATTCAGGAACAGGATGGCGGCGCTGGGGTTGCAGGAAAGCGAACTGATGGGGGTTGGGGGGGGGGGAGGTGGGGAGGGGAGCCTAATGTATTCCCTCCGACGGGCCCCGCCACATCTCTCCGAACCCGGCCTTGTTCAGCAGAGTTGGCTGGTCTCCGCTTTCCTGAGTTTCAGATGACAGCTGCCCTGGTTGGTTCCAATTTGGCCATTTAAACCTGCAAGTTTCTGGAACTCGGCTGGGGAAGTCTCAAGTGGCCTCAAGCATTATTTTAACGAGGGGTGGGTAAATGGTCTGCCGGAGTAAAACGTGGCTTCTTTCTCCAGCCTGGGGTTATTGGGCCAGTGCACTGTTGGGGTGGGCTAGTCAAATTCCTATCCATCTTACGTAAAGGAAAATATGTAGGATAAAAGTACAAATGCTGTTACCCCGGTAGGATCCGTAGTTTAAAAGTTTCTGTGACACGGAACGCACTTGTACTTTATTGTAAATATGTTTGCTGAGGAGAGGTATTTTAATTCAATCAATGTTGTAGTATAGGAGAAGAGTAATCCAGTTAATTCTGCTTTTAGTTATATGACCTCTTGCTGGGCCCATTCTATACCTTGTGTAGAGGACAGAATGTTTTAGTTAAAGAAGAAACACCTTTTAGGAATAGCAAAAATGACAGTGTTGGTTTTGTTCCAACCTCATGTTAGATGTCACAGAAATGTGGGGTGTAAGTTCCTAAACTAAGTCGTTGGGGTGGGTGGGTTTACAACTTTTTTCTTATCGTGCTAGCATTTGGACCAGTTGCTTGCCTCGTTAAACTCCATGTACACCTAACTTTTGACTTATGAATGTCCTGATTACATGATGTTTAGCCATGCTACTTCATTAAAATGTATGGTCATCCTGTATGACTAAATCCTGGGCAAATTGAGAGCTCTGCAAAGCGTCTTGAAAAAAAAAACTGTCCACGGAAAGCGGTACTTTGTAGTGCATTTCAAGTCATAGCATAATTACTCAGTGGCACGTTAACAATGAGATTTGCAGTAAAAACAAAGCAGGAAGATAAAAGGGGGCGTGGTTTAAAATAACCTTGGGTTAAGATCAAACTGAGGGTCAAAATCCTGTGGGTGAGGTGATCATTAATGGTACCAAACTATACAGGTACAATTACTTTTTGGTAAGTATAGATAGTGTGCTTGTTATATGTAGTTTAAATTATACGTAGTTTAAGTTTTTTCACACTCGTTTTAACATTCTGATTCAACATTTTTCTGTTGTTGGTAGTGCACTTGAACTAATTTATGGTTTTAAGGCCTTTTGGTGGTGTGACTTGTGACCAGCCAGACGTTATTAGCACGGGCTTTTAAAAGCAAGAAGTATTAGCTTTTGGTAGTTTATTATTATCAGTGGTACCTAGTTAGATAGTTATAGTGTCAGCTTCTTTGTGAACTGAGTTCTCTGGGTTTTAAGCTGTGCTTTACCTTTCCAGAGTAAAGTTTAGAAAAATTGTTGTGAAACCTTCGTTTTATTTCTGGAGAGAAGGCATGACCCTGATGTAACTGGAGTGAAGGAGTGAGCTGTGTGGGATAAAAGGATTATTTCTAGAATTTAATTTGTGGAGGCCTTTATTCTCCATTATTGTCATGAAAGTTAAAGAGTTAATTGTGATTTAAAGGAATTAGCCCAGGTGAGTGTTTCAGGTTAACTTGTTAAATAGTTACTAGCTTATTATAGTAGATTTTTGTTTGGGAGGGAGAGACTTTTCCCTAAGGGTGTTGGCACAGATCCATCACTTTTCAGATGTACAGTAGTAGTTTTAATCTGGACATATTGGGCTATGAAAAAATTTTTTTCAGCATGGAGTAAAACACAGTTTCCCAATGTTTTTCATGACAGATTTAAGATTTTCATGACAGATTTAATTACGTCCACAGTGTTGTGCAAACATCATCATTTTAGGATGGCTTCACTTTCTGAATATCAGCAGACTTAGTAAAATGACTTAAAAAACTTTTTTGGCCATTTGAGGTACTGTACTTTCCCTTTCCCTCTGAATCTTAAGTCTCTTAAGTATGCAAATAAATGTGTATATTGAGAATAACTTCCATTCTAGGTGCAGTACTTTGAAGAAATTTGGAAAATTTTTGTAAGAATTTTTAGAATATGGAAATGGCTTAATGTTGTAAGATTTGTGTTATGTATTGTTTTGGAATCAGTTGCTGTATCTTCTGGTATACCTTGCCTAGAATTCAATTTTTGAGTTTTAGCTTTTTTGACCATTTTTTAAATGCCTAATTTAAATCAAGAAAGTTATATTATAGAACTTATGCAAGATTATTTAACAATGCTCTCCAAGCTTCCACACTCCTAGAATTTCCAGCTGTTGTGACATTTTCAGACAGCATATTTTGTATAGTTCTCCACCTTATTATGATGACATTGTGATGCTGAGGTTGGCACTTAGGTCCTTTAGACAAGAATGTGGCCCGTGGCATTTACTAAGTAATTAAATCTCTGATGAGTTTTAAAAATAAGAAATACATGAATAAAAAAACAGTAAAATGAAATTCATTGAAGACAGCCGATTCCCTTTTCATATTTCAATCCTTTAGTGAAAGTAGTGATGTGTCAGTGGAAAGTAGGTTCTCACCTCTGGGTAAGTCATTTATTCTGTACCTTCAGTGATATCCCGAGAGTACTGACCAAGGTGCTCACCAGTTTCTAGGTTTACAGGAGGAGAACTCTGAATACTGAATATTGACTTGTTTGGGTTTTTTTTTTTTTTTTGGCTGCTGCATTCAGCATATGGGATTTTAGTTCCCCAACTAGGGATCCAACCCACCCATGCCCCTGCAGTGGAAGTGCAAATTCTTAACTACTGGACAGCCAGGGAAATCTCAAACATTGACTTCTTTATTTCAGAGTGTCTTGAGAATATCGTGGAGTTCTTTTGGATATCCATTTATAGCAGCCTTAACACCTACTTGATGAGAACAATGCTTTTTGAGTAATAACAGCTACCATTTAATCCAGTATTTATTGTGTAGCAGGTATTGTGATTATGTTCTCACTGAGTCTTCAACAACTCTGGGAGGTGGATAGTATCTATTTTATAGATGGATTGATGCTGGGAGAAATTAAATAACTTGCTTAACATGGCAGAGTCAGAGCTTAAACTGGGGCTAAAATAAAGAATGCTGACTTTTTTTCCTTTTCCTCTAGTTTAATTTTTTTTTAATTTTAGTAAAATACATATAAAACTTGTTATTTTAACCACTTTTAAGTGTATACTTCAATGGCATTAATTATATCCACAGCATGCAATACATCACTATGTATTTACAGAGTTTTTCATCACTCCAGACAGACTCTGGATCTGTTAAGCAATATCTTTTCTTCCCTCTCCTCCTAACCCCTAGTAACCTCTGGTCTAGGATTTGTCTCTGAATTTGCCTATTCTAGATATCTCATATAAGTAGAATCATACAATATTTATTGTTTTGTTGGTAGTATATTTTACTTAACAGGTCTTAAGGTTTATCCTGTTGTACCAAGTATCAGTAATCCTTTTTATAGCTATTGTGTGTACATGCCATATTTTGATTATCCCTTCATCCGTTGAAGGACGTTTGGATTGTCTCCACTTTTTGGCTATTGGGAATAATGCAGCTATGAACTTTAGTGTACAGAGAGTAAATCCCAGTTTTCAGTGCTTTGGGATATATACCTAGGAGAACGTAGGAATTGAGAGATCATGTTAATTTTATGTTTACTTCTTAGAGGTAAATTTTCCCACAGTGATTGCACCATTTTACATTTCTTCTAGCAGCATACAAGGGTTCTAGTTTCTTCACATTTTCACCAATGCTTGTTATTTCCCATTTTAAAAATTGTAGCTTTTATAGCGGGTGTGAAGTGAGGGACATCTTATGGTTTCAGCTTGCATTTTGTAATAGTGATGTTAATGTGCTCATTTGGCATTTGAATATCTTCTTTTAATAGAAATATCTAAGTCCTTTGCCTTTTTGTTTTTAATTGAGTTTGGGCTTTGTTTTTGCTACTGAGTTGTAGGATTATGTTAATCTTTATTCTGTATATTAAACCCTTATCAAGATACATTCCAAAGAATTGCACGGAGAGATAAGAAAACCTTCCAAAGTGATCACTGCAAAGAAATAGAGGAAAACAGTAGAATGGGAAAGACTAGAGATCTCTTCAAGAAAATTAGAGGAATCATGCAAATTAGAAATCATAGAAAATTAGAGAAATTCATGCAAAGATGGACACAATAAAGGACATACAGTATAGACCTAATAGAAACAGAAGATGTTAAAAAGAGGTGGCAAGAATACACAGTAGAACTATACCAAAAGATCTTCATGACCTAGGTAACCACGATGGTGTGATCACTCACCTAGAGCCAGACATCCTGGAATGAGAAGTCAAGTGGGCCTTAGGAAGCGTCACTACGAACAAAGCTAGTGGAGGTGGTGGAATTCCAGCTGAGCTATTTCAAATCCTAAAAGATGATGCTGTGAAAGTGCTGCACTCAAAATGCCAGCAGATTTGGGTAACTCAGCAGTGGCCACAGGACTGGAAGAGGTCAGTTTTCATTCCAATCCCAAAGAAGGGGAATGCCAAAGAATGTGCAAACTACTGCACAATTGAACAATCTCACATGCTAGCAAAGTAATGCTCAAAATTCTCCAAGCTAGGCTTCAGCAGTGCATGAACCGAGAACTTCCGGATGTTCAAACTGGATTTAGAAAAGGCAGAGGAACCAGAGATCAAGTTGCCAACATCCATGCCAACGTTGGATCATAGAAAAAGCAAGAGAATTCCAGAAAAACGTTTATCTGCTTCTGCTTCATTGACTATGCCAAAGCCTTTGACTGTGTGGATCACAACAAACTGGAAAATTCTTAAAGAGATGGGATTACTAGACCACCTTACCTTCCTCCTGAGAAACCTGTATGCAGGTCAAGAAGCAACAGTTAGAATCAGACATGGAACAACGGACTGGTTCCAGTTTGGGACAGGAGTACGTCAAGACTATATATTGTCACTCTGCTTATTTAACTTGTATGCAGAGTACATCATGCGAAATCCCAGGCTGGATGAAGAACAAGCAGGAATCAAGATTGCCAGGAGAAGTATCAATAACCTCAGATATGCAGATGACACCACCCTTATGGCAGAAAGTGAAGAGGAACTAAAGAGCCTCTTGATGAAAGTGAAAGAGGAGAGTGAAAAAGTTGGCTTAAAGCTCAACATTCACAAAACGAAGAT
Organism: Bos javanicus; assembly: GCF_032452875.1. NCBI lineage: Eukaryota > Metazoa > Chordata > Mammalia > Artiodactyla > Bovidae > Bos > Bos javanicus. The sequence goes on along the minus strand of NC_083887.1, from coordinate 3,961,219 downwards.
CATGGCATCTGGTCCCATCACTTCATGGCAAATAGATGGGGAAACAATAAAAACAGTGACTATTTTTTTGGGCTCCAAAATCACTGCAGATGGTGACTGCAGCCATGAAATTAAAAGACGCTTGCTCCTTGGAAGAAAAGCTATGACCAACCTAGACAGCGTATTAAAGGGCAGAGCCATTACTTTACCAGCAAAGGTCTGTCTAGTCAAAGCTATGGTTTTTCCAGTGGTCATTTATGGATGTGAGAGTTGGACCATAAAGAAGGTGGACACCAAAGAATTGATGCTTTTGAACTGTGGTGTTGGAGAAGATTCTTGAGAGTCCCTTGGACTGCAAAGAGATCCAACTAGTCAATCCTAAAGGAAATCAGTCCTGAATATTCATTGAAAGGACTGATGCTGAAGCTGAAACTTGAATACTTTGGCCACCTGATGCGAAGAGCCAACTCACTAGAAAAGGCCTTGATAATGGGAAAGATTGAAGGCAGGAGGAGAAGGGGATGACAGAGGATGTGATGGTTGGATGGCATCACCGTCTCAAAGGACATGAGTTTGAGCAAGCTCCAGGAGTTGGTGAAGAACAGGGAAGCCTGGCATGCTGTGGTCCATGGGATCACAAAGAGTTGGACATGACTGAGCGGCTGAACAACAACAAGATACATGACTTGGAGATATTTTCTCGCATTCTATAGGTTGTCTTTTCATGCTCTTGATGGTGTCTTTTGATTCACAAAAGTTTAATGAAGTTCAGTGTATCTATTTGTACCTTTGTTGCCTGTGCTTATAGTTTCAGTTTTAAATTTATTTTTAATTGTTGATGGATAAAGAATAAATATATAACAATAATTTACAAATCTGATAACTAACATTTGTTTTAACTATGAATAGAAAGCTGTTTTAAGCTTATTTTCTCTGTCAGATCTGATGAAAAGGTTGATATGCAATGAAATTGTTTTTTAAATTTGACAGGTGATCCATAAAGCCATTTCAGTTTCTTAATCAAGAGATGAGTATTGTCTTTTCTGGGGAAGCATTTTACAATCAACAACCATTGAGTACCCACAGTATGCCCAACTTTGTATTGGTTGCTGTTGTTCCAAAAAAAGGAATCATTATCCTATTTCTTGTGTATGTCAGAATCCTTTTTTAGGAAAGCATAATAAAATGTGCATGTATGAGGCAACTGAAAAGCACTATTTAAACAGATAAAAAACACCACTGAATAAATTGTGCAAGTGCTGAGAGAGCAACGGAACACGAAGTGACCTCTGCTGCTAGGAGGTGTGGTTCCTCAACCAGCAGCACTGTCATCAGGTGGGAGACATCATGTTAGAAATGCAGACTCTCGGGCCCTGGCCATAAACTGCTGAATCAGAATCTGCATTTTAATAGTGTTCTCCAACAGTTGCCATGCACGTTCAAGTTCAAGAAGCATTGGTAAAGGATTGCTTACAGTGGGAAGAGACGAGAGAGGAATACATTAGGGGGAAAAATGGCAAGAGTTGGTTTTTTGGATGTGGGGATATAGAAAATAATCCCATATTTGTGAACCTGGGTAAACCAAGAATACTGAAGTGGCATGTCAGATTTTGGGGAATAAGAAAGAGCTGTCTGGAGAAAGCAACCTTTCAGTATGTTAAAGTTCAATTGACAGAAGAATTTTTAAGTTGAGACATCATTTTGAAGTTTAGATATGGAACTCCTAAATGTTCAGGATTATGAATGTGGATTTTGGAGTCAGCTGGCTAAATTGGCTGGAGGTGTAAAAGTCAATGAAGGCTATGCTGCTGCTGCTGATGCTAAGTCGCTTCAGTCATGTCTGACTCTGTGTGACCCCATAGACGGTAGCCCACCAGGCTCCCCCATCCCTGGGATTCTTCAGGCAAGAACACTAGAGTGGGTTACCATTTCCTTCTCCAATGCATGAAAAGGAAAAGTGAAAGTGAAGTCGCTCAGTCGTGTCCCGACTCTTAGTGACCCCATGGACTGCAGCCCACCAGGCTCCTCCATTCACAGGATTTCCCAGGCAAGAGTACTGGAGTGGGGTGCTGTTGCCTTCTCTGGAATGAAGGCTATCAGTACAGTTCAGTCGCTCAGTCGTGTCCGACTTCTTTCGACCCCATGAATCGCAGCACGCCAGGCCTCCCTGTTCATCACCAACTCCCAGAGTTCACTCAAACTCATGTCCATCAAGTCGGTAGTGCCATCCAGCCATCTCATCCTCTGTTGTCCCCTTCTCCTCTTGCCCCCAATCCCTCCCAGCATCAGAGACTTTTCCAATGAGTCAGCTCTTTGCATGAGGTGGCCAAAGTATTGGAGTTTCAGCTTTAGCATCAGTCCTTCCAATGAACACCCAGGACTGATCTCCTTTAGAATGGACTGGTTGGATCTCCTTGCAAGTTAAGTGAAAAGAGGAGGAAAGTACTAAGAATTGAGTCATGAAGTTTTCACAAAGTAGAGAAATGAGAAATCACTTCTCAGGACCTGACTGTAGTGAGTACTTAGTATACTGAATTTTGTTGAGTTACTGGGAAACAGGTCTGCCTGTGAAACTGATAGATCTAATTGCATTTGAACTTTTCATTCTAGTGTGGTTGTGGAAATTCTGGTCGTAGTTTGGTACTCATGTCCTAATATAAGACAGACTTCTTGGGCGTCCAATTCCAGAATATAGCAACAGCCCCTTTGAGATTGGCGTACTTCAGAACAGATGCATTCTCTACAAGACATCAGTTACTTTCTTCAAGAATATCACGGACATCTATTCTTTATATATTTCCAGTGTTTTACACTTGTCATCTCACTAGGTGGTTCATTGAATTTTCTTTTGCTGCTTCTCTTAGGGCTGTGCCTATGGTAAAAAAAAAAAAAAAAAAAAAGAAGCGAATCGAACATGACTGGGACTAAAGATTAAGTCTCCTCGTTTTCTCCCTAGTGTGACAGTAGAAGTAAAAATCTTTCATGTTTTTCCGGGTTGGTGAGCTCTGGGGCTTCACGAGAGGATGCATAAAATTTCATACCAATTGGAGAGAGACGTACTGTGAAATAGGAGGCATTTACTTGATGTAAAGCAGAAGGGGGCTGATTTTGCTAGGAGGAATGGAGTTGTGTGGAAAGAATCAAAAGGAAAATATACAGCAAGAAAATGTAGGTTGGAAATACAGTGGTACTTTGGGTAGCTCCATAGGTTCAGTAGGTATGAGAACTGAAATTAGATGGGAAGCGACAGTTGGAAAATACCGCCATATGGGGCAAGCTGAATCTTCTTTGAGAAGAGAGTTAAGCACTTCAGTTTACATTAAAACCTGCTGTGGTATGTGGTAGCCCCTGCCTCATTTGCTTCCTCCCATTGGGCTTGTCCCACTCGTTTTCAATTTTCTACTAAGTAGAGGGTTGAAGTTTTTTCGCAGATAAGATTCTCTGGGAACTTACGTTGGAAAGACATTTTAAATGAAGAGTCTTATTTATGGCTATTAAATGAGCTGTCCTTTTCATCTCTGATTTTATATTTAGGAATCAGTGGCTAGAGTTACATAGTATGAACAGAAGATTTAAGCCATTAGAAATATAGGAATTGTTATTCCTTTGATTTTTGATAGCCCTAGTCTATGACACCTGTCTTTCTTAGGGAGAAATTTGAATCAGTGGATTTTTAAATCTAATTTTCTTACTATAAATGCAAAGCTTTGGCAGCACCTTGCTAGTAGTACTATATCCAGGTGAGTCTTCCAGTGAGAATAATTATTGAGTGTTAATAACAGTAGTAAGGAACTTTTGCTTTTATGTAATGAGTTAGTTATCTCATGATTTTTGACTGAAACACAATCTTCTGTTGTTGCAAGAAAGCATTAGGTTGGTTTTGTTAAGCAATATGATCATATTAATTGGGCGTGATGATCAGTTTGCTGATTTAGTGATTCTCTCATTTTTCCTTACTGCAGACCACCTGAATGGTTTATCTTCATTTGGTGGACCACTGCACCTGATTCTTCCCGCCGCCCCTCACCATCCCTACCCAGCTTTCTGCTTCTGCTTATTGGGCAGTACTAGGCTACCAGCAAGTTCCTCATGATTCACTGGTAGTTCAAGAACCATAGGTTGAGACTTTACTAACGTGTATGTACTTAAAGATGCATGTGGTTGGCAAGAACAGTCAAGCATATATTCCATTTTGCATCAGCTCCTTTGACTTGGAGCTAGCAAGAATCAAATTTGGTTTGGAATATACTCCATATATTGACCCGAGAGGTTAAATATTGCTGAGTATACATTGGATATTGTAATGCCATACTTTTGCATGTTTGCAGTAAAACTTGTAGAAGTTTCCATTATAGCTCAGTTTTTAGAAATCAAATTTCTATTGGAGTTATCTGAGAACAAGAAATATTTACATGTGGGGGATAATTTTATGTAAATTTTACTTGAATGTGAAGTGTTAATGATACATTTGCTCACAACTTTAAAAAATAATGAATTAATGACTCTTGGGCCTTTCTGATTAAATTTTAACATCACCAGAAACCCTTCAGATAGCTTTTGCATTTGTTAGAATTGACTTGCAGGTATAAGCAAGGTCAGACTGCTGCTTTGCATTTGTTCAGATAGTTTCCATGCTTGTGGTCTGTGTGACAAAAGTATCACAGGGAAAGAGTAACTGGAAATTAGATCTAATTCTAACAGAATATGTGTGATTCTTTACTTCCTAGGCTATAGTAGATCCAAAGTCCAAGCTTTTCCTGCTTTTCTGCTGTCTTCACTTCCAACGTTGGGATAATCTTTCATCAGTGAATAAGTATGAGCCTTTTCTTTTCCACCCAGGACTAATCCTGCCATCCTGAACATCGTAGCACTGTTCTTCAGTGCTTATTCTCCTCCCTCCTCCTTTCCCTCAACTTTATTGAGGACTGATTGACAACTGTTGGTTGACAGATATAGTATACAATGTCATGATATAATATACATATACCTTGTGAAACAGTTACCAGAATCAAAATGATGAACACATTCTTGTTGTGAGACTCTGTAAGATCTCCTCTCAGCAACTTTCAAGTATAAAGTACTGTATTATTAACAATAACCATACTGAACATTAGATCTTTATAACTTGTGCTTCTTAAAACTGCAAGATTGTACTAAATAATACTAAATTATTGTACTAAATAAATAAATAAATGGTACTAAATCCACCTCCCCCCCTCCCTTTTTCCCAAAAATCTGTCCTGGTTATTTTTGTACATTTACTTATCTCCTCAGAGCATAAGCCACGTTGGACCTGGGGACAGCGACCTCAGTTTTCTCATAGTACTTTAGGTTTAGTTAACAATTGTGTGAAGCACATCTTTGACTTTATAACAGTTTTAGGGAGAAAATGATAACTGTCTTAATAGTAGGCTCACTTAATTCTAGAGCAAGAACCTTGTTAAATAAGACCATGTCATGTAATAAAAAGATTTAGGAGTCAGAATTCTTTAGTTCTGGTTCCACTTCTGCTCTTTGTATCTGCTACCTTTAAATGAGCATGTTAATGAAATCAGTAGGCTCCAGCATTTTAAACAGTTGAATCTTCTTTTTAGGTATATCTTACATTGAACAGTAACATCAGTCTCAGCATTTGATTTCTTTTTATTTTGATTGTATATAGTCTCTAAAAAATAAAAATAAATGATTTAGAGTCTCATAAAGTTCTGTAGAAGATTTTTTTAAAGTTTGACTCACTAACACTATCAGCAACTGTGCTCAGAACTCAGACGATAACATGTCACACAGTATTACAGTTTATGTTTTATTTTCACTGAGCATTCTTCAGTTAACTTGATAAGAGCATATACGGAACAGATGAGATTGCTGTGACATTTAACGAAGCCTAGACATCCATGTACTGTATTAGTGTGTTCCCTCCGTCAGTTCAGTTCAGCTCCCTCAGTTCCCTCATCAGCTCAGTCGCGTCCGACTCTTTGCAACCCCATGGACTGCAGCATGCCAGGCCTCCTTGTCCATCACAATCTCCCGGAGCTTGCTCAAACTCATGTCCATCGAGTTGGTGATGCCATCCAGCCATCTCATCCTCTGTCATCTCCTTCTCCTGCCTTCAGTCTTTCCCAGCATCAGGGACTTTTCTAACGAGTCAGCCCTTCACATCAGGTGGCCAAAGTATTGGAGCTTTAGCATTAGTCCTTCCAATGAATATTCAGGATTGATTTCCTTTAGGATTGACTGGTTTGATCTCCTTTCTGTCTAAGAGACTCTCAAGAGTCTTCTCCAACACCACGGTTCAAAAGCTGTGTTACATGAGTGAACATGTATGTGCATGTATTAATAAAAGGCACATTCAGAGCTGTGGTTTTCCCAGTCAGTGACACAGTTAGAAAAATTTCCTTAAGTTCATATATGCATAGAGTAGACAAGAGAAGCATTCCAATGACTCTAAGATGAGTTTGACCCAGCAGCATAAGCTAACATGTTTCATGATGGGTCTTTATGTTTGAAATGTGTGATACTTTTTGTTAGGGTTCTTAAAAAATAGTAAAAAAAAATATTTTACAAGATAGTTTAAATTACATTTTGGAATGCTGAAACAGTTGTTTGTTTCTGTCTCTTGAGTTTTTTGGGACCAATTTAAAAAGTCATGTGACTAGATCCTAGAAAAAATCTTTACATGACACATGTAATTTCAATCAATTTTTATCTACTCTCAGGATAGGTGCACTGTGTTGGGCATTGTATTACATATTTGAAGTTTCATAGGATTACTGAAAGAATGCTGCTGCTATGTCGCTTCAGTCGTGTCCGACTCTGTGCGACCCCGTAGACGGTAGCCCACCAGGCTCCCCCGTCCTTGGATTCTCCAGGCAAGAACACTGGAGTGGGTTGCCAGTTCCTTCTCCAGTGCATGAAAGTGAAAAGTGAAAGTGAAGTCGCTCAGTCACGTCTTAGCGACCCCATGGACTGCAGCCCACCAGGCTCTTCCATCCATGGGAGTTTCCAGGCAAGAGTACTGGAGTGGGGTGCCATCGCCTTCTCACTGCCTTCTATACTGAAAGAATAGTACTGTATTAAGAATGCAGTGCTATCCAAGTTAATTTTGATGCTAACTTTGAGAGAAAACAAAGGCAAGATAAAACATTAAAATAGTGAAGGGATGAAGGAGATGGTGTCTGTTGTAGCTATACCACTAACTACCATCTGGTTACAGATCTGGAAGTTGATTCACTTACTCCCACTAACTGATTGGCCTTCACCTGGAATTAAAAGGGTCGGGAACAAGCCCTCAGGGTGGTCTTTCTTTTCTGGAGCAACTGTTGGCTTAGAATGCACTCTGTAAGTGAAGATATTGATCATGTAAGGTGTGAACTTTACCTCTCAGTTCATTTGAAGCTGAGAGTGCACCTTGGTACTGTTAGGCCTTTGCTTCTCCCTGTCTTTGACGTGGCTTCACTTCTCTTTTTTCTCTCGGGTATAAAATATTCCAACTCTGCCTACAGTTGGGGCAATCAAGTATTATATTTAACTTTTGGAAGTTCAAGACAGTGAGTGCTTCATAGAAAAGGGATTGTTGGATGAGATCTTGTATTTGGGGTTTATGCAGGAGGAACTAGAATAAAAAGAGATGCTGAGAAGGACCTGGTAGGTGAGGTCTGGTGTCTGCCATGTTTGTGAGAGTCTGACTCTTGCTTATGAAAAATGGACTGGATTGAGATGAATCCTAGTGGGCATGGCAGCGGATCTCTGTATCTAGTAAATAAAGCTTGAAGTGAAGTGAAGTGAAAGTTGCTCAGTCGTGTCCAGCTCTGTGACCCCATGGACTTGATACGGTCCATGGAATTCTCTAAGCCAGAATACTGGAGTGGGTACCCCTTCCCCTCTCCAGGGGATCTTCCCAGCCCAGGGATTGAACCCAGGTCTCCCACACTGCAGGCAGATTCTTCACCAGCTGAGCCACAAGGGAAGCCCAAGAATACTGGAGTGGGAAGCCTATCCCTTCTCCAGCTGATCTTCCCACCCCAGGAATCGAACTGGGATCTCCTGCATTGCAGGTGGATTCTTTACCAACTGAACTATGAGGGAAGCCCACCTAGGGCCTTTGCTTTAATGTAAATATTTGCTTTGTGGTGCTTTTATTACAGTTCTTAAAAGTAGCATGATCTCCCTCATTTTTTAATACTGCTTTTGGAAATTATTTGTTTACTTATTTCTTTGTTCTCCCACAATGTCGTAAGCTCTGAGGCCCAGGCCTTTTCTGATTCTTCTTTACTGTATGCCTAGTTGCTTGTGTGGTTCCTGGTACCTGTGCATTCAGTAGCTGCTGACTGAATGAATAAGTGAAATAATGAATGAATAGTTACCAATTGCTTTATCATTTGGAGGATGAAATTTTTTTCTACTTGGCTTTAGTTATTTGCTTTTGGGGGTGAAATTTATAGTAAAAACTATTGTAATGTTGTACAGTTATTTTCCATTATCTTTAGAGACTTTACTCATAATTCTGGGATAGATTCTTATTTGGCTATTTGGTAAAAGGAGGGAGTGATCTAATTTGCTTGTTAAAATCTCCCCAAGTGTTTATTAATGTATTATTCTGTCATCCTTCGCAAACTTAGTGGTGAGTTGAATTGCTTTGTATATGAAAAGAGGGTTAATTGTATTTAAAGCCACCCAGACCAGTGGTATTATGTTAGGTTGTTCTTGAGCTGATTCTGTGCTTATATTGAATGCAGCAGAAATCCAGGTTTTGCATGCAACCTATAAAGTATAACAGGAAATAATGAAGATGCCTTTTAAGAATTCTCTGAATTTAGGTGTTGGGGGGTTTTGAAGCAGGTATTTTGGAGGATGTTGGAGGAGGGCAGAGCCTAGGAACAAATTGTAAGGTAGAAGTGCTCTTTACAGTACTTTGCTCATGCTCAGTTGCTTCAGTCATGTCTGACTCTTTACGACTCTGTGGACTGTAGCCTACTAGGCTCCTTAGTCCATGGGATTCTCTAGACAAGAATACTGGAGTGGATTGCCATGTGCTCCTCCACAGAATCTTCCCAACCCAGGGATCGAACCCGCGTGTCCTCTATGACAGGTGAATTCTTTACCACTGAACCACTGGGTAAGCCAAAAGAAAGTTGCAGTCACTTACTGAGGTTGTAGTGTTGATGGTTTAGTCGTGTCTGACTCTTGCGATCCCATGGACTGTAGCCCATCAGGCTCCTCAGTTCATGGGATTTCCTAGGCAAGAATACTGGAGTGGGTTGCCATTTCCTTCTCCAAGGGATCTTCCCAACCCAGGGATCGAACCTGCATCTCTTGCATTGCAGGTGGATTCTTTACTGCTGAGCCAGTGGACGTTCCTTAATGTACTTTATTAAAGACCGATTGCACTCTGAAAGTTGGAACTGTGTGTCCTTTATTTACTTTCTAAACCACATTCCTCCATATAAAAACTGTAAATAAAGAGTATTGTGTTTGGGGTAGAGATAGTAATTAATGTAAATATAACTTTATAACGTATAATTTTGTAACACATGCCTGATATTTTGAGATATTTAGCAATGCAAATACTTTTTTTTTTTAGCAATGCTAACAGCTTTTAGCTTTTTGTCCTAAATTTTTAGATTTATTTATTTTATTTTTTGACTGTCATGGGTCTTCGTTGCTGCATGCAGGCTTTCTCTAGTTGTGGTGAGCAAGGGCAACTCTAGTTGCAGAGCACAGACTGTAGGAGTGCTGAGTTCAGTAGTTGCAGCTCATGGGCTCTAGAGCACAGGCTCAGTACTTGTGGTGCAGGGGCTTAGTTGCTGCACAGGATGTGCAGTCTTCCCCGACCGTGGATAGAATGGTGTCCCACCTGCATCGCAAGGTGGATTCTTAACCACTGGATCTCCAGGGAAGCCTGTTGTCCTGTTTTTTACTTATTAAAATCTCCCTTCCTGACTATGTTATTTGCACAGCAAACATGCATTGAGTATACTGTGTGACATACTTGAATTTGTATGTAAGTATCTCAACAGGGTCTGGCACAGGGGTTCATAGGTTGTTGGTTTGTAATGTTGAATGAGTAGATCTTACTGAAGTCATTAAAATAATGGTTTTTCAATGGTTTAAGGTTTACAGAGACAACAACTATCGAGAAGAACCATGATTTCAACACATTCTTTGGTGTAATTTTGTTTTTTTAAAAATCTTCATATACATTTTCTTGATTCTTAAAAGGAAGCTTTGACTTCGAGGAAGTCTGATATTAATATTTCCATTTTAGAAGAGAGAAAACTGAGGCACAGGGAAGTTTTAATCTGATTAAGGAATAAAAAGAGTAGCCCAAACTGTAAGTTTTGTCTTCTGTTTTCTAATTCAGTATTCTCTCCACTGAAGGTGAGGGTTTTGGTTGATTCTTCTTTCCTTGCCGCAGAAGTGTATGTGTGAGCGTTCTCTTTCATGGCAGTAAACACAGTTTGCTGCTGAGTCACTTCAGTCGTGTCCGACTCTGTGCGACCCCATAGGCGGCAGCCCCCGGGCTGCCTCCATCTCTGGGATTCTCCAGGCAAGAACACAGTTTAGGGAAGTTAATGAAACATGGTTCTTAAGGACTCTCATGTTCATACTCCAAAATGGAGATCGCAGCAGTGAAAAATGAGTTGAGAAATTGCCTTTAGTTTTAGTCAACAAATTATATTGCATCTCACAAGATAGAAATTTCAAACTAAAATCTTAATTATCTAACAGGATCAAATGGAAAAAAGTGATCATCTTTTCTAAAATTCTTTTGTGCCCATTTACTCAGTTATCTTCCTTTTCATCATTACCTCTGCTTGCTATCCCAGACTGAATGTTTTCAGCTTAATATTCAGTTTTACTTAAGCTTGACTTGAGTTTAGCAGTTGAGCTTTGTGGGGAAACCAGTTACCTTGAGGTCCTTAAAGTACAAGAAAAAGAAGACTTTGTCTAATTATAGAAAGCATAATAAAGTCTTTCTAGGCCTGTGATCTTAAATCACCATTAGTGGAGTATTAAAATATCTATCTGTTTCAAATCAGAGTGGTGATTCTCCTGAGGGGTGAGTTGAAGGAGGTGTCATGAAAGTTCATTCTGATTGGCATATCCAGCAATTTAAGGATGAAGATTGGAACCCATATGTTAATGACTATCTGTACTTATAATATCAGTGTATGGATATTTGGAACCACCTCCTGGGAAGCCCCGGTGGCTCAGCAGTAAAGAAACCACCTGCAATACAGGAGACATGGGTTCTATTCCTGGGCTGGGAAGATCCCCTGGAGGAGGGCATGGCAACCCACTCCAGTGTTCTTACCTGGAGAATCCCCATGGACACAGGAGCCTAGCAGGCTGTAGTCCAAGGAGTCTCAAAGAGCTGGACATGACTGAACTCACACACATGGTTTATAGCTGATAAAAGGAACTGAGGCCATCTACCACCAGGAGTGTCTCATTTAAAAGTGGGGAGGAGGGGACCTGTGGTCCAGTAATACAGCTTCATTATCACAGCTTGTACTTTTTCTGACAGTCACCAATTTGCCTTGGACTTCAGTTACCCTGGAAATAAAAATTTTAACTTGGTGGTGATTAAAAAGCTTTGGGCCTTTGATCATTGTTTTGTTGCCAAAAATTAACATATATGGCCTGTTGAACAAACCCTTCTGTGAATTTGGCTTTTTTGATTCTTGGTTTGTGATGATTGCATCTTGTGTGAATACGTCTCTCTTCCCAAATGACTTGGAATAGTTTATATGCCCTTTAGTCCCTCATAATTATGAAGTGAAAAATTGAGGCGTGTCACTACATATAATAAGTAGGACATAAGAAACTTGAGAAAACAATACAATGATGCCCAGTATTTCTGGAATGAATGTTGAATAAGATATTTAAGCTATAACAGGAGTTTTGAGAATTGGGAAAATTGTTTACCTGTAATAAAATGTAATGAATACTCCTGGAAGCAAGAAGGATACTATCTTTTTGTATTGACTCCTTTGTGGGTAGAAAACAGATTTTTGTGTGTATTTTCATTTTCTGTATACCAGCACTAAATCTACTGTCTAGAAATTACAACATAACTGCATAGGGCAAGCAAATGACTGGGATAAAAGTTTCTGTTTTTTCTGTCACAGATGATCCTTAACCATTTTAAGGAGGGAATATAAATAGGGACAGAACTTACATTTCGGTGATAGAGGTAGGTTTTTCAATTTGGGACAGGGATGTGTACTGAAAGTCTTACGTGTATGAAAGTAAAGTTTCACCGTTTATTAAAGAAGGGGGAAAGAAGACATTTTCAGATGAAACACTGAGGAGGATTAAAGAAAATTTAGATGTAGAGTAAAATTCCATTTGCATTGAGAAATTATTCTAATTTAATAATAAATAGGAAGTATATGGGACTTCCCTGGTGGTCCAGTGGCTAAGACTCCAGGCTCCCAAATGCAGGGGGCCTGGGTTTGATCCCTGGTCAGGGAACAAGAGATCCCACATGCTGCAAGTAAGAGAGCTGCCTGCTGCAACTAAGATCTGCCTGCTGCAACGAAGACCAAAGATCCCAAGTGCCAAACTAAGACCCGACACAGCCAAAGAAATAAGTAAATAAATTAAAAAATAATAATAATAAAAAATAGGAAGTATGAACATCATTGGCAAGTTATTTTTGTGATAAAATCTTGGGGGGAAATGCTACACAATTTTAATATAGTTAAGTATTGATTTGGAGAAGGCAGTGGCACCCCACTCCAGTACTCTTGCCTGGAAAATCCCATGGATGGAGGAGCCTGGAAGGCTGCAGTCCATGGGGTCACTGAGGGTCTGACACGACTCAGCAACTTCACTTTCACTTTTCACTTTCATGCATTGGAGAAGGAAATGGCAAGCCACTCCAGTGTTCTTGCCTGGAGAATCCCAGGGACGGGGGAGCCTGGTGGGCTGCCGTCTTTGGGGTCACACAGAGTCGGACACGACTGAAGTGACTTAGCAAAAAAAAAAATTGATTTACAGTATCTTTAAATTTGCTCCTGACACAATCTAAAAGCTACTTATAACATTGCTAATTTGTGGTCATTATTAAATCTTTTTAAAAACTGAAAAAAATTTTAAGTGTCAAAAAGCATATCTAAGAAAAAAATTTATTCAATGACCTACTGTAAGTATTTTGCTGTACATCGCATCAGACTCAGAGTATATGGCTATGAGTCAAGAGAGAGAGTGAAATAAAAATGGATTCATGTATGTTGAGAGAAATTGTGACGTGCTTCATGAGGTCAGCTACAACTTCTAGAATTTAACTTTATTGATGTTTTAGCTTTGGGTTAAAGTGAGTGTCGTTAGCTTTTCATTTAGGAAGGATTGTCAGTATTTTTTCTAAAATTGAGCTTGCTGGTTTAAAAGTTAGGATTTAGTAGAGTCATCACAAGGATGTGAGAGGTGCACATCCCAGGACTTTTTAAAAAAAAGATTTTTATTGGAGTGTAGTTGCTTTACAATGTTGTGTTACTTTCTGCTAACACGCAGTCAGTCAGCCATATGTATACATATATCCCTTCTTTTTTTGGATTTTTTTCCCGTTTAAGTCATCACAGAGCATTGAGTAGAGTTCCCTGTGCTCTACAGTAGGTTCTCATTGGTTTTCTGTTTTGTACACAGTAGTATACATGTCAGTCCCAATCTCCCAATTTAAAACCCCCCTACTCCCCTTGGTATCCATGCATTCTGTTTTTTTCTCTACATCACTGTCTTTATTTCTGATTTGAAAATAAGCTCGTATCATTTTTCTAGATTCCACATATAAGTGATATTATGTGATATTTGTTTTTCTCTTTCTGAGTTACTTTAGTCTGTATGACAGTCTGTAGTTCCATCCATGTCTCTACAGATGACCCAATTTCATTCACTTTTATGGCTGAGTAATAGCCCATTGTGTATATGTACCATATCTTCTTTATTCGTTCCTCTGTTGTGGACGTTTAGGTGGCTGTTGTAAATAGCGCTGCAGTGAGCACTGGGTGCACGCATCTTTTGAATTATGATTTTCTCTGGGTATATGCCCAAGAGTGGGATTTGCTGGGTCATATGGTAGTTCTGTTTTTAGTTTTTTTCAGGAACCTCCATACTATTCTCCATAGTGACTATGAATTTAAGTCATGGGATGTACTGGGAATGTAATGTGAGGAGATGCAGTGTAAACTGTAGCAAAGGAATACTCTGATATAACTGGGCAAGTTTCTCAAGTCTCTTGTAGGGGCATTTGCAAGAATATAGTATTTTTTTCTGTTGACAGTACTTCCTTCTGAACAGTTCAGTTAAATAAGATGAAAATAAAGCTTGGGATTTTGTAATGGTGATAGCCATAGATGCAGTTTTAAAAGGATTAAGTGACATCCAAGATAATATCTATTTTCCCATGAATCTAACCCAGAGGCAATACATTTTCTAGTAGTTTTTCTGTTATTTTGAGTATTATTTTCTTTATACATGGATAGAATTGATGTTTAAGCACCGGTTCTGCTTTATGGCTTTTGTGGCAAAATCTTGGACAAGCCAAAATATCATTGTTTTATGGCTCTGTGGCACCCACTCTTGTGTTCTTATATGTACTTAGAAGCATGAGTGCTTTGACTACACTTAGAAACCCATTCAAGGAGAAGGACTTTGCAAATGAACACAATTTCAAGTGAAGTGTGTTTACCCATATTTTTGCCAGGCTCTTATAAACATTAAGCAAAGGAAACTTATCAGATTGAATCTTGAATAAAGAGTTGTATGAACTGCTGATGTCTTTTCTCATGAAACAGTACTAATTTTGGAACTGGGCTTGGAACAGGTACCAGCCTGCTTTTGGTAATTGGTATATGCTGATTAGGAAATAATGTATTGTTTGGGCACTTCAGGTCAGTGTCGACTTGCTATGCTATCTTAAGCACTGGTTCACACCTTTGAAACCTCATGGAAGCCCAAGACCTTAGAGATGGATTGATCATGTAGTTTTACTTTGTAGGTAAAAGTCTGAGACCAGGTTGAACATTTATTCTAGTAATTCTTAAAGCCATGAGGCAGTATAGTCCTGCTGCCGCTGCTAAATCGCTTCAATCGTGTCTGACTCTCTGCGACCCCATAGACAGCAGCCCACCAGGCTCCGCCATCCCTGGGATTCTCCAGGCAAGAACACTGGAGTGGGTTGCCATTTCCGTCTCCAGTGCATGAAAGTGAAAGTGAAGTTGCTCAGTCTGGTCCAACTCTTTACAACCCCATGGACTGCAGCCCACCAGGCTCCTCTGCCCATGGGACTTTCCAGGCAAGAGTACTGGAGTGGGTTGCCATTGCCTTCTCCAGTATAATCCTAGTGGCTGAGAATATAAACCTTGGAGTTTGTCTAGGTTTGAATCCCAGCTGTACCATTTAGCTATATGATCTTTGGGATTTATTATTATTATTCATCTAACAGACACAGATATAGTTTTTTATGTTCCAGAAACTGTTGTAATTGTGTGAGAAATATTACCTTGTTAAATCTTCCTAACAGTCCTATGAGATATTATTACTGTGGTCTCCCTTATGCTCCCCCTAGGTGGTTTGTCCATTTTAAGGTGGAGGTTACACTAGAGTTATTGAGAGGATGAGTGGGACTGTATATAGAGAGCACAGTGCACAGTGGCTGGACCACGACAGTGTGCATTCTCTGTTGACTATTATTTTTTCTGAGAAAAGCAACATTTTTGGCAA
Source organism: Bos javanicus (assembly GCF_032452875.1). Taxonomy (NCBI): domain Eukaryota; kingdom Metazoa; phylum Chordata; class Mammalia; order Artiodactyla; family Bovidae; genus Bos; species Bos javanicus. The sequence goes on along the minus strand of NC_083887.1, from coordinate 3,945,514 downwards.
ACTGCTACCTTCACCAGTAATTTAATGGTTAGACTAGTAGGAATCCTTCCCTGCAGGGTTTTCTAAATGCTTACAGGAACTTTCCTTTTCCTGAAGAATTTTTGAGTTGGTCAAGTAAAGTCTCAGAGCATCTAATTCTCTCTAGACATGATCAGCACCGTTGGGTGTCCTGTGTCTTTGGGGCCAGGTGAGATCTGAATTAGTTTGGCAGGCTGTAATTGATGCGGTGGTTAAGAGTCAGACATGACTGAGCCAGCTGAGCATGCACGGGTGAGGTCTGAGTTACCATGGCTGCTCTGCCAAATCCAAACCTGTATCCAAGGGATTATTGAAGGGTCACAAGTCCTTTTTTTTTTTTTAACTTTATTTCAAAATAATATCAAACTTACGGAAAAGTTGCAGAAACAGTACGAAGTTCTGATACCCTTCATTCCAGTTTCCCCAAATGTTAATATTTTATCACATCTGCTTTGTTATATTTTCTTTATATGTACATATTGTTGTTGTTGTTGTTTGTTTACTAGGTTGTGTCTGACTCTTTGCGACCCCATGGACTGTAGCCTGGCAGGCTCCTCTGTCCATAAGGTTTCCCAGGCAAGTATACTGGAGTGGGTTGCCATTTTTTTCTCCAGGGGTTCTTCCCAACCCAGGGATCAAACCCATGGCTCCTGCTTTGTCAGGCAGATTCTTTACCACTGAGCCACCGGGGAAGTCCCTTATATATATATATATACATGTATGTAAATACTTAAACTTTCCTGAGCCATTCGAAAAAGTTGCACAGAGTAAACCCTTTTACCCTGAAATACTTGAGTGTGTATTTCCTAAGAATAAGGACTTTCTCTCACCTACCCACAATTCAGTAATCAAAATCAAGAAATGAGTATTGATATAATGCTAATTTTTACAGCTTTTATTCAGATTTCATCGTCTTCATTAATATTCCAAGAAAATCGTCTAGGATCATGCATTATGTTGTCATAGCTCTTTAGCCTGCTGTAATCTAGCACAGTTCTGGAGACGTTTTGTCTTTTGTGACCTTGGCATTTTGAAAAGTATGTGCCAGTTATTTTGCAGAGTGTTCATCAGTTGCACTCTGTCTGCTGTGTTCTCATGTGTAGGTTCCTCCATGATTGTGTAGTCTGGGCAAGCGCACCGCAGAAGTGAGGTTGTGTCCCTAGTGTATCATGTCGAGAGTCATATAGTATCTTTTTTCCTATTTTTGTTGATGTTAACTTTAATCAAGTATGGTGCCAACCAAGTTTCTTCCTTGCAAAGTTACTATTTTTTCCTCTGCAAATAATAAGTATTTAGTATGAAGATTGGATCTATGTAAATATTTTTTTTTATTATCAAACAGGTACTAGCTTTAGCATCCATTGGTAGTTCTTGCCTGAAATAATTATGGTGGTTGTCAAATGGTGATTTTTCTAATTTCACTATTTCTTTTATATAATTTAATTTAAGAAAGAGCTCTCTCATCTCAACTGTGTGTTTGCTGATTTATATTGGTATGGACTCATGGTTTTCTGTGTTTTCCCATGGTTTTCTGTGTATAATCTGTTGCTATTGTTACTTACTTTGATGCTCAAATTGTACCACATTGGCCAGCGGGAGCTCCTCCAGACTGATCTCTGTGTTCTTTTGACATGACTTTGTTATTCTTTGAATACTTTGTTTTCTGGCATAACAAGTTGTTCCAGGCTCATATTATATTTTACCTGTCAGAGTCCTGAAATCAGCTAGGGACCCCTAGTTCCTTTTAGTGGAGAATGATATTCAGAAGTAAAAATCTAGACTCCAGTGTGTTTGATGGTACTGGAGTAACATTGCCTGTAGGTCGTCTAAGTGGAAAGAGCTTGAATACATATATCCCCTGTGTAGCCCTCAGCTCGGAGAAGGCAATGGCACCCCACTCCAGTACTCTTGCCTGGAAAATCCCGTGGATGGAGGAGCCTGGAAGGCTGCAGTCCATGGGGTCGCTGAAGGTCGGACACGACTGAGCGACTTCACTTTCACTTTTCACTTTCGTGCATTGGAGAAGGAAACGGCAACCCAGTCCAGTGTTCTTGCCTGGAGAATCCCAGGGACGGGGGAGCCTGGTGGGCTGCCGTCTGTGGGGTCGCAGAGAGTTGGACACGACTGAAGTGACTTAGCAGCAGCAGCCCTCAGCTATATAGAAGATATAGGTATATATGATATCTACATGGTGAGTGAAAGTCTCGATCCCATGGTCCAGGCCAGAATACTGGAAGAAGTAGAGCCGGAAGGGAAAGAAGCTTTTCCCTTCTGCAGGAGATCTTCCCAACCCAGGGATCAAACCCAGGTCTCCCACACTGCAGGTGGATTCTTTACCAGCTGAGCCCAGGGCCATGCGTCTATATATTTTTACATATTAAAAATGAGTTCATACTGATAGCTCTCATTCCAGTCTAATAGTATTAATACAAGATTTATTCTAGACTTTGCCTGTTCATATATTTACAATTCTCTTTCTAAAAGTAAAGAAATGTGACTCCTAATTTCCACAAATATTTACTTATTTACTCAATCTGAGGATACACATAAAATAGTTTGGATTCACTAATTTATTTCATTGTGGAAACAAAACTACTAACTAGAGTTCAGTATTCATTTACAGTTCTTTATATCTGTAGCCTAAGGATAAAATTACTAAAAAAAATACTGTGTTCAAATGTTAGGTACACGCCCTTTTAATGTAGTTTGTTAACCCTTTGAAATACAGTTAAGTTCATTTATTTCTAGTTGTGTTCTTTTTTAGTTTTCCCCCTTTTTGATTTTGTTTGCTTATTTGAGTATGTGTGATGGTAGTATTAGTCACTCAGTCGTGTCTGACCCTTTGCAACCCCATGGACTGTAGCCCACCAGGCTCCTCTGTCCATGGAATTCTCCAGGCAAGAATACTGGAGTGGGTTGCCGTGTCATTCTCCAGGGGATCTTCCCAATCCAGAGATCAAACCCAGGTCTTTACTTAACAGATTCTTTACTGTTTGAGCCACCTGACAAGCTGTGTGATGGTAACGTAGTTCTAAAGGTTAGAACTAGGCAAAAAGGTATACTGAGAAGTGTAACCCTTACTCATTGCTGCCTCTTACCCATCCTTCCATTGTTCCCATTCCTTTTTACCCACCCTCTGTAAGTGACTAGTATGCCTGGTTTCTGGTTTATCCTTCTGTTTTCTTTTGTACTAATGAGCTGGGCGTACATGTCTGTCTGCTTTCCTTTCTTTTTCTATTTGTAGGACTTCCTATGTATAGTGAGTATTTGGTTCTCCAGTAGGGATATTATACCTTTCAGTCTATTTTTTGGCCTTACAGTGACTCATCAACATGTACCTACTCAGTACATCTATATAAACACATAGTGATTATACATAACTTGATTTAGGTGTTGTGTTTGGTATACGGCTTCCCAGGTGACGCAGTTGGTAAAGAATCCATCAGCCAATTCAGGGGATGCAAGAGACGTGAGTTCAATCCCTGCGTTGGGAAGATCCCCTGGAATAGGAAATGGCAACCCACTCCAGGAATCTTGCCTGGACAGTTCCATGGACAGAAGAGCCTGGCGGGCTACAGTCCCTGGGGTTGCAGAGTCAGACACGACTGAGCACTCATGCTTGCACACCTTTGGTGTGCAGTCTCATTACTTTATAGTTACACCATCTTGCACAGTGATAACTACGCTGTAACATTTTTAATTTCTCGTAGAATTCCTTGTTTGAAATAAGGCTAGTTTCTTTCCATTGTATGTAGTGCAGATATTTAATGATTGTCATCATTGCAGATATTTAAATGTGTTTTTGTACATTCTCTTAGGTAGTTTAAACATGGCTGAAATAAAAAGTTTTAAGTTCCCAAAGAATAGTTAACTTTTTTTTTTGCCTGGTTGTATGATGAAGCACACCGGTATTTAGTGTCTCTCTCTCTCTCGCTCGCTTGCTCTCTCCCACACTCTCACAGCAACAATAAGAATGTCAGCTTGTCTTCTTGATCTTGGTGTGGGGAGGGTGCTTTCAGTGTGTGTGCTTTCACTGAGTGTGATGTTAGCTGTGAGTTTTTCATAAAGACCCTTTATCATGTCATAGAATTTATTGTTTATTCCTAGCTTTACATGTTTTTATCATGAAAGAGTATTGGGTTTTGTCATGTGCTTTTTCTGCAGTCGTGGAGATGATTGTGTGGAGGATTTTCTCCTTTGTTTTTATTAATATGGCATATTATTTTGATTTTCCTATGCTGAATTAGTCTTGCATTCCTGGGATAAATCCCACTTGGTCTTAGTGCATAATCTTTTTAGTGTACTGTTGGATTCAGTTTGCAAGAATTATATTGAGCATTTTTGCATTTATCTTCTTAAGGGGTATTGGTCTGTAGTGTTTTTATATTTGTCTCATTTTGGCTAGGGAATGATGGCTTTATAGAATGAGTTAGAAAGTGTTCCTTCCTGTTCTATTTTTTTGGAAGCATTTGAGAGTTGGTCTTAATTCTTCTTTAAATGTTTGGTAAAATGCCCCAGTGAAGCCATCTGGTCCTGGGCTTTTCTTTGTTGGAAGGATTTTGCTTAATGATTCAATCTCTTGTTATAAATCTGTGGAGATTTTCTGTTTCTTCTTAAGCCAGTTTTAATAATTTTGTGTTTCTAGGAACGTGTTCATTTCACCTAGAGTATTTAATTTGTTAGTGTACAACAATTCATAGTATTCTAATATTCTGTCTTTTTGTATCTGTAAGATCAGTAGTAATGTTTGCTCTTTTTGATTTTAGTTATTTGAAACTTCTGTTTTGTAAGAACAGAACAGAATAAAAAAGTCTAGCTAGATGTTTGTTGAGTTTGTTCATCTTGTAGAAGGACTGCTACTGCTAAGTCACTTCAGTCGTGTCCGACTCTGTGCGACCCATAGACGGCAGCCCACCAGGCTCCCCGTCCCTGGGATTCTCCAGGCAAGAACACTGGACTGGGTTGCCATTTCCTTCTCCAATGCATGAAAGTGAAAAGTGAAAGTGAAATCGCTCAGTCGTGTCTGACCCTCAGCGACCCCATGGACTGCAGCCTTCCAGGCTCCTCCATCCACGGGATTTTCCAGGCAAGAGTACTGGAGTGGGGTGTTAGAAGGACTAGCATTTGGTTTTGTTAAATCTGTTTGCTGTCCTTTGTTCATCTCCACTCTAGTCTTTATTTATACCTTCTTTCTGCTGGCTTTGGGTTTACTTTGCTTTTCTGTTTTTAGTTCCTTAAGGTATAAACTTGGGTAACTGAGTAAGATCTGCTGTCTATTTTAATGTAGATGTTTAGAGTTCCAAATTTTCCTTTGAGCACTGCTTTTGCTGTATCCCATGAGTTATTTGTGTTTTTGTTTTCATTTGTCTTAATGTATTTTCTCATTTTATTTTTGATTTCTTACTTGGTCCATTTGTTGTATAAGAGTGTGTTGTTTAATTTCCATTTACTTGTGGATGTTCCAGTTTTCTTTCTGTTAGTAATTCCTCACTTTATTCCATTATGGTCAGAGAAGATATGTTGTATGAGTTCGTCTAAAGTTTACTGAGACTTGTTTTGTGGCCTAACTTGTTAGTCTGGGTGGAGTGTTCTATATATGTACAAGTGTTGAACAAATTGTGGTTAATCTGTGTATAACTTATAGTTGATCCTCTGCATCTGTGACTTCTCCATGTCTGTGGATTCAGCCAACCTCAAGCCATATAGTACTGTTGAAAAGCATCTGTGTGTATGTAGACCTGAGCAGTACAAACCCATGTTGTTCAAGGGTTAACTGTCTGTCTGTAGATTAGATTGGTTCATGTTGTTGTTTAAGTCCTCTGATTTTGTACTGATATGCTGTCTAGGTATTCTATCCGTTATTGAAAATAGACTATTGAAGTTTCTGTTATTGTAGAACTATTTCTCCCTTAGTTCTGTCAGTATTTCCTTCATATATTCTAGGGCTCTGTTGTTAGGTGCATATATGTGTTTAATTGTTAGGTCTTCCCGATGAATTGATCCATTTATTATAAATGTCCTTTGTCTCTAGTAAAAAGTTTTGTCTTAAAGTCTATTTTGTCTGATATAAGCATGGCCATTCCACTTTTGATGACAGGTTGCTTGGTATATCTTTTTCATCCTTTTGCTTTCAACTTAAATATGTCTTTTAATCTAAAATGTCTCTTTTGTAGATAGCATGTAGTTGGATTGTATATTTTGGTCCATTCTGCAAATTTTAGCACTTTGATTGGAATACTTTACATTTAATGTAATTACTAGTAGTTTAGGATTTACACCTGCCACTTTGCTGTTTATTGCTGTATGTCTTATTCTTTTTTTACTTTCATCCTTCCATTAGTGCCTTCTTTTGTCTTAGATATTTTCTAGTGTATCATTTTAATTCTCTTTTCATTTTTTTTGCTATATATTTTTGAGTCATTGTCCTAATGATTGCTCTGGAGGTTATAATTAATATCTTAATTTATAATATTTCAGTTCTAATTGAAACTAACCTAATTTTAGTAGCATATAAAATGCTACTTATACAGCTCCATTCCCTCCCTCCCTTCTTTGGACTGTTATTAATATACAGATCACATCTTTAAGCATTGTATGTTCATCAACACAAAATTTTAATTATTATTTATGCATTTGTATTTAAAATCAAATAGGAAGCAGAGTTACAAAGAAAAAATAAACATATGCTGCCTTTTACGTGGACTTGTGTAATGTTACTGATGGTCTTTATTTCTTAATGTATATTCAAGTTATTGTCTAGTATCCTTTATTTAATACCTGAAGACTCCCTATAGAATTTTTTGCAGCAAGTGATGCCAGCAAGTCCTTTCGGTTTTTGTTTACCTGGGAATATTTTATTTTCTCTGTAATTTTCAAAGGATACTCTCTTCTGGATATAGAATTCTTGATTGACACACTCTTCCTTTCATTAGTTTGTCTGTGTTGCCCCACTGCCTTCTGTTCTCCATGCCTTCTGATGGGAAATCAGCTGTTAAACTTTTTGAGGGTGCCTTGTATATCTTGAGTTGCTTCTTGTTCTTTCAAGATTCTTAGTCTTTGACTTTTGACAGCTTAATTATGATGTGTCCAGGTAGTGATCTCTGAGTTTGTTGAGCCTCTTGCATGTGTGGATTGGTTTTTCATCAAATGAGTTCAGCCATGACTTCTTTCAGTGTTCTCTCTACTCCTTTCTGTCCCCTCTAGGGCTCTCATTTTGTGTATATTGGTAATCTTGATGGTACCCCACTTGAGGCTGTGTTCGTTTTCTTTCGTGTTCCTCAGACTAGGTCATCTCAGTTGACCTATCTTAAAGTTAACTTATTCTTCCTTCTGCCTGTTCAGATATATTATTGAGCCTTTCTAGTGAATTTTTCATTTGTTTTTACAATTCCACAATTTTACAAATAATTTCTTTTTATTGGAACATAATTCTCATTGCTTTAGTTCTTTACATGCAGTTTCATTCAGGTTTTTGAACATATTTAAACTATCTAATTTAAAATTTTTGCCTAGTAAGTCCAATGTCTGGGCTTCCTCAGTGACGGTTTGTATTTGCTTTTTTTCTCGTTGTGTGTGGGCCATGCTTTCTTGTTTGTTTGCATGCCTAATAAATTTTGGACACTTAATATTTGGCAACCCTGGAAATCAGAGTCTCCCTTCTCCCTTAGGGTTTGTTATTGTTGTTGCCTTTTGTTTACTGACTTTCCTTGAACTTATTCTGTAAAGTTTATATTCTCTGTTAGGTGTAGCCACTGAAATCTGCTTAATGAGCTTAGTGGTGAGCTAATGATTAGACAGATTTCCTTAATAGTCTAGAACAAGTAAGTCTCTTGTTCTTTGCTAAGTGGCTCTGTGTTCATATTAGGGCTTACTTTCAAAACTCAGGCAGTTTCCTTAACTCCTACTTCCCATGTGCTCAGAGCCTCAATATCAGTCAGGATTGAGAGCTGAGGACCTTTTCAGATATTTCCTGAACGTATGTATGTTCAGCCCTGTATGTACACAGTTATATACATATATGTACCCTTTTAGATTCACAGTAAGATGTCAGATTTTCTGCACATCTCATTTCCCAGCTTTGATTAGTTTCTTGTTCCAAATTTTTCACTGCCCCATGCAAGTTCATGGTTAAGCAATTGCTGCTGATTGTTTTTGACAAATGAACCCAGGAAAAGGGTGTTCATACTGGGTTATCTCATGTCAGGTCAAATAAGGACAAGAACTTTCAGACAGGCCAAAAAATGACAGTTCTCTACAAATGGGGCTTTTAATGCATGCCAACCCTGTTTTGACCCCTCCTGTGGCTGCTGAACTGGTGGCTTTCATTGTAATTGCTATCTGTTGATTTTCAAGGCTGCCCCTGAGCTGGGGAGAGGAGGATGGGTATAATACATGCTAAAACACCACATACAGTAGCTGTTTTCCTTGAATAAGAAAAAATAAATGTTCCCTGGATTGTTGCAAGTCTTTGGTTAATTTCCAGAGTACTTAAGTTTGAGTTATTGCCAATGTTCTCATTGCATTAATGGAGAAGATTTTTGGAAGTCCTTACTGTGCCTTTTCCGATGATATCACTCATAATGAAGTATGAATAATAATTTTAAATGTCTTTTATTTTTATCCATGTAGTTATCCATTTCTGGTGCTCTCTATTCCTTTATGTAGATTAAGGTTTCCATCTGTTATCATTTTATTTCTGCCCAAAGACTTTTTAATGTTTCCTTTAGTACAGGTATGTAGATGATGAATTCTTTGAGCCCTGTTACGACTGATAAGGTCTTTATGTCATCTCTGTGTCTACAGTACTTTTGGTTTTGTTGATAGTTGATAATTTTCTTATATTTGTCTGGCTTTGTCGTCAGTGCAGTTTAGATCTCATGAATAAGAGTGTCTTCATTGCCGGGTGTGGGCTTCTCATTGCAGTGGTTTCTCCTGTGGCTGAGCACAGGCGCTAGGCTCCGAGCTTCAGCAGTTGCAGCATGCGGGCTCTGGGATACACAGGCTTCAGCAGTTGTAGCTCACAGGCTTAGTTGTTCCATGCATGCCAAAGCTTCCCAGACCAGGGATCGAACCTGTGTCCCTGTGTTGGCAAGTGGATTCTCATCCACTGTATCACTAGGGAAATCCTCCTGAGCTCTTTTGTTTTCTGAAAGTTACTTGGAATAATTAGTATCATCTCTTCCTTGTATATTGATAGAATTCAGTAATGAAACCATTTGAACCTGAAATTTTCTTTGTTGGGGGTTTTTAAAGAAAAATAAATGTAGTATCTTTATCACATAGACAATATATAGAGAGCTAACCAAATTAGCTCTTTGTGACTTCTTTCCGACTGTGCGACTCCTCTGTCCGTGGGACTTTCCAGGCAATAGTACTGGAGTGGATTGCCATTTCCTTCTCCAGCGGATCTTCCCGACCCAGGGATTGAACCCGGGTCTCCCGCATTGTAGACAGATGCTTTACCATCTGAGCCACCAGGGAAGTCTTAACCCAATTATCCTTTTCTTCATGAATGGATATTCCTTTATTATCCCTTTAATGTCTGCTGAGTCTATAGTGAGATGACCTCTTTCACTCCTGATATTGGTAGTATTTGTCTTTTTTTCTTGATCAGCCTGAGAGATTTATCAGGTTAATATTTTAAAGAACCAAATTTTGCTTTTATGATTTTTCTGTTTTTCTGTTTTCAGTTTCTTTGGTTTTTGCTTTTTATTTTTTTCTTTGAGTTTAATTTGTTCTTTTAGTCTTAAGGTGGAAGCCTGCTTCACTGATTTGAAACTTTTCTAATAGAAACATGTTAATGCTCTAATTTTTCATCCAAGCAGTATGTTTTAGCAGCATCATAAGTTTTGATGTATTTTCATTTTCACTCTGTTGAAATTATTTTCTAATTTCCCTTTGACTCATGACTTATGTGTATTATTTAATTTCTAGTTATTTGGGGATTTTTCCAGGTATCTTCATGTTACTGATTTCTAATTTCATTGTAGTTATAGAACACACTTTGTATGACTTCTGCTCTTTTCAGCTTTGTGTGATCTGTGTTGGTGAGTGGTCTGTATATGCGCTTGACAAGAATGTATGTTCTCTCTTTGTTGGGTGGGACGTCCTACAATGTCATTTGAGTCCGGTTTGTTGATAATGTTCAGGTCTCCTGTGTTCTTGCTGATTTTCTGGCTCCTTGATCTATCTGTCACTAATAGAAACTGTTAATGTGTTTACGTGTGATTGTAGGATGGTCTGTCTCCTTTAATTCAGTTTTTTCTTCATGTACTTTGAAGTCCTGTTGTTAGGTGCATACTCATTTATTGCTGTATTTTCCTGGTAAATTGACTCTCTCATTATTATTTAATGTTCTTTTAAATATTGCTCAGTTATTAACTCCTTGTTCTAAATAAGCACTAACCCATAGATGAAAATTTAAGAAAACAACTGTTTGGTGCTTCTGTTGCTTTTGAGTTTTGTAGATGGTCCCAGTGCTCAGGGACAGGCATTGGAATCTGAACGTGGGACTGTATAAGAGGACTAGGCATGTGCCTAAAAGCCTTGCCCTGGTAGAACTCGGAAGCTGGGGCACAAGGATTCAGCTTCTGAATTATATGCTTAGCATCTTAAATATATAATTCCTGTATCTTTTATTAAAATCAAATATGGGTGTATGGCAAAACCAATACAGTATTGCAAAGTAAAATAAATAAATATAAAACTGAGATAAATAAAATACGGGGAGCTTCAACAGCTGTGTGAGCATAATGAGGAGCATCCAGAAGGTGCGATACCAGGCTGAGAGCTGAAGTGCCTGGAGTGTTGTGTTCAGGTCTTTCTGTTTTTCAGGGTTTGTGTTTTTTCCCCTGAATTTTTATTGTGAATGTATTCAAACATGAAAAAATAATACAATGAATACACGTATACTCCCCATGTAAATTTAGTACTTCTTGCTGTATACACATTTTCCTCTTCTGTATGTGTGTATATGTATAGACATGCTCACTCTCCATTTTAATAGCTGAACCAATTGAAAGTTGTAGGCATCATAACACGTAACACTTCCTGAAAACTCCATCATGCCTCTGCTTTATGAATAAGACTATTTTCCTGTGTCATTATAATATCATTCCTAAGAAAATTTGAAAGTAATTTCTTAATGACATCTGTTATCTAGCCTTACTTAGATTTATGTGGTTGTCCCATGTTGTCTTTTACAGCTTTTTTCCATACTGGGCTCCAACCAAAGTTCATATTTCGTCTCATTTGGTGTAGACCAGTGGTTCTCAACAGGGGACAGTTTTACCCTCCAGGAAATGTTTGGCAGTGTCTGAAGATGTTTCAACTTACTGCTTTAGTCTTTTCATTTCCTGTAAATGAGAAGTTAGGTTTAGAAGTTTAATTAGATTCAAGTTACACGTTTTGGATAAGAATCCTCCATCTTTGTATACTTCATATTGCGGCGCCTCAGGAAGCTACCAGGTCTGGTCGCTTGGTTAAGGTAACGAATGTCAGATGTCTTCTGTCTAATTTCTTCTTAGCAGTTTACAATATTGGTGGTGGTCCTCTGACACCTTGTATGTCCTGCCATGATGTTTTAGTATATTTAGTAACAATCCTTACCTGAGTCAGGTAAGGAATTGTAAAGAATGATTCTTTTAAATATGTCATTCTTTTCTTCCTTTATTACCAGCATTCTTCGGTAAGAAAGAGTCTTTCTCCTCTTATTTTTCCCTTTTAGTATTTCTCTTTTTTTTTCCTCTTATTTTTCCTGTTTAGTGTTAGTATTAGAATTTTTATTTACTCAGTATTTAAAAAATTATTTTATTTTTGGGCTGTGCCGAAAAAATGCAAGATCTTAATTCCCTGACTAGGGATTGAACCTGTGTCCTCCACTGGAAGTGGGGGCAGGGCATGGGGCTTAACCACTAGACCGCCAGGCAAGTCCCTGATTTAGTATTTTAAAGTCTGTTTCAGTCATTTTGAAAACTGTTTATTTGTTTTTGTCTGCACCGGGTCTTCCTGTGGCGTTCACTGTGGCAGTCCCGGGTCTGATGGTGGCATTGTGGTCTTCATGGTGGCATCTGTTGTAGTTGTGGCATGTGAAGCTCTCAGTTTCGGCATGTAGGATCTAGTTCCCTGACTAGGGACCGAACCTGGGCCCCTCTGCATTGGGAGTGCAGTCTTAGCCTCTGGACCACCAGGGAAGTCCCGCAGTCATTGTTCTCGATGCTCCAAAACTGACGCGGATGTTGTCTCCTTCAGACCCTCTCCTTTGTGCCTTTGACATGATCTCATTAATATACTAGTTTTTTGAGGACTTTCTTGCCTTCTTAACAGCCAGCTGTCCCAGTTTTGCTTTGTTTATGTTTTTACCCATTTATCATTTCTTTATTATTATTTTTTACTTTACAATATTGTATTGGTTTTGCCATACATCAACATGAATCTGCCACAGGTGTACACATGTTCCCCTTCCTGAACCCCTTTCCCACCTCCCTCCCCATACCATCCCCCTGGGTCATCCCAGTGCACCAGCCCCAAGCATCCTGTATCCTGCATCGAACCTGGAGAATGGCATTGAAACATGTATAATATCATATAAGAAATGAATCACCAGTTTTGCTTTAAATTTTCCCAGCTCTGGCCATGGAACTAGCCATTTCTCTAAATAGCCCTTTTTATTTCTCTAAATAGGGCCTTTTTAGGGGGGAATGGTGTTTAAAACTAAGATCTGGGAGCTGGGTATGCTCATTGCTGCCAGGTTGTCCTTGTTTGTAAGTCCCTTTAGTCAACAGAACTATAAAATACTTTTTATTGTTAAATTATAAGTTCCTATTGGTATTTCCAATTCAAAATTAACCTAAGTTTTTTCTTTTTTTTTATATTTTATTTTCTCTTTAATAAAAAATCTTGCTTTCTATTGATAATAATACTGTTCCTTACTTGCTTCATCCTGCAGTAAGCATTATATGTTTTAAAATTATAGCAATTGGTATTCTTCATTAATTCTTGGTTTCCTTTAGTCTCTAGAGTAAAGGTTAAGGTGTCTTGGGAATCCTCTGGTGGCCCAGTGACTGGGACTCTGGGCTTTCCCTGACATGGGCCTGGTTTCAGTCCCTTCGGGAAACTAAGGTTCCACAAGCTGCATGGCATGACACCTCCCACAAGGTTTAAGACGTCTTTGTGGTGTGTCTCTTGTTCCTTAGGATTTGTCCCACTAAAGATGTATGGTCATGGTATCGTGTTCAAAATGAGCTGGAAATCACTGTATTCTTTGTATGGTTCTTTAAATACGTGATACAGTTAGATTAGTTTCTCTGTTCAGTGTTTGGGTTTGCTGCTTGTGTTTTTGGTTTGCTTTTGTTTTGCGAATGTAAAATACTTAAAATTTTTCAAAAGTCAAATCTATATAAAGAGTCTTGCTCTTATCTCTGTTGCTTCTACCACACACACACATACATATATATATATATTTCCTAAACAAAATGTATATATGTACTGCTCTCTGTCTTGCTTTTACTTATATATTCTAGAGATCTCTCCATTTGAGTTCATAGGGCTTTTCCTTTTTCTGTACAGTTGCATTGTACTTCATCGTGTGGATGTATGATAGTATCTATTAGATTGTTTCTAATACAAATAAGCCTGTAGGATATAACCTTTTATGTTTCATATTTATGGAAGTATATCTTGAAAGTAGAATCCTAAAACCAGGGTTGCTGGCTCAATGAGTGAATGAATAAGTGATTTTCTTAGATGTCAGAGTCCCCCTCCATCTAGGATTCCTTTAAGTGATAATCCTATGGGATCTTAGACTCTTAGCATGTGTAGAAGCATATCTATTTCTGCACAACTCAGTAGCATAATGTGTTGTCAGATTCCTGATTATTTCCTTTCTAAGAGCCAGAGAAATAATTCTAGCATAGTTTTCACTTTGCTTTCTCTTATATCTGAGGCTTGGAGGGCTTCCCTGGCAGTTCAGCTAGTAAGGAATCTGCCTGCAATGCAGGAGACCCTGGTTCAATTCCTGGGTCAGGAAGATCCACTGGAGAAGGGATAGGCTACCCACTCCAGTATTCTTGGGCTTCCCTGGTGATAAAGTCTGCCCACAGTTCAGGAGACCTGGGTTCAATCCCTGGGTTGGGGAGATCCCCTGGAGGAAGGCATGGCAACCCACTCCAGTATTATTGCCTGGAGAATCCTATGGACAGAGGAACCTGGTGGGCTATAGTCCGTGGGATCACAAAGAGTCGGACACGACTGAGCACCTAAGCACACAGCATAACTGAGGTTAGAAATTTTTTCATACGTCATTTCCTATTTTCCTTTCAAATATAAGGTCACATCTGTTGCCCATTTTTCTGTCACAGAGTTTTCCCTTTTTTCCTTCATTTTTAAGAGTTTCACTATGAGGGAAATCAGCCTTTTGTGATAGAAAGTTGCAGTTATTTTCTCTAGGCTTGTCATTTGTGTTTTGACTCTTCCTGCCCCCATACAAAAATTTATATAAGATTAAATCTGTCAGTCTTTTTTCATTTCTTTTGAAAAGCATTCACTATTCCTAGGTTATAGAGAAACTTATCTGTATTTTCTTCTAGTACTTGTAATTAATTTTTACATGTCGATTCCTGTGGAGTTTATTTTGGTGTGCAATTTAAACTATTGACCCAATTTTATCTTTTTGTAAAAAGCTGTCCAGTTCTGACACTATTTATTAAAATTCCCATTTTTCTCCAATGATTTAAAATAAAATATTTATCGTATACTAAATATCCATTGCATACATGGTTTTTTTGAACTTTATTCTGTTCCATTGATCTAAATAGTCATGTGCTTTACATGCTTCTAATTGTAATGCTTTTATAATGTGCTTTATATTTATAGGACTAACTCACTTATGTTTATTTTTCAGGATTCTTTTAACTGTTCCTCCTTGTTTTTCCATATGTGTTGTAGAATCAATTCATCTAGTATCAGAAAAAGTTTTAAAAAATTATTTTCACTGGAATTGTACTAAATGTGGATATTAACTTTAGAAGAATTGATATCCTTGTAATGTTCATGTCCAAGTACAAGAGATTGTTTTCATTGTTTCAAGTCTACTTTTATCTTTCAGTAGTTTTAAAAGCTTTCCTGAGGTGTTGCATTCCAAGTATTATATCTTTTATGTTTCTGTTATAAACAGGGCCTTTTCGCCCACTGCGTCTCCTAGCTGGACGTTTTATGTATATAAGAAGGCCTGCATTTTATGTTCTGCCACCATGTTAGTTTCTATTTCTTTTTAGCACCAACTTTCTCGTATTTTCCAGTCGTACCATCATATCATCTGCAATTAGAGGTGATTTTCTCCCATTCTGGCCCTTATGCTTCTGTTTCGTTTTGCCTGATTGTGTTGGCTAGCACTTCAATACAGTGTTAAATAGTAGTGGACATTGTGGGCATCCTTGACTTGTGTTTGCTTCCCTCCCTCAAACTGTCCATAAAGTGAGGGAAGGGAAGGTCCCTGCATTCTGAAGAATGTAATACTGGATGAAGCCATCCCCATCCCCGAGTAGAATGAACCATCTGAAAGTGTCAGTATCACATAAAAGCTACAGTGTGCTGGTGTTAGGTGACCATATTCTTTCCCCAACTTTGTGTAATGTTACCCCTTTTTACAGGTGTGTGTGTGTGTGTGTGTGTGTGTGAGAGAGAGAGAGAGAGAGATTTAATTGTATGCTTTTACAACATCTTTAATGATTCATTTAAAAAGTCCTTGAAACATTATGTTGCGGTTAGGCTTTCCTGTGGGCTTCCCTGGTGGCTCAGCTGGTAAAGAATCCACCTCAATGCGGGAGACCTGGGTTCGATCCCTGGGTCGGGAAGATCCCCCAGAGAAGGGAAAGGCTGCCCACTCCAGTATTCTGGCCTGGAGAATTCCATGGACTGTATAGTCTATGAGGTCGCAAATAGCTGGACATGACTGAGCGGCTTTCACTGTATTAGACTTTCCTGCTGCCTGTTTGTGTGCTCAGGCTGTTGTAAGGAGGCTTAAACTCTGAGAAACAGCACAGAGAAGTCTATATGACTCATAGACTTCTCTATTTTTTGATTGATAAATCAAAAATTATGTTGATATTTTCCCCCTCAATAAAGGTAGCTCAAACATTAGAAATGATCATATATGCCTTTAAAATTATGCTCCAGATGCTTAATTTTTATAATCTTTAGGATAGAAACATACTCTCAGTTCTCATTTTTATTTATTATAAAATTGCAGCATAGAAAGTGGTGTATCTAACTTAAGTATGCACGCATGTGATCTTCAGTGCCTGATCTTGTATAGGTACTGAGTACTTTGTAAATTGAAACTGACAGACCAGAAAACTGTACTGCCTCTTCCCCTGTGGGATTCTCTTTTGGAGAGGTGGAGTTTCTTGGTTAGCTTTTCCTTTGTCCTACCAGAGCCATTGCATTGGTCATAGTGAAGCTTGGAAGAGATGGATGCATGCTACTAGAAAAACAGCTTGGCACATGCTTTATTTTGAGTGGACCTTCATAATTGATATGGTACTTCTGTAAAAGCAAGCATACTTGTCAGCTCTGGTAAGACATGGAGTGCCGTAATGAAAAGAGCTCTGGCTTTTGAATCTAGTCATCTGGATTCTAGTCTTAGCTCTTTTTGACCCTCAGCAGTGTATTTATCCTTGTTAGGTTTTCTGTCAAATGTTAATAGTAAGCTGAGCTTATAACCGTCTGAGATCTCTTCCACCTCTAAATCCTCAAGACAGTAGAGCAGATACGGGTATGATGTTGACTGTTGGCTTGTTGATGCTCTTATTTGAGGCATTTTAAGCCCCATATCCCTATTTTTATTTTGACAGTTAGTTACTTTAGGGAATATATGTGTGTGTGTATGTGTGTATATAGAGTATTCTAAATTTAAATGAGAATAAAATATTTTACAACTGTCCTCTTAGGCTAGCACAGTCTGTTACAGAACGTTCTGTAGGATCTATTCTTAATTCTTAAAGTGAGGGGAAACTTTCCTTCATTTTCATGGTGTTAAGACTAATCAATCTAAAATAGGTACATTATCCTAGTTCTGTTCCATGCTGCTTTAAAGTCTTCACAATTCTTTTAAACAACATTTTCCCCTTTGATGGTGATCTTTTTAAATATTCAGTTTTTTCCCTCAGCCTGTTGTGCTAGGAAAACTGATTCTTTAGGTTTACAGCCTTTAAAGCTATTATTTCTTGAGTCATATCTTGATATCTACAGTACCTATGCTTTATGGCCTCTCCTTCCTTTATTTGAAGAGTCCCAATATTAAATCAGTTTTCAGAAAGGAACCAAAAGCAGGCAAACAATTATAAACGTGTTTCACTCTGGATGTCATTGTTTTTTTGCCAATAAAGTATCCAGATGACTTGCAAAATGCATTCAGTTGATAAAAATATTTAAGATTATATTGCTGTTTAGCTCTGAGAAGCAAATCTTTCTTGGGGTTTTACATGTTAGATCTATTTATTTGTCACATCATGGGAAGAAATGTTGAAAGGTTGCAAGGAAAGATAAGGAGTAGATGAAAAGACTGCTGAGAAGGTGAATTTTTGGCAAAGTTTTGAAAGTAAATGTGCAATGATAGGGAAAAAAGGATGTTTCCTAAAATAACCTAGATTTTTAAAAAATTAGATTTCTTTATTAATCTTTGGGATCTTGTATGTTAAACCATGGGATTAAATAAACTTAGTATCATTGGTTGCCTATAATTTAAAGGTTTAGAAACAAAGATTTGAGGAATAAGTTGTTTCCTGTCTTTAAATGTATTGTTGGAGCACAGTGCTTAGTTCCAGATACTGTAACTGATACTGAGCATCTCTCTCTTGGCATCAGGAGTTTGAAGTTGTGGGAAGCAAGATAAATTTGAAAGGTTCAGAGTATAAAATGTAATTGAATACATATATTTGATGTCTTATTTCTTAATAATTGAAAATGGTTGACTTGGTGCAAACATGCTTAGTTGCTAAGTCGATTTCTGTGTTATAAGTGGACATTTGATAGGCAGTCAGTCGCTCAGTCGTGTCTGACTCTTTGTGACCTCATGGACTGTAGCCTATCAGGCTTCTCTGTCCATGGGATTTTCCAGGCAAGAGTGCTGGAGTGGATTGCCATTTCCTTCTCCAGGGGATCTTCCCGACCCAGGAATCGAACCCGGGTCTCCCGCATTGCAGGCAGACGCTTTACCATCTGAGCCACCAGGGAAGCCCATTTGATAGACAGATATTCTTTATTACTTACGTTTGAGATACAGGAAAAGCAGAGACCTAGATGGAAATAAAAGTAAACTTACATGTCACAAGCATTTATTTTCGGTGATTTACTTTTGCCTAAAGTAATTACTTTGAAACTGTTGACAGCATAGATTTGAAAATGCATTTACAACAGTGATTATCCCTAAGCAGCATAATGTATCATCTGTCCTTTTTATTTGGCTTTATTCGTATGTCTTCTACAGATAGGGGGAGGTAAAATAAAGCCCTATATTTGTAAGGAAGGCATTTTACTTTCTTTTTGCAAACTGTTTTCCACCTTTATTACAAGATAGTTTTTCTGTTGAGTTCCTCTCTTTGAGAGCCTTTTTGTTTCCTTCATTTAAGTACCAAGATTGTGGAGGTTTCTTGTCTTTACTTTTGCCTTGCTCTTCTCTCACAGTGATGGAGTTATACCGATTTTCCCTCTGGTACATTTAATACATATGATATTAGACAGTTCTCTGGAACTATTCAAGTAGACATGAAATTTTACTCAAATAAGTATTTATTTGAGCATTGAGTTAGGTATCTATGATGCCTTATCTTCCACTCTCTGCTCAGTAAACTAATAGTGTTATCTCTAAACTGTTTCTGACTCATCTAAAGGTTAATGTAGCAGAAAATAAAATTTATCTTCAATTTTACCTTGTGGAATCATTCAGGGGTGGAATGTCATTATCTGACATATTTTGAACACCTTTTGGGGAATAATGCTTAATCTGCATCTGTCTGTATTATTGAGAAGATACAGGGAAAAGTCAATAGTATAGATTATGTTTCTCACATTTGAGTTGAACCTGATATGAACACCTGATATAACATATATAGTGTTATCCTTAGTGGGCACTCAGTAAATACTCGTTCATTAAGTAAGGAGACGGGTTCTGTATTCAGCTCTGCCACTTAATAGACAGTTTTCCTTCTTCTGTACATACTCTTTTAGAACTCAACTGGTTTGCATCTCACTAAGACAAATTAGAGAGCCAAATAATACAATGGGTCAAAATACTGAGTGTTTTCATATATATGGAATCTAAAGAGATGGCACTGGTGAATTTACTTTCAGGATGGCAAAGGAGAAACAGACATAGAGAACAGACCTGTAGACCTGGGGGGAAGAGAGGAGGGAGAAGGGGGATGTATGGAGAGAGTAACATAGAAATTTACAGTACCGTGTGTAAAACAGATAGCCAGTGGGAATTTGCTGTGTGATTCAGGGAAGTCAAACAGGGCCTCTGTGACGTGCTGAAGGGTGGGGGGCAGGGAGGGAGGGGACGTGGGTGTACCTATGGCTGATTCTTGTTGATGTATGACAGAAAGCCACAAAATTCTGTAAAGCAGTTATCCTTGAATTAAAACATTAAAAACGAAAATACTGAATGTTTTAAAGGAAAACAGCTGGTACTGGCACAGTGTGCTACTCTGAAAGGGGGAGGGCGAGACCTGATGTGCTGCTTTGGGATACGCTGGCCAGATAGGGTGTGGAGAGATCATGGTTTAGTCCAAGTGTCGAACCAGGGACATTGTGCAGCAAGAAATGGTTCTGTCATCTGGGAATATAGCCTGGTATAGGACGTAGAGATTGCCTAGGGGCTAGAGTCATTTTATTTCTTTTATGAATAACCCAAATTTCATTTGGCCCTGGGCCAGTGAGGGAGTGGTTAATTTCTGGGATTCTTTAGAATCATTTTGAGAGTAATATCTTTTAAATTATTAGTCTTCCTGTAATTAAATATAGAACATTGAATTTTGACATACACCCTCTGCTTCCTACCCTCTGTCATTTATTTCAAACCCACTCTTACCCAGTACTCCATGGAGCCTCAGTTTTCTTTTTACCTGTTGTTCCATCTGTTGAACAACTTCTCAGCTATGGCACTGTATAAGATAAGAGTGTCTCTGTATGTCAGTTTGCGATCAGTGATCACATGCCAGGTAAGTTTCTGGGTGTGAAGAGCTGCTTCAGACTCACTCTAGCATTATGGTAGCACTGCTGCTTTTCTCGAAGGAGCCTTGCTGCCACCGAGAGCAGGAAAAGGAGTGGGCTCCTACCCTCTGTTTTCTTCTCCTCCTGAACTGAAACTGGAGTGTTGTAGTTCTTCTCCTTGTAGTGGGGGGTTTCTCCATCGCCGGTTCAGCCCTCGTCCCTCCAGAAAGTAAAGCACTACCTACCTCTCTCCCTCATCCCTTTCTAAATTAGCTTCAGTATTTGAGTCTCAGAGAAGGGTTTTAACAGTTCCTAGACTCAAGTCCAGAACAGGTTCCTAGAGGAAGCTTTCCTAGGGTCAGGTTTCCTTGTGGATCTCGTGGTTCGGCTGTCCTTCGTTTGGACACCACAGAGCAGTCTTTTCCCGCTGCGAGATTTCTCAGTTCCTGCTCTATGGCTTCACAGGATCCTGAGATTCAGTCCACTGCTGTGATTTGGTTTCTCCTAGAACCTCACCTCTCTTTTATGGCACCCTTTAACTTTTTATTTTTTATTTTAATTTTTAAATGTTTTTTGGCTACACCAAGTCTTAGTCGGAGCACACAGGGTCTTTTTAGTTGCCACATGGAGTATCTTTAGTTGCGATGTGTGAACTTAGTTAGAGCATGCAGGATCTAGTTCCCTGACCAGGGATCGAACCCAGGCCCCATGCATCTAATAGCATGGAGTCTTAGCCACTGGACCACCAGACAAGTCCCTCCTTTGACTCTTTTCAAATCCTGCCACCACTGATGGACTGATGGAACACTTACTACTGTTTCTCTAGGTAAGTTTAAAAATCATCCTTTGGAGGAGACAGATTGAATGAAAAAGAGGTACTAACTTGCCCTGGAAGATTTGACCTAATGTCTCCATTTGCCCTTGTAGATCTAAAACAAAATAGGTTAGAGGAATTTCAGAATGTAAGAATTAGCCAGTAGGCCAGCTTCTAGCTATAATTTTGATGAAAGAATCAAAGAAGAATGACCAGATAACTATTAATACATCTTTTATAAATTTTGGTTTTGATGTCAGCCTTTTATTTTTCTTCAGTTGCTTTAGGTCGTAACCAGCCTTTGAAAAAGGAGAAACCTAAATGGAAAAGCGATTATCCCATGACAGATGGACAGCTGCGCAGCAAGAGAGATGAATTTTGGGATACTGCACCAGCTTTTGAAGGCCGTAAAGAGATTTGGGATGCCTTGAAGGCTGCAGCACATGCTTTTGAAAGCAATGATCATGAACTGGCACAAGCGATCATTGATGGTGCAAACATAACGTTGCCACACGGTAGGTCTAGTTACCTTCCAGAACAAAGCAGAGCGTCATCAGCTCCTTTCCAATGGCCATAAACCAAATAGAAAGTGGTCATTTTCCTAGTATGCGTTATTCTAACTGTTTTTCTTCAGTGTAGTGAAGAGGAGCATTCCTCTTTGCTTCTTTTAGCTGGAGATAGGTTTACTCTATGTGTGTGTGTGTGTGTGTTGGTCTCAAGAAAGAGAACACTCAATAAACCTGTATTTTCTTTTTTATATATATTTATTATTTATTTAGCAGCACTTAGCTGTGGCATTGGAGAAGGAACCTTGCCTGGAGAATCCCAGGGACGGGGGAGCCTGATGAGCTGCCGTCTATGGGGTCACACAGAGTCGGACACGACTGAAGTGACTTAGCAGCTGTGGCATGCAGAATCTTTTAGTTGTGGCATGTGGGATCTAGTTCCCTGACCAGGGATCGAACCCGGGCCCCCTGCATTGGGAGCATGGAGTCTTAGCCACTGGACCGCCAGGGAAGTCCCTAAACCTGTATTTTCTAACTTCCATATAATCTAGCTCTCCATCAAGGCTTCCCCCTGCCCCAGTCTTCTGGAGGTTCTACTTCAC
The DNA here is from genome assembly GCF_032452875.1 of Bos javanicus. Taxonomy (NCBI): domain Eukaryota; kingdom Metazoa; phylum Chordata; class Mammalia; order Artiodactyla; family Bovidae; genus Bos; species Bos javanicus. Next base: position 3,923,366 of record NC_083887.1, on the reverse strand, counting down.
TGATTTCCTGCTTGCACTAGAGAAGTAATCTCAGATTACATCTCAGAAGCCATAGAGAGTCAGTGAACTCACCTTTAGTCGTTAGCCTTCTTCATCGAGGCCTGTTTTCAGCATAATGAGCAAACCTAAACTTGGAAGTGAGTCTCATGTATTTTTAAGGACAGTTCTATGATTGTATCCCTGAGCATTATTAGAAATCTCTCTCCTTTGCTTAGGAATGTGACTCTAAAAACCACCATAAGCTTTGAATGTTTCCAGGGACACATATATCCTGGACACATGCATATCCTCATATTTAGTCTCCTGGATTAGAAACAAATTTCATGCTATACTAAGATTTAGATGTTAATTTTATATTATAATCTTGTTCTGTTTACTGTATTTATAAATTTTTCTTGTCACTTTTTCAAGTTAATGTTTTTCTAAGTTGTCTATCTTGCTCCTATATACTCTTTTGTGTAGTTTTCTATTTCTGTTTTTGGTTATACTTTTATTGGTTGTTTCTTTTTCAGTATCCTCCTATTTTTTCTCCCCTCCCTCACCTCCCCAGGAATCTTTAGTAAAAGGGAAAAGATTCATATAATCTGAAGAGAAACAGCTATGGATCAGTATCTTCCTTTATTTGTCTACATTTTGAAAGGAGCAGTGCTTTCCACTGTTTATCTGCTTTATGTCCTTTGATTCCTTTTCAAATAAAGGATGTTCAACTTAGTAACCTTCCCAGTTTTCCAAATCTCCATTAATTTTTTTGAATTAATTGTATATCTAAGAAACTTTTTAAAAATAGATCAGATCAGATCAGTCGCTCATTTGTGTCCGACTCTTTGCGACCCCACGAATCGCAGCACACCAGGTCTCCCTGTCCATCACCAACTCCTGGAGTTCACTGAGACTCACGTCCATCGAGTCAGTGATGCCATCCAGCCATCTCATCCTCTGTCGTCCCCTTCTCCTCCTGTCCCCAATCCCTCCCAGCATCAGAGTCTTTTCCAATGAGTCAACTCTTCGCATGAAGTGGCCAAAGGACTGGAGTGTCAGCTTTAGCATCATTCCTTCCAAAGAAATCCCAGGGCTGATCTCCTTCAGAATGGACTGGTTGGATCCCCTTATATATATTCCATAGCTATCTTATTCTTTTATTAATGAAAGCTTATTAGGATTGTCTTGGGTTAGTAACATTGGCACCCACTATATATAGATCACTTTTTCTACACAGGTATAAAAATGATCCCTTCTACTTTTGAAAAATTTATAATAGAATGCTATTTTAATATGGCTCTTAAGTTGCTATTTTCATGGATAATCTCTGAATTCTTTACCTCTTACGTGACTGAAGTACACATCATTTTGCTCCATTACTTTTTTTAGTTCTATAATTTGTCTTCAGATACTATCTTTATATAATATAAAGGGAAGGGCTTTCCTTTATAATTGATTTTATCATCCTCTTTTTAATGCTTGTGAGTGAGTGAGTGAAAGTTGCTCAGTCGTGTCCGACTCTTTGTGGCCCCATGGACTATGTATATAGTTCATGGAATTCTCCAGGCCAGAATTCTGGAGTAGGTAGCCTTTCCCTTCTGCAGCGGCTCTTCCCAACCCAGGGACTGAACCCAGATCTCCCACATTGCAGGTGGATTCTTTACCAGCTGAGCCACAAGGGACCCCAAGAATACTGGAGTGGGTAGCCTATCCCTTTTCCAGCGGATCCTCCCAACCCAGGAATCAAACCGTGGTCTCTTTCATTACAGGCAGATTCTTTACCAACTGAGCTATCAGGGAAGCCCTTTATCTTCTATTTAAAGCAGAATATATTTGTATTTCTAAGGCCTACAAGTGGAGTTGGGGGTGTTGTTTATCTGTGATTGTCTTAATTTAGAAGCTCAAGACCCAGAACCTTAGAACTTTAACTTCCTTACTTTGTACTTATCATAGTTACCTATGGGAAAATCTGATTTCATTCAATAAATTATGGCCTTGTTTACAAGTTCATGGAGGTGTCATAGTTCTGTTTCATTTAAAGTGGGGCCTACACATGGGCTCAATCTCTAAAAACTCAAGTCTCCCACTTCTGCTTTTATCTGTGTGAACTGAAGAGACATGATCCTGGCAGCTCCAGCAACTGACAGATTAAGGAGAATTATTCTGGGAAATTTGAGAATATTAAATGAGCTTCTACTCTTCCCCTCTATGTTAAGGAATAATTTCCACTTTAGCATGAAAGAATCAAATAGACTTTCTTAAGCTTTCTGTTTGAAAGTTCTATAATAACTTCCTGTGTATTATTATCATTGGTACCCTTGATTGATTTCCCTTGTTCATATCTGAAACTTACCAATAATGTTTGTTGAATGGACTTTTAAATTATGTTTTGTCATATACTCTAACTCACCATCAGTTTATAGCTTAGCTACTTCAGTTCAGTTCAGTCACTCAGCTGTGTCCGACTCTTTGAGACCCCATGAATCGCAGCATGCCAGGCCTCCCTGTCCATCACCAACTCCCGGAGTTCACTCAAACCCATGTCCATTGAGTCAGTGACGCCATCCAACCATCTCATCCTCTGTCGTCCCCTTCTCCTCCTGCCCCCAGTCCCTCCCAGCATCAGAGTCTTTTCCAATGAGTCAACTCTCCGCATGAGGTGGCCAAAGTACTGGAGTTTCAGCTTCAGCATCAGTCTTTCCATTGAACACCCAGGACTGATCTCCTTTAGGATGGACTGGTTGGATCTCCTTGCAGTCCAAGGGACTCTCACGAGTCTTCTCCAACACCACAGTTCAAAAGCATCAATTCTTCGGCGCTCAGCCTTCTTCACAGTCCAACTCTCACATCCATACATGACCACAGGAAAAACCATAGCCTTGACTAGACGGACCTTTTTTGGCAAAGTAATATCTCTGCTTTTGAATATGCTATCTAGGTTGGACATAACTTTCCTTCCAAGGAGTAAACGTCTTTTAATTTCATGGCTGCAGTCACCATCTGCAGTGATTTTGGAGCCCAAAAAATAAAGTCTGACACTGTGTCCACTGTTTCCCCATCTATTTCCCATGAAGTGATGGGACCGGATACCATGATCTTCGTTTTCTGAATGTTGAGCTTTAAGCCAACTTCACTCTCCTCTTTCACTTTCATCAAGAGGCTCTTTAGTTCCTCTTCACTTTCTGCCATAAGGGTGGTGTCATCTGCATATCTGAGGTTATTGATATTTCTCCTGGCAATCTTGATTCCAGCTTGTGCTTCCTCCAGCCCAGCTTTCTCATGATGTACTCTGCATATAAGTTAAATAAGCAGGGTGACAATATACAGCCTTGATGTACTCCTTTTTCTATTTGGAACCAGTCTGTTGTTCCATGTCCAGTTCTAACTGTTGCTTCCTGACCTGCACACAGATTTCTCAAGAGGCAGGTCAGGTGGTCTGGTATTCCCATCTCTTTCAGAATTTCCCACAGTTTATTGTGATCCACACAGTCAAAGGCTTTGGCATAGTCAATAAAGCAGAAATAGATGTTTTTCTGGAACTCTCTTGCTTTTTCCATGATCCAGAGGATGTTGTTACATGTTTTTACCTAGACCTCCTCAGTGGTATTGGTGAAATCCCTTCCATCTTTTAGATGTAATTATGTAATTGAAATTTTATCTTTGACACATTTTGTTATGTTAAACCATAAAGTCTTAAAGTGTTCAGCACTTCATATTTTGAGTTTACAATATTGCATCGGCTTTAGCTCTTGTTTAGCTCAGGCTTTGGTGCGACCTCGCCTTATTTCTTGTCTTTACTGTATTACTTATAGCTATGTGCCTTTGGGCAAATCACTTCTGTAAGCTTCAGTCCTCTCATCTATAAAATACAGATATAAGTGCCTGCCTTGGAGTGTGGTTGTATTGATTAAATGTGATGATAACACGTGTAAGTTGCTTACCTGGTCCAAAACACACTTAATAAATAATAGTGCGGATGATTGTATTTCTTAACCTCTGACATTAACAAGTAAACTCCTTGCACCAAAATCTTAAATTATAGATTTCAATCATTTTCTGGATGTAATATTTACTGGTGACATCTTTCTTTGGTTTTTTAGAATACCCTTCTCTTGGGCATATGCCTAATGGAGTTTTGAGGTTGACCTTGATTCAGTAGCAAGCAGCAATAGATTTATTACTCAGACACCAAGCAGTGAGGACATTATTAGTTTAGCGTCATCTCACACCTGACTCATGCCTGTCCCCTTTGTCTGCAGCTGTCAGTGTTACTCACACGGTTACTGAACTGATCATAGACTGACAACCTGAAGAGATCCTAGGATATATGCTCCTTTCTAAATCATCTCCTTTTTTGTTTTCATCTCATCCTCTCTTCTCTTCCCATAATCTTTTTGTTATCTCACCTGTACTCATATTATCTTCCCAGTGTAAATATAAAAGTTCTTTAAAGTTTGAAAGCCGTATGAAAATGTCTTTGTAAATGTGTTTGTAAATAAGCAAGGATTGTGCTGTTTTGGTTTGTTGTATTTAGTGTCAGTGTTGTGTGCATAAAAATTATGTGTTTTTCCATGGCCTTTATTTTTGTGTTTCAAGGAAACAACAAAAAACCTTTTCCCTGTATTTTCTCTTTCGTTTCTTTTTCTAACAGTGGTTCCCTTCATAACTACATTTGTTTTATCTTAATTCCAGTCAGCAGGTCATATTCATTATATTCGTGCCTTGTGCAAGCATAAAATGAGTCTATGCTTTTAAATTGTCTTCCTCTGTTATTGTCAGTGAGAATTCTTTAGTTTTTTTTCTTAAAAGGCAGTAGCGATTGTGAAGAGGGAAGTTGGTGTCCTAAAACTACCTGGGGATTTTATACATGAAGGTGTGTTTTCACTGTGGAAATTATGACTCAGGTAGAGGGTGGTATGAACATGTGCAATAGTGTACTGTTGTGGAAAAGCTCCCTGGATGATTCTAATGTCTGGTGCTTCTTTTCCATAGCCTCCCCATTCTAGAAGAGCTTTATTTTTCATTATTGACACAGCAGTTTTTACTCATGGTCTTACGTTTCTTACAGCTTATTTTCTTTTTCTAGTTTAGTACTGTTTTTTCACTACCTGAAATTCCCCCAAACAGTATTTTGCCTGTGAAACCAGATTATAGATTAAGTGGCTTGCCCAAATTAGCATAAACAGGGTGAAAGAAAGGGAGGTGGTTTTATTTTCATTTTTCACAGAGTCTGGTTCATAGTGGGTTATTCAGATATTTTCAGTGAAAGCTTGTTCAGAAACAATATATGTTTATCTTGTAACGAGGAGGATTTAATGCTCTTTCTTAAATTACTATTTAGAAGATTTACAGGGATTTTTAAAATTGCCTGCTTCCTTTCCCTGCCTTCCATGGAAGGTTCCCTGACTTCCAGAAAGGTTTTTTTTTCTTTGGCATCTACAATTAGTATGTTTTCCAACTCCCTGCAATTCACATGTAAAAGCTCCCTTCTTAACCATCCTTCTGTAGGAGGAGGAGCTGTTCACCACTCCCCAAACACTTTTCTCATATTTAAAGACTTAACCCCAACATTATTCTTACTTCTTTCTCATCACTAAACATTACCAGTTCTTCAGATGAACATTTGAAGGCCAATTTCTTTTGTCCTTTTTCATGCTTCAGGATATGAGAAGTAGGGAGGGTAGGGGAGGGAGGAAGGAAGAGGGTTCAGGATGGGGAACGCGGGTATACCTGTGGCGGATTCATTTCGATATTTGGCAAAACTAATACAATATTGTAAAGTTTAAAAATAAAATAAAAAAAAAAAAAAAAAGAAAATGGTATTCTTTAAAACATACCTCTTTTTTAATCACCTTTAAAATACAGGTGGAAGAGGAATTGTCCAGTTTTTTTTTTTTTATTTTTCCTGGTCTTTCTTACTGCAAAATATATCAAATGTGAATAAATTAAATTACATATAATGTAGTTTAAATTTTTAAAAACCAAGGAGTTTATAAGTATCATTAATGGAGCATTTCTGTATTTAGGAAACCAACATGATAAAAAATCGTGGACTGAGAATCAGAAATAATAAAATACTACCAATTCATGTTTTGAATTGATATTATTTAATTTTCATCCTGTGATAATCACCTGCAACAGTCCCTGTTTTAAACAGCTGAGAAAACTGAAGCACAGGGAGGTTATGTCATTTTTCCGAGGTAGAAGTCATGAAATTGGGTTTTAAACTCCAGTCCTAGATCTAACTAACTAAAGCAGTTAAATTACAAGGTCAAGTCATTTCATCTGTGTTTTCTATGAAGTTACTGCACAAGTAATCTCCAGTGTTAATTCCATATCTACCTTTTTTAGTCCCTCCCACACTATACAGAGTACTTTAAAATGACATAGTTCTATTACTAGTAAAGAGAAATGAGTGGATTCTCTAAGACATGGACAGGCAGGAAATGCATTAGTGTATTAGAGGCCCGTTAAGAAGCAAGTCATGAATTCTGAGTCCTTTAAAGGTCCCTATAAGAATTTGTCATTTAATAAACTTAATTCATGAAGATAAAAGTTTAAGAACAGAAGCATGAACCTCCTGTACATACAGGAGAGAGGGAATTTTTACCAGACTTGTATCTGGAAATGAAACAGGGTCTTAGTAAAGGATCTGATGGCTGACTTATCATAATTAAATGTTGTATCCTTTTCTCCTCTTTATCTTCAAAAAGACAAAAACGATTTGGAGTTACACAACGTAGCTTCATCTGCTCCTCCGCTGCTGTCACCCTTTTTTCTTCAAATAAAGCAACAAAGTCCCTAAAATAGCTGAGGTGGGAGTTTGTCCCTGACTCAGTAGGCTTGTCTCTGAAGAAGACCTCCTTTCTTCCATTCTGGGTGGTAAGAATGGAGGGAAAGAAGGATTTCTGATGTGGTCTCAAGACATATATTGCCTCAACTTCTACTTCTGTAAAGCTGGGTCAGCTAAATAAACCAGATACAAGTGCTGCTGATCTATTCCTCTGTCCTTTTAAGGATCTGGACTTAAAAGATCAGTGTCTTCTTAGAAATGTGGCCAAATGTTCCACAAGCTCTTAGTCATGGTCTAACCTTCATACGACTTTGGTGATGCATCCAGACTAAGTCACTTTTCACCTATGCTTGCTAGAAGAGATGATAGTCTTGGTGCTTCTGAATCCCGGTCTTAATAGCTAATTTGGTGGGATAAGATACCAGAACCTGCTTCTCCTAGAGCCTGATTACCAGACATAAGCTTAATTTAATTCCCACTAAAGAGTTTGCATGAGGGAGCCTGTAACCTGTTAGTTTTGAAAGACTGCTCATAATATCTGGATGAAGGGTAATTTTGATGGCCCTTTTGACATTGTGGTGTTTACAGAGGACCTTGTGAAGCCTAAAGCAGTAGACTCAAACATGATGAAATTGTTTCATCCTTTGTGATACTGCTATTGGTGAGCTCCCCCCACCCCCCGCCATAAGTTTAGTTTTGAGATTTAAAACTTCTTGAGGAGGGAACTGACATTATTGAGTGTTTCTATGAATTCATTATATGTACCTGTCAATTTTGCATGTGTTTTATTATTTAATCCTTAAAACAACTTTGTGAGGTAGATACTGTAGTCCTTGAGGAAACAGACTGACTATGTCTAAGATTAGAATCCAAATTAAAATTTTGGTGTGACAGCTCAAAGCCACTGTTCATTCTGTCAGATATCACTGCTTTTCCAACTTCTGTTCCTCTGACAGACTGAACAGTGGGCTGCCTGAGCCACAGGTCTAACCCAGTATTCTCTCCTTCCCATTCTTTGTTACTTCAGATTCTTTTCCTTTTTAACTGTGTCCAGGTCACTTGTGTGTTGGTCTTCTGTTGCTTTAGGAAGTCATGGTTTTTGAAGAGTTCATGCTTTCTTGGTCAGTTTGAAAAGTGAAGTCAAAAATAAAGACATCCTTTCTCATCCTTGGAAGAAACCCCAAGTGTGATACAAGCCTTGCAATTCTAGCGTACAGCTTTCATGATTAATTTTGGGAGGGAGATTTCTTCTATCAGATTGCCAGTATGTTTTCAATATTATTGATAAATGTTTTCAACACTATTAAGGTATATTGAAGAACACATATTTGAAGTATACAGTTTGATCAGCTTTGACATGTAAACACCCATGACTGACAAAAATTTTAATATCCTCAAAAGCGTCCTTACATAAAATTGATTTTCAACTTTGATTTTCAAATTTGATCATGTAACACTGCAAGTCTCACATGGTAAAAGTTTGAAGACCTAGTTGGTCTTAAACATAGAGGAAAACCAGTGAGGCCTTTGAATGCTTACAAAGATGTCTTTTTTTTAATCTCAAAGACTGCTTGAGAAACAGTAAAGTGTTAGATGTTATGACATTTAAGAAAGCTATTTTTATTATTTGGTATTTAATTTAGTCCTGTCTTTATAATTTTCTTGTGAAATATTTTGCAGCCAAATTAAAAGCAGCCATAGAAAACAAGGAAAATTTAACATCGGAGCCAATCATCTAGATAGAAGATAAATAAAAACAACCTCAAACAATTACGTATGAAATCAGGACAGAAGGTAGTCTTGGCAGCTTTCTTCCTGCCCTGGGGAGCTTTCAGGGCTTCCTGACCAGGGGAAGCAGTGGCCTGGCGGCATTTATCCCTGTGGCCATCTGTCTCTCTGCTAGGACTCGGTTGAGGCCTATAATGATGTTGTGAGGAGGAGGAGGAATAAAAGACGGGTGTACTTCCCACAAAGAACGTTTGGTGAGCAATCTAAGCAACCCTGGCTAGCACATCTTTAGAACAAGTGGGGAATTGTTAGATGAGCTGCACCATCAGTGGTCAGTGGGTGATAATTTAAAACCTTTTGTAAATTGCAAATGCAAACCCAGCTAGGAGTGATTTTTGGAAAGGTTAAAAAAAAATCCTAATGTTACCTACTTTTAGAGTGGTCCCTTCCCTTTTGTGTTTATACACAGGGTTTCTTTAAGGGAAGCTATCCATCTTCTCACCATACTCTGTTTTTTACACTCTCCTCTCAAATATTGTAGATGAAACATTGACAGCAATATGTCCGTTTTGTCACTACATGTGGTGGCTTCAGAGCACTGAAACTTCTTAGTCACCACTTCCTTTTGCCTCCTCTTCTGTATCCTCCTTTGCTTGGTCACTAACAGCACTGGCAAATGTATTTTGGGCTGCACTGTGCCTTGTGATTCACGTTTGGCTTTTCATCCCTCTTGTATTTGTCCTCTGCCTTTTTCCAAGAGCATTTCTTCCTTCTACTAGCCATATCATTAACCTGAGAGTCCAGTAGAGCTATCACAAGCCCTGAAGCCTTATCCGTGTGTCATACATTTACTTCTTCAGGAATCAGATTATTGTACTCTGTTACTCTCTGACCCGGGACAAGCTTACCTGTCTCTTCTTCAGTTTTCCCATTTGTAAAATGAGTATGATAAACTTACTTTACTGGGTCATTGTGAGAATTAAATGTCATTGTATATGAAGTGCTCAGACAGAGCTAGTAAGCCCTCTTTTTAAGTGTTTGCTTTTATGTTTAAGCTTGTACATTCAAGATTATTACTGTACACACTGCTTTTATCTTTTTCCCAATATGCCTCTTCAGTTACCTTTAGATAACTCAATTGAAGTATCTCCCCATACCTGCAGCAGTTAAGACTAAGCAAAGAATCTTGTAACCCTGAATTCTTTATCACTCTCATTTCCTAGTTAGGTGATTTGCCTTTCCTAAACTATCATTGGGCTTCCCTGGTGGCTTAGATGGTAAAAGAATCAGCCTGCATTGCAGGAGACCTGGGTTCAGTCTCTGGGTTGGGAAGATCCCCTGGAGGAGAGCATGGCAACCCCCTCCAGGATTCTTGCCTGAAGAATCTCCATGGACAGAGGATCCTGGCAGGCTATAATCCATGGGGTTGCAGAGAGTCGGACACGACTGAGCACACACACAATCTATCATTAGGTCCTGCTAATTACCACCAATTCTTTCAGATCCATTTCTTTCCATTGTTAGGCAATCATTTTAGCTGGTTCCCCTAATTCCAGTCAGTCACTCTCGTTTCATGCAAATAATAAAAGAATCTTTAGGCTTTGTCTTATTCCCTGGCATAATATTGCTTGGCATATAGTAGGCACTCAATATTTGTAGGAGTGACTCATGGACTGGTATTAGCCACCTTTAGAAATGTTCTATAGTATTAAGTCTCCCTAAGCCTTCTATTAGATTTTCACTGTTGCTGTTTAGTAATTTCACTCAGTTGATTCTGTATTTCACCTCAGCAAAGCCACTTTTTATTCCATACTTACATTAATTCTTATTTCCATATAATTCATATTTCTTGGGATGCCCTTTATTTGTATTGTGTCATGCCTGTAGTGGAGTAAAGTGTTAGCTGTGCCGTCGTGTCTGACTCTTTGTGACCCCGTGGACTGTATGTAGCTTCCCAGGCTCCTCTGTCCATGGGATTCTCCAGGCAGGAATACTGGAGTGGGTAGCCATTCCCTTCTCCAGGGGATCTTCCCGACCCAGGGATTGAGCCCAGGTCTCTTGGATTGTTGGCAGATTCTTTACTGCCTGAGCCACCAGAGAAGCTCCCTGTGTCATGCTTAGAGCACACTATTTTTATAGAGTTTTTTCTTTCTTGGCTCTACCAGCTCTAGTCCCATCACTGCTGTGTGATACCTTGGCTCCTCTGTCTGGTTCTCAGTGTATCAATTTGTATTTAAACCCTTGGTGGTTACACTATGTCTGCTTCCCTTGACTCTAAGCTCCTGGGGATCAGGGGCAGCCTTTGCTTCCTTGTAACCCTCTGTGCTCAGTGCCAGTGACACACCCTAACACTTCCAGGTGTTTGCCAAGTGATGGAGACCACCGTTAGTTTTGTCTTTAATAAAAAGACGCAGGGCCATAAAACGGTGGGGGATTTGGGAATATATTGTTCAGAACAGTTTGAGCCTACAGAGGAGTCATTCTGCTCTGTATAGGTAACTCTGGGGTAGTATTCAGCTCTGGTCTATATTGATTAATTTTTTGATACTTTATGGACTCAGATATTTAATGTGGGTAGAGGGTAATCCATAAAACTAGTCTAAAAATATAATTAAGTAATATTTGACTTCATGGCCTGAATTTTTGGCATATTTATTTTTTAGTTTAATCTAAAACTGGAACATATTTATAATTCAGTTTGCAATATAATTTGACTGGCAGGAGTGAAGAACAGAGTAAACCAGAAAATTTCATGTTAGATAAATTGAAGTTACCTTTCCCCAAAATATCGGAATATAGGAGCTTCTTAGCTGTGGAGTCTGGATAGTTTATTTCCAGCATTATAGATGTGAGGCTTCCTGAGCTGGAGCAAGAAGATATGCCATCCAGCTGTACCTCTTCCATGGAGCTTTTATTCTTACCCATTTGAATCTGAAAACTAAACCCTTGACTTTCTGGGCTGAAGGGCAGGTGGGGAAAGACTCAGCTTTACACTGTGATGCAGAAGTGAGTATTCAGATCTGGGAAGACCACAGTGCCTGGCAGGCTGTGCGTCTGTCGTAAGGGTGCCTTGCGCTGCTGTTCAGCCCTGGACAAGACGCTGCCACAGCGCCTCGCGCCCTCCTTTCTCCGGAGGCTGGAAATGCAGGCTGCCTTTTGGTCAAGACATGATTCTGCCCACAGTTTGACAGCTTTGGTTTGCTTTCCTGTTCTCTATCTCTTGTGGTGCATGAATATGAAGCAGTGTGTGTAAACCTGGAAACCAATTTACAGGTCATTTTTATCCTGCCTCATTTAGCTAATTGAGAAAAGTATTTGAGGTTAAAGAATGTTGCTGGAGGTTGTACACCTAGTTAATAACAAGGCTGGGAGTATCGTCATGGTCTCCTGATCCCAAAAGTAGTGATTTAGCTTGGTCTCTTGGGACTTCCCTGGCATTTAAGACTTCCCGCTTCCACTGCAGGGGGTGCATGGATTTGATCCTGGTCAGGGAACTAAGATCCTGCATGTCATACTGCGTGGTCAAAAAAAGCAACCAAAAAACAAGGTGTAGAATGGTGCCTGTCTAAGAGAACTTTTTTTTTAATAGAATAGTTACGTTAATATATGGGCTTCCCCGGTGGTTCAGTGGTAAAGAATCCGCCTGCAGTGCAGGAGACGCAGGAGACTCTGGTTTGATCCTTGGGTCAGGAAGATCCCCTGGAGGAGGGCATTGCAACCTACTCCAGTTTTCTTGCCTGGAGAATTCCATGGACAGAGGAGCCTGGCGGGCTACGGTCCATGGAGTTGCACAGAGTCAGACACGACTGAAGGATCTTAGCATGCACGCATGTAAATACATGCTCTTGTACCTGTCAGGCTGGTATCAGTGGGATGTGTATCTGAAGTTATTTTCCTGAGAGAGATGATGAGTCTGTAGTGAACTCTCCACCTTTTCTTTGCTAGTTTTCCTAATGGTCAGGCCATCTGAAAGACACTGGTAGGTTTCTTTGCCTTAGAACAAGCCTATATCAAGTATGTACACAGTGAAGTTTGCACAACTGATTTTATAAATAACATTCTACAGTGTGATGGCTGCTAGTTTAGGAAACTGCTGGTGATCACAGCTGGGTTTGAAACATGTCCATCTCTACAGTTTCATAGGAGTGTTCAGATTAATTAGTGAACAGCACAGAGGCTGAACATTAAACACAGAGGAAGGGGAGATTCACGAGTATTGATGCTTGGTGGCTGAGGTCTCACCCCAGCCCATCGTACATAACTTAGAAAGCAGGCCCAGGTCAACGCTTGGTGCGTTGGCGACTGTTCGAATCTCATGTGGAATTCTTTGTATTTTCCGCCTGTTGATAGTGACCACAGAGACTAGGTTATTAACTTACCTGTTCATTGATAACCATTTCTCAGTGTCCCACTTCCCATGTTCATTAGCCTGTGTGTAGTGTTTTGAATATAGATGTTTTTGGTTTTTATCTATATTGAACAAAGGACACATTATGAATACCTTACAATAAAGCATTCATTCAGTATGCCCTCAAGTTCCCCAAGGGAAGCTCTGGTAATTACAATTCAGTTTATAAAGAAATTAACCATGAATATCTTCTTTTAAACCGCAAACACTTTTTATCCCCTCCCCTGAGCAGTGGGTTATAAACTTCATACTTCTTTTATTCTTCCTTTTTAACCCGTAGCTTCTCTGTAACAGATTGACTAATAATTAGGGTAAATAAAACACCTCAGTCACTTCTGTGGTAATTGTGCTAATGAGATTCATATATAAGCCATGAGCCAGTGGCAGCTGGTAAGCTTGTCATCTCTAGTTTGTGATTTCTTTGGACTGAGGTCTTCTGGCAAAGGAAGTCTGGGCATTAAGAGAACCACTCTGGGATGCTATTGTGGCGAATTGGGCTTAGAGATCTGGTTTTTTTGTTTGTTTTTTAAGGTTAACTGATTCGTTTCCTAAAAGATATCCCACTGCAGTTTGAATTTCCCCTTAATTTGGTCTGAGCATTGAAATATTAGTAAATTGGAATTTTGTGTGCTTTTTTTCCTTTTTTAATGAAACTGTAAATTAGGTATAAAATGACTTAGAAGTGTGAGGGTAAGGAGTTAGGGTCCTGGTTCATTTGATAAACACTCAGGTAATTGGGGGCTTCCCTGGTGGCTCAGACAGTAAAGAATTTGCCTGCCACGCAGGAGACCCAGGTCTGATCCCTGGGTCAGGAAGATCCCCTGGAGAAGGAAATGGCTACCCACTCCTCTGTTCTTGCCTGGAGAATTCCATGGACAGAGGAGCCTGGCAGGCTACAGTCCACGGGGTTGCAAAGAATCGGACACAAGTGAGCAACTGACACTTGCCCTTTTTCAGATAATTGGTCATGGGCCATCCATGATAACAGTCGTTGACCACTGACAGAGATTGGTCTTATTTTACATTTTTTTCCCTTTTAAGTGGCAAGCCAGGGAGATGTTTGAGCATTTGCACAATGTAAAGAAAAATGCATTCATTTAGGTTAAACCCTTTTTCATTTCTTCTCTTTCTGAAGGTGCACTTACAGAGTGCTATGATGAACTGGGGAATAGATACCAGCTTCCAGTCTATTGCTTGGCACCACCAATCAACATGATAGAGGAAAAGAGCGACATAGAGACTCTGGATATTCCTGAGCCACCGCCCAATTCTGGGTATGAATCTCAGCTCCGTTTGCGCCTCTCCACTGGCAAAGACCTCAAACTTGTGGTCCGCAGCACAGACACAGTGTACCACATGAAGAGACGACTGCATGCTGCGGAAGGAGTGGAACCAGCTAGTCAGCGGTGGTTCTTTTCTGGCAGACCTCTCACTGACAAAATGAGATTGGAAGAGCTGAAGATCCCAAAGGACTATGTCGTACAGGTTATAATGAGCCAACCTCTGCAGAACCCAACACCAGTTGAGAACTGACCTAGTCCTGTTGGCCGTCCCCAGATCCTTCATGCCCCTTTTTATTGTTCTCATTTCCTACTCTATGGCGTGAAATCTGTTTTCACTGCTCTGAATTCCATATGAATGGATTTAGTTCTGAGGAATTATCAGTGAAAAATTCCATCTGTGATGGAGACCAACAAAAGTAATTAATAAAACACAAAGAGCCAGCCTTTGAGACTCATGTAATTACAATTTTTAATTCAAGAGGCAGTTAAGAAATAGATAACCTTTTATTTTAAAACACCCAACAACTATGTAATGGCTGTATTTAAATGATTTGGACTGTAAATAGAAGATTGCACCCATGAAGAACAGCACCAAGCACCTATGAATACAGAGTTCTCAAATATAATTTCCAGAAATCATCGATAACAGTTATAAAACTTGAGCTTTTTGAAATGGAAACTAACAGAGCAGTACTTGAGGTTCGATAACTTTTCTGGTCTTAGTTCTTTGCTCAAGTCATATTTAGCCATAAAGGCATAGAGACTGGCAAGTTGTGCTTCAGTATTGCTACTCCCATTCTCATGGGTTGAGCTCCTTATTTACGTTCACACTAAATTTTGGTGCCTTTCTAGCGAGTTGGTGGCAGGCATCTTTCTGGAACACTAGGCAATAATTTCGTCAGTGCATTCAGATCTCTGATTTTCAACTGATACTTAGTTGAAAAGTCCATTGTCCTCTTGCTGCATAAGTATTCTGAAATGTCTATATAAGAAGCTGTTTTCATATCCAGGCTTAGAAGGTCACTACTATATAATACCTTCATTGATCTGCCTACTCTGCTTAGAACTTTCAGAGCTAGCTGTGCCCCAGATGCATGCATACTAGGTCAGGGAATGCACAGAATCAATAAAGTAATTATCTTGTCTCCCCCGGTTTGCAGGAAGGGTGTAAGGAAAACCCATTCTGTCTGTGCCTAGGAGAATTGTGCCTGTCTTCAATCTTTCAGAAAAAAAATTTCAAGTCATAATTTACTAGTGAAAAATTTCCTGGCATCACTTAAACATTGGCAGTGAGACCTAATGATGATACGTTGCTTTATACTTCAGTGCTTACCATAATAGCTCACTGTTACCTGTAGTTGTGGTGGATGAGAATTTTCCTCTCTCATCTTTCATAGCAAAGAGGCAAATTAAGAAGCATCGGCAGATTATAAAACTGAAAAATTCCATGGCATAACCTGATTCTTCTGTATAAATTCCATGGCTTCTCAATGGAATAAAGCTGCCAAGGATTGTATTTAATGAGGAGCCTTTTCAAAGTTGGTTCCATAGGTGAGAAGGGGGCTAGCACATACGATGTCCCTGAACCTCTAGGAATCCATGAGATGGAGAAGCAGAGGCAAGCAGGCACTTAACGTGGTTCTCAAATGGGAAATGATCAGACCTCCATACTCATTTTGGATGTGAAGCACCATTATTAATTCAGTGGCAGACTGAAACTGCTATTTAGTTTAAATGTTATGTTTAAAATGTTATTAAATTTCCTATAGCCTGATTAGATACAATATCTATAATTGTAGCGTGTTTCTGAGAGCTTTAACTGTTTCTCTTTTTTATGCAATCATTTTAAAGATTGTGGCTACATTTAATTTAGCTTTGCTGATAATTGAATCTAAATTCAAGAGGGGACAGCAACATTAATTCCAAAGGAATATTTTTATATGTGGAGGTGGAGGTACGTGAGGGTGTTTTAGAATAATGCCCCGTCATCAAAATGTTTCTTAATTTGTTTGCCACATTAAACAGCAGCATCTCTCAAAGTTTGTCAACTGGAGGGAAAAAAATGTTCAAATCTATTTTTCTTAAGTAAATTCGGTGATATAATTATCTATGATTGATAAAAGTTTTTTTGTTTGTTGAGGATTTGAGCTCTGTTAAGAGTTTATTTTATTTTAAAGGAACATATACCTTGAATAACAATTTTCTGGGCATGTTTAACTAACCTAGGTGAGAAAACCATGGTGCTGTTTAATTGTAAATAGATTGATAAAAGATTGGACCAATACTTGATGTGTACAATTTTAGTATGTAGGGTTTTTGTGCTTTTTAAAAAAAAAAGTTCAATTTTTCTCTTTGTCTTTGCCTTTATTCTGGGTGTTTAACTATTATTACTGTCCACAGTAAGGGTAATTTGCTTCTTACTGATAAAACTTCTAAAAAGGTTTTTCCCCTTTTAAAACCTTTCCAGGTCAGTAAATAACAAGTTCATCATCACCAAACCTAGACTCTGCTGTATCAAACCATACATGGGCATTTATAGATACACTTTATTTGCTGCCTTGAAACCTTGGGCTCAGTAGGTTGTTGTTTTTTTCTTTTAAGAATCATGCTGTAAACCAAAACCCATCATTCAGTTTTTCAGAAGGATTATCCATTTTGGATCCAAGTGGCAGGTTTTGATTGTTGAATTTTTATTTAAAATAAGCAGTACGTTCACATGGGAAAAAAATCCGAACATAAAAAAGTCTCTCTTCGACTCCTGCGCTTCATCTCGAATTTCTTCTCTCCAGAGGTAACAGCTGTTCACAGTTTTCTGGATATCTTTAGAGATATTCTAGCACAGTGGTTCTGACACTTCAGCATACATCAGAATTACCTGGAAGGCTTATTAAAAACACAGATTTAAAAAACATACAGATTGCTGGACTCCTCTCCCAGAGGCTCCAAGTTAGTAGGTCTGAGTCGGGGGCGGGTACAAAATTTGCATTTCTGAGAGTTCCCAGGTGATGCTGCTACTGCTGCTCCCAATGTGAGAAGCACTTCTCTGGCGTGTGTGAGTATATTCACCCATCCTGCCTTGTCTTTTTCATAAATAACATACGCTATTCTAGACATTTGATTCTGGTGAATCTTAGAGATTGTTCCCTATAACTTGAGCTAGATCTGCTTCATTCCTTTATAGCTGAGTGGCATTCCATTGTTTGGAGTACCACAGGTCTTTCTAGACTTTGGTACTGTAAATGGTGCTCCTGTGAAATGTCCTTTTCTGTAGTTACATCCTTGTGTCTGTGTACAACCATGGAATACACTGCTGAAGAGGGGGTATTGCAGATCGTCGTATACATACAGAGAGCAGATGCTGAATGGCCCTCCAGATGGATTTTTACCAGTTTAGTGCTGTAGACTATGTCTGCTCTTATTTTCCTATACCCTGACCAACTTTTTGCTCTTTGACAGCCTAAGTGGAAACCTGTGTCATGTGTTTTTTCTTTGAATGAAACTTAGCATTGTACTGTATATTTTAAGGCTATTTGTTATTTTTTTTCCTCCTATGAATTATCTGTTTCCCATTTTCCTAATCCATTTTGGTCTTTATCCTCTTAATTTGTAAATATTTTTTCTATATTAAGGATATAATGCCCTTAATATAGGATTTGTTGTTTTCTATCATCTATCATCATTTGTTTTTGTGTAATTTACCATGTAAAAATTTTGTTTTGCATGGTCAGATCTATCAGTCTTGTATTTTATGGCTTCTTGGTTTTCTTCCTAAGGTCTTACCCACTCTGAGATTATAGAAGAATTTTCAGGATATGGATAACGGCCCCTCTCAGCAGGTGTTTGCCAAGTTGATTTGGCCTTTTCTAGTCCTTGGCATGGAGAAGGCGATGGCACCCCACTCCAGTACTCTTGCCTGGAAAATCCCATGGATGGAGGAGCCTGGTGGGCTGCAGTCCATGGGGTAGCTAAGAGTCAGACATGACTGAGCGACTTCACTTTGACTTTTCACTTTCATGCATTGGAGAGGGAAATGGCAACCCACTCCAGTGTTCTTGGCTGGAGAATCCCAGGAACGGGTGGGCTGCCGTCTCTGGAGTTGCACAGAGTCGGACACGACTGAAGCAACTTAGCAGCAGCAGCATACCCTATTATTTGGCTGTCCCTCATTCTTCCTGCTCCCCATTCTAAAACAATAAAAGGTATGATATCTTCATTGATTTAGAGACCATGCCTGGGGAAAAAAAAAGACATATACCATTGTTGAGTTGCCCTTTATATATTCCAAGAGTGCTCCCCTGGGAAAATGGGAAAGAGAAGACTTCTCTTCCTCAGACCCCGCAGTTTCTCCTTCCAGAACCGCACCCAGGTTGTAAGGCTGTCTGGTAGCAAAAGCTACTGAGGCTGCGTGAAGAGGCAGAAACCCATCCAAGGTAAGCCTGGTGGTGTGGCGAGGCCCTTTCAAATGACGGTTAGTCTCTTGCTGTCATTTCCCAGCCAGATACTGCTAGTCTCTCAGCACAATACTCTTACAGGTGTAGTAGTACCCAAACCTATTTCCAGAGGCTCTTCTCCTTGGAGAATTAACTGTTCACCAAATCAGAGGAGAAGAGCATTGTTCTAAGTGAGACGCTCTCCATCTTCCTGGTCTTCACAACGGTTCTTGAGACCAATCCCATTATCCCCGTGTATAAACCAGAAATCAAGAGATGTGTGTTTCGGGGGACTTCTTGGTGTTTTGCTAGTTCCATTTCGTTTTCATAGTACCATTTTGGGGAAGAGAGAAGGTTTGGTTTCCAAACATGACTCATCAGTATGTTATTAAAATCTCATAACTATTAGAGTAAATATAAAGGATGTTCATAGTGTAACTAACATGATCTCAGTTATTACAACTTTGACTTAATGAATGACAGTCTTTGATAAGCAGTACTCTTGTCTGTTGCATGTTGACAAAGTAATGTTGATGATTATTAAGTACTCTGAATGCTGTGGTCGGTTATATTACGTGGTGTATCCTTAAGAAATCCTTGGTTTATAGGAAATGGGCTGCATTCCTCCAGTCACCAAACTTGTCCCTCAAATCTGTGGACGAAGGAGATGTGGTAATTACCATTATGCAGAAGGGGTTTCTGAGCCAGTGAAATGTCAGCTTAAAACTTAAACAGGATCTGCTAGGACTGAGGTGAGTTAGATCAGTTGTTCTAAGCATAGGCATCTAACTGACCTTGAGTCTGAACTCCGGTCCTACCACTGTGAGTCATTAAGAACCTTAGGTAGGTAAGAGTTCACAGGGTTAGGAGGATAAAAAAGCCATGTGTCTAAAGCCCCATGCCTTACCCATAGCAAGCACTTACTGAATGGTAGTTAATATTTAATACCACAGTACAGTCCAGTAGGGAGGATTCACAAGTCCCATGCTAAAAGCACTTAAAAATTATTCAAGGCATTACTTACACAAAAAATTAAAATTATACAAGGACATGTAATAATTATCGTACCCTAGTAGATTTGGTATAATTGCTTAAGCACCTAATTCATCAAAGAGCAATTCAAGTTCTAGGAAGAACACAGTCCCCATATCCTTAAAAGTCAATATTCCTTACGCGTGGAGGAGCATTTCCATTTTGAAGTTTGTTTTTAGCCTTAAGGATTGGGAGAATAGAATTCTGAAAGTATTGGACTACTTGTGGCAAATCTTAGGAAAGCATCGTCTTCCAACTGCTTAGCTCCAGGAAGAGCTGGTAATTGATACACAGGGACCTGGTAGACAGGATTGGTCTGAAAAGCAACAGCAGAACTGGGACATGTCAAAAAAGAGAAGTGATTACATGACTATGAGTCATGTGAGGCCTCAAGGTTAATAAGGTTAAGAATCTGTGGATTGAAGAACACTCAACCCTCGTGTGTAAAAATCAGAGATACTCACTTTGATGTTCTAAGTTTATTTTTAAGACCTGTTAACAATTGTAATTACTTATACTTTCAAATGGTTGTATTCCAAGAAGACTCTCTCTCTGGCTCTCATTCACTTGTGATAGTTTCTTTTTGAGTAAAGCTTTCTCTTTCTTCTTCTCTTTCTCTGCTTTTTGACTCTCCTGATATTTGTCCATGGAGAAGATAGTAAACAGCTTAAATTCCTTGTAATTAAGAAGCTTGTGTTGGGGAGGAAAAAAGGAAAGTTATTTCAGAAAGGATTTGATACTTTGTTTCAGATGGGAGCAGGATTGTAATCACTTCTCATTTAAAACCTTGGAAACTTGATTAAAGAGGCCCAGTAATGAGGACTGATCCCTGTCTGCTTGTGGTCTAGAGCCAGAGACAGCCTACTGTGGGCTCAGAGGGCACCAGGGCCACTTTCTTACTTCTGCTGCCTCAAGTCCACACATGTTCAGGCTGCCATCTGAGCTGCTTCACAGTGCGGTCCATCTGTTTAAAGCTTAGACTTTAGCTCTCACTAGCTAGTCAGCATGGACTTGGACTAGGCCGTTCACCGAATGGACTTGAAATAGGTATGCACTGTTTTCTCTTGGAATTAACTCATGTGTTCCCATCTAAGAATTTCTTTGTTTCTACTTATTAAAATCTATAACCCTTCCTCTTAAGACCAATTCTTGCCATATTAAAATAGTTCCTTCTTTCAACTAAACTTCCAACAGAATTTCCTTCTCTAAACTTCTGTAATTTTATATCCACATTATATGATGTAGCAGTTACAACCCTGTCTTCCACAGGCCTGTCCATCTCAGGTTTTCTGTGATCCCCGTACCGTGACTGGGATCACAGCAGGTGATCACAGCACACAGTGCTCCAGCAGGTTTCTCCTTCCCTCCTCCTTCCCTGTCCCACTGTAGGCAGAGGACACAGCCCTCTAGCTCTGGACAGAGGGGCTGCCAGGCCACAGCCTCCCAGGTGGCTCAGGGGTAAGGAGTCTACCTGCCAATGCAGGAGATGCAAGTTCGCTCCCTGGGTCAGGAAGATCCTCTAGAGGAGGGAATGGTGACCGCTCCCTGGAAAATCCTAGGGACGGAGGAGCCTGGTGAGCTACAGTCCAGGGGGTCACAAAGAGTTGGACACGACTGAGCACGCACACTGCCAGGCCACATGCTAGGGACCTGCACTTACGCGGTCACCTGTGATGTCGAAGTTATAGTAGAGGTCTCTGAGTTGCTGCTTTTTAATATTAAAGAGAAAGTTGTACATGTGCAAGTGGTCTGGGCCAATTTTCAGCTCCCCATCCAGGTCAAGCAACTCAAAAACAGGCCGGGAATGGCGGAAGATAAATTGCTCTTCCAAATGGTTCTGTTTTGAGAGAAAAACATAAGGAAAGGAATAGTATTGTCGGTGCTACTTTCTAAACTTGTTACATCAAGACTCATCTATTCACTAGTCCACTCCCTAGAGAGCTAAAAGCAAAGGGCAGAATCATAGCAGCTCAGGGCCGGAAGGGTGCTGTGGTCAGTGTATCAGATCCTGCTTCAGCATCTGCCCTCAAGGGGAACTGATGCTATCTGTAGTGATTAGTTCTGCTAGATGGAACTCTCAGTAGTAGAATGCATTTCCTTGTGTTCAGTGAAAATCTACATAAGAAAATGTCAGCGCTGGCGATAAAATGATGAAGACATGAGGTGCCTTTCCTTAAGGAAAGGGAAAGAGGTGAATACACTCTAGGAGTGTGTGCAAGGTGAGATGGGTACCCAAAGACAGGCAGGTCTTGTCTTGCTCATTCATCCCCTTCAGAATATTCTCTGAGGAAAGGGATCACTGAGGAAGAGAGGCAACTGGGATTACTGGTGATTATTTAAGACCCACCAGCTAGAAGGGGCAAGCAAGGAAGGGCATGCCAAGCAGAGATGTGACAGGATGAGATTTGTTCTTTATAAAGGCAAAGTGGGAGGGAAGCTGGGTAACCTTTCGAAACTCCTAGGTTATAGATGGACCATTTAGGAACCAAAAGTAGTACTCTCCCTGTTTCTTCTTCCTGTTTTCAGTGGAAAGAAGAAAACTTGTGCCGCACTCTTAATTTGGCACCGCCGTTAGCGACACGGTGGCAGCCGCCGAGCTCTGCCCCCTCGGCCCCAGAGCCTGGCTGGCTACTTGCCTCTTGTGCCAGCAGTATGCACACCAGCATGTAGAACTGGTCAAAACCAATCTCGCCCACCGCGTTCCAGTCCAGCATGTTGAACACAACTGTGATCTGGTTCCTTGTCAAGTCAGTCACGTGATGAAGGAAGTGGTAAAACAGCACATCTGTCAGCAGGGAGATGAGACAGGTTATTCTGAAACAGTTCTAGAATGTTCGACATCTGGGGGCCACCAAAATGGTGGTCCTGTTGGAAGCTTGTTGACGCGGCAATAGTAATGATAATACTTTGTTTCTGGCTTTGCCACTACACATTCCACTGCGCCTGGACTTGTGAAGAAGGGGAGTGGACAGGGCTTGGTTCCTGAGTGCAGCTCATGTGCTCGATGGAACAGACCGATGTGCATACATAACCAATAAAAGGCTCAAAGTGCTCCTAGTACATAGAAGAGCTTAGTTCTCACTGGGGACCTAGGACATGCTCTTGGAAAAGCTGACATTTCACCTGGGTCATTCACTTGAGAGAATTAAAAAGAGAAATTTAAAAATCATTCCTCTTCTATAAAAGTATCACTGTGCCTCATGCTTACATAACGTAAATGCTTTTGACTGGGGAAAGGAGCTAGCATCAGGCACCTTAGGTGCTGGGCACTCTAAGTGCTGCATGTCGTGGAACCCAGGCAGCTACAGAGCCTTTTACAATAAGCTTTGGGTGATAACTAGGCTTGGGGCTTCTCGAGCTGTAATGGGCATACCAGTCACTTGGGGATCTTGTAAACACAGCGGTTGTGATTAGAAACTGGCTTGGGACTACTGAGTCTGCATCTTAACAAGCTCCCAAGTGATGTGGCCTCTGCTGCTCTGTGGACCAAACTTGGAGTGGCAGAGCTGGAGTTCATATGTGGTCCATCTGACTCCACAGCCTTGCTCTTTCTACAGTGAAGCTGTATCTTTTGCACATTAGTTAATGCATCTGCAGTCATATGCAATCGGAGGGAAAAAAAAAAAACACTGTAATTTAAAGGACAGGGAAGGTTTTTGCCTGAAATTCCACTCACTCATCATCTGTCTTGGGGGATGTTAGATGGAAGAAACAAACATGGTGATGTGTTCACACAGTGGTATGTGGCTGTACAGGTTGTATGTACAGATCACCCGTAAGATTTCAGAGATTCTCAAGTGTAACTTTGTCTACATGTGATTTCTTCTTGCCCACTGATTACAGAGGGCTTTAAACCCACATCTCTTGCAGCTCCTGCATTGGCAGGCGGGTTTCTTACCACTGGTGCCACCTGGGAAGCCCTACCTTATTTATACCCAGTCCTAAAAGAGAAAAAAATCAAAAGACAAATGAACAAACAAAAAAGCCCTGAAGTGTTAAAGCCCTAAAGAACCCACCTGCCAACGCAGGAGACGCAAGAGACCCATGTTCGGTTGGAAGATCTCCTAGAGGAGGGCATGGCAACCCACTCCAGTATGGTTGCATGAAAAATTTCATGGACAGAGGAGCCTGGTGGCCTACAGTCCATGGGATCGCAAAGAGTCAGACACGACTGAGCAACTGAGCATGCACACATACACATTAATTACATTAGTTGTCTTGTGTCTCCTGCACGAGACATGGCTCCACTACATCTGTAAAGCATGTCTGGGTGGTTTGGAGTCCTGGCTGAAGTGGGCTAAGGGTACAATGAATCAGTTAACACAGTGTCATGATCTGAGGGTTTCCCACGTCCCACCAGGTGTGAGCACTTGGGAACACACCATGTGCAGACATGCTGATGCCTGTGTCCTTGCTTCGTGAGGATTGCTTTACAGTAAGGCTCAGTAGCTAATCAACAGATACTATTATTCAATCGGCTGACTCCAGGCCAAGCATCTAGGGTTCGACGTCACCACATCCCTGGCAGGCAAAGCTCAAGCCTGTGCCTTCCTCCAGGTCACCATCCGGTCCCTTGGTGACCAGAAGACCCGAGTATGACTTCATCTCTCAGGTGTTGCATCAGCGGGGAGCGACTTAGTTACCAGGGAGATCAGACTGCTCAGCAAACGCTGGTGAGACTATGGGCTTTAGAGTTAGAAACCCTTGGGTTTTGGGGCCAGCTTTTCTGTTTACATCAAGGTGCCCTACAGTTGTCTTATCTAGGACTGGGTTATTGGGAAGATTTGGTGACATGCTGTGTATAAATCTGAGGCATGAAAGTATGAATAAATGAAGGTATCTTTATTATTTTATAAGGATTGAATGAACTCTTTAAAAATTTTTTATGGAAGAAACTCCTTGTTGATAAATGATACTTCTCTCCCTCAGGTTACAATGAGTGAATAGGATACCTTATTTATGCTAAGTCTCTTCAGTCTTGTCTGACTCTCAGTGACCCCATGGACTGTAGCCCACCAGGCTCCTCTGTCCATGGGATTCTGTAGGCAAGAATACTGGAATAGTTAGTCATTCCCTTCTCCAGGGTATCTTCCCGATCCAGGGATCAAACCCACATGGCTTGCAGCTCCTGCAGTGGCAGGTGAGCTCTTTACCACTAGCGCCACCTGGGAAGCCCTATCCAGGTCTAAAGAGAAATAAATGCCAAACAAACAGAAAGCCCTAAAGTGTTGTGCACTCAGCAGCAGGGTTGAGCTCATCAACACTTTTCAGTCACAAGTACCAAGAATTAGAAGGGAGCTTGCCGATCATCTGACTCAATTCTCCCAGTCTATGGACAAGTTTTGCTAAGGGACTCTTGAGGGTTAAGGCCTGAGAGGGGTCGGCCGCCAGGAATAGCTGTAACAGTAATGAACACATTAAACCCTTAGAGCGTGCCGAGCACCGTGCTAAGCACTTTCCGTATGTTATCTAATCTCATCACCTTTTTTTTTGGCTGCACCATGCATCATGAAGCATCTGAGCTCCCAAACAGGACTGAACCCACGCCCTGTGAAGTGGAAGTGCGGAGACTTAACCACTGCACTGCCAGGGAAGTCCCTCGTTATCTTTCTTTTCCAACCATGAGGTGGACTCCATTATTAGAAGCCTCACTTACGGATGAAGAAAATTAGACTTAGAGGATGATGACATTGTGCAAGTCACCAAGGAATAACGCGTGGAGCCAAGATCTAATCCCAAAGCTTGTTGTTTTATCTGCTTCACTGAACTGCCATCAAGTCTCAGCTGGTGGGGTCTCTCTGTGCTTCGTTTCGAAGATGTAATACCTATGTTAATGAACTAGTTTCTGGCTCTGTAAGTTCTCCTGCACATTCATTAAAAACCAAGTCATGACCAGAAGAAGCACTTACGGAAGTACTGACCATTCAAGGTTTTCTTGTGGTGCACGTCAAGAAGGTGAAAATACTCCACCAAGGCCTTCACATTCCTCACGGATAATAAGCAGTACAGTTTGTCCAGGTAAAGGTACCACAGAAACGATCCCTGCTTCAGTTTCATTATGGAGCCCTTTAAGCCGAAGACTCTGGCAACCTGAAGTAGAACAGAGAATTCTGCCTCAGAACTAGAATGTTGGGTGGAGAAAAGCTCAGGTAGTAAAGATCTTCCTAGGTCAGACATCACAGGAAACAGTCAATAAAAATTTAAAATTTCGGCAATTCCCCTGGCTGACCAGTGGTGAGGACTCGGCGCTTTCACTTTGGAGGCCCAGGTTCAATCCCTGGTCGGGGAACTATGATCCCACAAGCCAAGCAGGGTAGCCAAAAATAAAAAATGAGAATTTTCCAAAGTCAGTGAAAGACACCCATCCACAGACTGTGCTCATTATCGTTATCAAAGTGAACAGCTATGTAACTACACGCCAGGCACTGTTCTAAGTGTGTTAATATACTAACTCATTTAGTCTGCAGACTAGTCATAGAATCCTAAGAGGCAGAGATTATTATACCTATTTTACAGATTAAGAAACAGGCTCAAGGCACAAACTGCTGTGTATAAAATAAGCTACAAGGATATATTATACAAGGAGGATATATTGTATGTTACATGTCTATATATATACATAATATACATATATATATATTTGGCTTTGCCTCACAGCTTGCAGGATCTCAGTTCTCTAACCAGGGATTGAACTTGCGCCCTTAGTAGTGAAAGCATAGACTCCTATCTACAGAACCACCAGGGAATTCCCTAGCCAATATTTTATAATGACTGTAAATAGAATCTAACCTTTAAAAATTGTGGACCACTATGTTGTATACCTGTAAGTTATATAATACTGTACATCAAATATATCAATTAAAACTTAAAAAAAGAAACCAGCTCAGAAAAGTTAAGTAATTTTCCTAATGTCAATAGGCTAGTTAATGGTGAAGTCAGCATGTGAACCCAGATAGCCTGCCAATAATCACTGCTTTTTAGCCATGCAATATTGCTTCTCAAAACCTTGAAGTCCTAAGTAGCTGAAATAAGAAGAAATACATATCTGTACACATCAGAGTGCAACTATATTCTACCAAAGACAAAGATTTTAAAGGCAATCAGAGAAGAAAGATTACTTTCAAAGGACTGATGATTAACAATCCACTTCTTCACAACATGGAAACCAAAACATAACAGAATTATGTTTCAATGTGTAAAAACAATCTAGCCAACTAAAATTATGGTTTCAAGAAAAAAGATGATTTCAGTAAAATCATCTTTCAAGACTGAAGGGAAGTTCCTTAAAAAGTTAAACATGAAATTACCATTATTTTTAGCGTTAATCATTCAGTCGTGTCTGATTCTTTTCGACCCCATGCCATATGACCTAGCAATTTCACTCCTAGATAATATATCCAAAAGAAATGAAAAGTATTCAAATAAACACTTGTACAAAATGTTTGTAACAGCACTATTCACAATAGGCAAACGGTGAAAACAACCCAATGTTCATAAACTGATGGCAAATGAAACGTAGTACATTCATACAGTGAAATATCATTCTGTCATGAAAGGGAAGGATACATGTTACAATGTAGATGAACCTTATGGTAAGTGAAAGAAGCCGAGCCCAGAAAGTCACATGTTATATGATTCCATTTATATTAAGTATCCAGAAGAAGCAAAGTCATAGAAAAGCAGATCAGCCACTGCCAGGAGCTGGGGGGGAGGGTAACGGGAAGTGACAGCTTCTGGATTCCCAGTGGGCTGATGAAAACGTTTCAAACCCGCAGAGGTGATAGATGAGTAGCACTGTCAGTGTCCTAAGTGCCGCTGAATTGTACACTTTTAAAAATTAAAATACTTATTTTTGGCTGCACTGGGTCGTCGTTGCTGCACGGGCTTTCTCTAGCTGCGGCGAGCAGGGCCCCTCTCTGGTTGGGTGCGTGGACTCCTCATTGGGGTGCCTTCTCTTGCTGCGGAGCATGGGCTCTAGGGTGTGCTGGCTCAGTAGTTGTGGCACATGGGCTTGGTTGCTCCTCGGCATGTGGGATCTTCCTGGACCAGGGATGGAACCCGTGTCCCCTGCATTGGCAGGTGGATTCTTAACCACTGGACCACCAGGGGAGTGTCTGTATGCTTTAAAATAGCTAATTTTATATTATGTGAATTTTACTTTCTCAAAAGAATGAGGAGAAAAATCAAACCTGAATTTGACCATTTTACAGAAAATATAAATCAGGGAAATAGAGAAGACAGCAGAGGTCCATGTTAAATGGCACTGTTGGGACACAATGAACAAAGCCCAGACTGCGGAAAGCTCTAAAAGAAAAGGACTCCGCTGCTTCAGTAAAAACTTACAAGAAAAGAAAAAGAGATGCAAGAGGGATCTATAGACTAACAGTTTAATTAGTCTTTCAGATCGCACCAGTTACAGTGTATGGACATATTAGGACCCTTATTAATATAGATTGTGCATTTGAAAACCCACAAAAACAAACAACTTACCAAAAAGCATGAGATGATGGAGAACTATGAACACTGATTGGATATAATATTAGAAGTGACAACAGATGAGGTTGTTTAAAAAGACAAAATGATAAGATGCTGGAATGTGCTTC
This sequence comes from Bos javanicus, assembly GCF_032452875.1. Classification (NCBI taxonomy): domain Eukaryota; kingdom Metazoa; phylum Chordata; class Mammalia; order Artiodactyla; family Bovidae; genus Bos; species Bos javanicus. Next base: position 3,895,110 of record NC_083887.1, on the reverse strand, counting down.
AAAATGACTCAGGCTCATGGGTAATCGTATACATATACTAGGGTTGTTCGAACATGAAATGACTGATGAGTATATACTAGTACTACCTTACACTATTCCTTCTACTTTGAATATGTTTGAAATTTTCTATAGTGAAAAGAAAAAAAAAACCAGGATGAGATAAAGCTGTATTCAGGCAAAAACAGACAAAAACCCCAAACAACTAACAATGATCACTAACTGACTCTCCCAAAAGAAATTATAAAGGATCAACTTAAAATAGTAAGAGAATGATCACAGAGAGAAAATCCAAGATGTAAGAAGGAACACAGAGCAACGAAGTAGTAAGAATGCGTGGGTCAATCCAAGTAAACAACGTGGAGTGAAGGGATAACAGTGTCAGAACTGCAGGGAGTTCCCTGACCGTCTACTGGCTAACACTCCTCGCTCTCAGTGCAGGGGCCTGGGTTCAATCCCTGGTCAGGGAACTTGATCCCACACACTGAAACTCATTTGCATACAACAGCTAAAGATTCCGCATGCTGCAAGGAGCTGAAGATCCTGCATGCAACAGCTAAGACCCAGCACTACCAAATAAATACATAAATTTTTTTTAAAGCCTTTAAAAATGATATAATCTAGTATTATTATTTATCTTTTGGCCATGGCACACGGCATGTGGGATCTTAGTTCTGGGACCAGGGATGGAACCTGTGCCCCTGTGCCTTGGCAGCGTGGAGTCTTAACCACTGGACCACCAGCTACTACTACTACTAAGTCACTTCAGTTGTGTCCGACTCTGTGCGACCCATGGACTGCAGCCTACCAGACTCCTCCATCCGTGGGATTTTCCAGGGAACAGGCCTGGAGTGGGGTGCCACTGCCTTCTCCCCTGCACCACCAGAGAGGTCCCCAAAATGATAAAATTTATGTGCAATATAATTATGACAGAAGGAAGGAACTAACAAAATAAACCCATACACACAAAAACTGAGAAAATTAACACCCATAAGGGAACTCTTCAAACACAGAAAAATAATCCCTTATGAAAACACAGGCATTCAGGGAGGAATGAGAAGTACCAGAAATTGAATATGTGTGAGTAGATCTAAATGAATATTCACTGTAAAAAAATGCTAAAAATAATGTCATATGAAGAAGCTAGCTGTGGGTGCCGTCAGAACTCACCAGGAGCTATATAGGGGAAGATCTGTTGCTGCTAGAGGACGGGAGAAAAAATGGTGTAAAATTTAACTGCGTTTTCCCAGTGTGTTAATTAGGGTAAGGACTGCAACAAACAATTCCCAAAATATCAGAACTAACTGTCTTTTCCAATGCCATAGTAACCAGTAACATTCAAGATGATGGTGCCCTGAGCATGCTGTGTGTACACAGAATAGGAATATAATGTACATATGAAACTTATTTAATGTTATAAACCAAAGTTCATTCAGTTGCTCAGTTGTGTCTGACTCTGCGACCCCATGGACTGCAGCACAGCAGGCCTCCCTGTCCATCACTAACTCCCGAAGTTTATTCAAACTCATGTCTGTTGAGTTGAGTAATGGTGATGCCATCCAACCATCTCATCCTCTGTTGTCCCCTTCTCCTCCTGCTCTCAATCTTTCCCAGCATCAGGGTCTTTTCCAAGGAGTCAGTTCTTCGCATCAGGTAGCCAAAGTATTGGAGCTTCAGCTTCAGCATCAGTCCTTCCAATGAATATTCAGGACTGATTTCCTTTAGGATGGACTGGTTGGATCTCCTTGCAGTCCAAGGGACTCTCAAGAGTCTTCTTCAACACCACGGTTCAAAAGCATCAGCTCTTCGGCATTCAGCTTTTCTTTTTAGTCCAACTCTCACATCCATCCATGGCTACTGGAAAAACCATAACTTTGACTAGATGGACCTTTGTTGCCAAAGTAATGCCTCTGCTTTTTAATATGCTGTCTAGGTTGGTCATAACCAAAGTTACCCCTATAAAAAAAAATTTAAAAATAGATGATGGTTCCCTATTAGCCTGAGTTCCTCAGTGACTACACAAAAAGATAGAGGATCTTCCCTCCCTTGCCCTGGGAGGTGAGAACCATGGATTTTCATCTGGGGCTTGAGAGTGACAGATTCTCCTCTCCCAGCAGCAGAAAGCTATTGCTTTGAAGGATTTTGCTACTTCTGAGGAAGTAGATGAGACCTTATACTCATCTCCTGGCAGCCACCAACCTCCTCCCTTACTCCTGCCTCAGCAAGAATCGGAACTCTCCAGTCTGCTGCCCTGCCCCCAATTCTTCTCACAAGCACCCATTGGAGACACATGGGAAGGAGTTTGCCAATGCATGTGATTGTGCCTTGTATCTAGGAACTCCAGCGAACCCACACTGACACAGTAGCCCACACTTTGCCTCTAATGATTTGCTCGAGCTTTAGTTACTTTCTTCTCTACCACTTGTGTGGCCACTGCCGTCTTCAGTCGTGTTCTGCCAAAGGTTCCATAGTGGGGTGCCCTCTCTCCTCGCTTGTTCTTTTTGGCTTTCAGTTTCCTTGGTTGCCTCGTGACCTCAGTCCTCTGATATTCTCAAGAAAAGTTTTGTAGAGCATCCATCTTTTTTTCTCACGAGGATAGATGCGACATTCTTTGTAGCTTTCTGTACAGTCAGTAAGAAATCCATCCGAATTGTGTGAAGGCTTTACTGCGGCATAACTTAGCCTACTCAAATGGATAGGCTGGTTTTTATCTGCATTTCCCTGATGACTAATGATGTGAAGCACATTTACACGTGTATATTTGCCGTCTGTACTTTCTTTTTCAAGACAGAGCACAGATACTGATGTAAGGATAGACATTTCCTGTCTTAGATCTAGAAAGCACTTCTCCAAAGAGCCATAGTACCATTTTATGGAAAAATTTATTTGGAGACCACAAGGCTGTCCTTAGCCTTTTAGTTTATGAGCCTATTGGCTTTCTGTTTGGTTTCATGGCCTCTTTCCCATGTACTTTAGGATTTTGCAAACGTCTTGAGGGCAAAACCTTAGAGTAAGGTACCATTACATATTCACTGGAATGGCTAGAGTTTTAAGAACTGATGATATCAATATGATTGGAGCAGTATCATTTGTGGGAACGTACTTGATGAAAGTGAAACAGGAGAGTGAAAAAGTTGGCTTAAAGCTCAACATTCAGAAAACTAAGATCATCTAGTCCCATCACTTCATGGGAAATAGATGGGGAAACAGTGGAAACAGTGGCAGACTTATATTTTGGGCTCCAAAATCACTGTAGATGGTGATTGCAGCCATGAAATTAAAAGACACTTACTCCTTGGAAGGAAAGTTATGATCAACCTAGATAGCATATTTAAAAGCAGAGACATTACTTTGCCAACAAAGGTCCGTCTAGTCAAGGCTATGGTTTTTTCAGTGGTCATGTATGGATGTGAGAGTTGGACCGTGAAGAAAGCTGAGCACTGAAGAACTGATGCTTTTGAACTGTGATGTTGGAGAAGACTCTTGAGAGTCCCTTGGACTGCAAGAAGATCCAACCAGCCCATTCTGAAGGAGATTGGTCCTGGGTGTTCTTTGGAAGGAATGAGGCTAAAGCTGAAACTCCAGTACTTTGGCCACTTCATGCGAAGAGTTGACTCATTGGAAAAGACTCTGATGCTGGGAGGGATTGGGGGCAGGAGGAGAAGGGGATGACAGAGGATGAGATGGCTGGATGGCATCACCGACTCGATGGATGTGAGTTTGAGTAAACTTTGGGAGTTGGTGATGGACAGGGAGGCCTGGCGTGCTGTGATTCATGGGGTCGCAAAGAGTCGGACACGACTGAGCGACTGAACTGAACTGAACTAAACTGAAAGTGATACAATCCTTTGTAAAATACTTGAATACTCTCTTATGAAGTTAACCATATACTTAGGGTATGATCCAGCAATTGCACTCCTAAGCGCGTCTAGGAAAATGAAAATACATATCCATGCAAAACCTCATAAGCATTTGTAGCATCTTTATTCATGATAACATAAGACTGCAAATGTCCATCAACAGCTGAATGGATAAACAAATTGTGGTATATCCATACACTGGAATACTACTCAACATTTAGGAAGAATGAACCACAAATACATATAACAACATGATGAATTTCAAAATATTATGCTGAGTGAAAAGAAACCAAACTTAAAAGAGCACTACCATATGGTTCCATTCATCTGATGAACTAGGAAAGACATTTCCAGTATATGGTGACAGAAAACAGATTAGTGGTTGCCTGGGGAGAGGATGGTGAGTGGGGATTAATTTATGATCAAGGAAAAGAATTTCCTGAGACGAGGGGAAAGTTCTGTACCTTGACTCTGGTGATGGTTGCATGCTAAGTCGCTTCAGTTACGTCCGACTGTTTGTGACACTATGGACTGTAGCCAGGCTCCTCTGTCCATGGGATTCCCCGGGCAAGAATACTGGAGTGGGCTGCCACGCCCTCCTCCAGGGAAGTCTTCCCGGTCCAGGGATTGAACCCGAGTCTCATATCTTCTGCACTGGCAGTGGGTTCTTTACCACCAGCACCACCTGGGGAGCCCATGGTGATGGTTACATGGGCGTATATATTTGTCAAAACTTTGAACTCGTTTTATTAAATATAAAAACCTCAATGAAGTTGACTTAAAAATTTTTTTAAGACAAAAAAATTCAATGACATCAGTATTAAGCATTCTTGCTCAACAAAAGTCACTGGAAAGTTAACAGATATATGATACATTGGAAAGACATCTGTACTCAGTAAGAAACTATTTTTTTAAAATCTTACAGTCAAAAAGTGAGAAAGGAAATCTAATAGGAAAATGGGCAAAGAATATGAACCAGCAATATGAACCAGCAAAGAACCTGAAATGCAAACATCTAACAAACTTATGAAGACATGCTCCAACTCTAATTAAAAATTAGAGATTTGCAAATTTAAAACCAGGTTTTGTATCAAACTTACAATGAACAGATAATTCCTATCTTAAATTGTTACATAAAATTAAAAAAAAATAATAAATGTTCTCATTTTGAAACCAGATAGAGACAGCACAAGAAGAGTATGGGTGCTTTGGTTTGTGCACATAGACATAAAAATCTATGTAAAGTGTGAAGTTTGCCGTCAAAGTCAATGGTATGTGTATAAATATACATTATGACCAAGAGGCAACTGGACACAGTAGTTACACAAACAGATGCAGAGACTTTGGCATCAGACTGCTGCTGCTGCTGCTGCTAAGTCACTTCAGTCGTGTCCGACTCTGTGTGACCCCATAGACGGCAGCCCACCAGGCTCCCCCATCCCTGGGATTCTCCAGGCAAGAACACTGGAGTGGGTTGCCATTTCCTTCTCCAATGCATGAAAGTGAAAAGTGAAAGTGAAGTCGCTCAGTCGTGTCCGACTCTTAGCGACCCCATGGACTGCAGCCCACCAGGCTCCACCATCCATGGGATTTTCCAGGCAAAAGTACTGGAGTGGGGTGCCATTGCCTTCTCCGTGGCATCAGACTACTTAGGTTCAAATCCAAACTCTGCCGCTGATAAGCTGTGTGACCTTGGGCTTGTGTTACTTAGCCTTTCTAGAGGAAGATAAAATATTCTCTAAGAATGCAAGAGTATTTAGTCAATGAAATCTACCATGACTATAGGCTGGGTGAGAAAACTCATGTAATTAATCATAAGATTAACGTATATGGTAAATGCAGAAACAATATTTGATAAAGTTCTACAGCTATGAGAAAAAGTTATTAGCAAATTAGAAATAGCAGGAAAGTGTCTCAGTGGGTAAAGAGACTGCCTACAATGCAGGAGACGCGGGTTCACTCCCTGAGTCAGGAAGATCCCTTGGAGGAGGCATGGCAACCCACTCCAGTATTGTCTGGAGAATCCTACGGACAGAGAAGCCTGGTGGGCTACAGTCCATGGGGTCTCAAAGAATCAGACAGAACTGAAGTGACTGAGCACACATGTGTGAGGATCTTTTGCCACAGTCTTTCATAAATATCATACTTAAAGGAGAAACTTTAAACCCTTTTCCATTAAATACTGGACCAAGACAAGGATTCCTACTTTCACTGTTACTGTTTAACATACAGTAAAATCATTTGCTAAAGATTCTAGCAAACGCCATAGGAAAAAGGAGAAGAAATAAGAAATGTGAGGATTTTATAGCAGAAGCTGTACAAAGTGCCATGACATCTCTCAACTTAAGAGATGCTCTCTGGGCTTTCAAGCACGGCAGGCTAGCAGCGCTGCCCTAGGGAGCAGCCCTTGGTCAAGGACAGATGAGGCTTAGAGAAAAATTCCCCAGTTTCCTTGACTCTTCGGCTGAGTCTGCAGCATGCTGTATCCTGATCCCCAGAACACCCAAGTGGGTTAAGCCCCGTTAGCCATAGCAGTATTCAGCTCCCTTTACGGGCTTCAACATCACCTCCCAAATAAACTATTTGTATTCAGATCCTTGTCTCTGGGAAAATCCAACCTAAGAAAACAGTCAAATGCTTTTTCTGTGACTACTGAGACTATGTGATTTTCTTTGTCAATGCAGTGTCTTACTTTAATTGCTTTTGTTTCTGCATAGAACCATTCTTTTATTCCTGGATAAGACTTTCTTGGTAATAGTGTTTTTATTCCCCTTGGGTTTCATCTTGCGAGTATTTTGTTATTTTTTTTAAAATTTATTTATTTTAATTGGAGGATAATTACTTTACAATATTGTGATGGGTTTTGCCATACATCAACATGAATCAGCCATAGGCATTTATGTGTCTCCTCCTGCTAGTATCTTTTTTAATCCATCTATTACCTAAGGGAAAGTAGTCTACAAGTTTCTTTTACTATCTCTACTTAGTTGTAGTAAAACTCATCTTAGAAAAGTGAAATATTTCCTTTATCTTCCTAAAGTATTTATATAAAGGGAGAAATTATTTGTAAAGCCACATAACATGATGTCTTTCAGTGGGGGCAGAGTTTAGATTTTTGATTCTTTATTCATTATTAGCTTATTTAGGCTTTTATTTCTTATTGAAATTATGTATCTTTTATATATCACTTATAATCTTGTATATCATTTGTATTTTCTTCTACATGATTACCTATTTCATATTACCCATTTCATACAAATTATATTCACATAAAATTGTTTAAAATGTCATTTTGTGATTTCAAAATCTCTATGGTACCTAATACTATGTCCCTGTTCATTTTCATTGTCTTGGGGACTATTTTTCTTTCTGTAACTCATTTTGTGTCTTTGACCAGTCTTGTCTATTCGCTATTTCAGAGATATAGCTTGGTTTTGTTAAACCTCTCTGATTTCTCACAACTTTACTTAAATATCATTTACATATCATAAAGTACACCCATTTCAAGTATACAATTCAGTGATTTTTACTAAATCTGCCAAGTTATTACATCATCACCATAATCCAGTTTTAGAATATTTTCATCACTCCAAAAAGACCCCTCAGGTCCATTTCAGTTCAGTCCGTTAACCTGCTTTCTGTCCCCATGGATTTGCCTTTTCTAGACATTTCTTATAAATGGAATCATGTAACATGTGGTCTTTTGTGTCTGGTTTCTTTCACTTATAACATTTTTGAGTGAAGCTCTCCATTTTTGTTTCTTACTTCATTTTTTTCTGGAGCTTTCACACAGTCCTTGTGGTTTGGCTAGACCTGGGGATAACCTGGGCCTCCAACTCCCAGACCCCTAGACTGGCCTAAGTCAGAGCCCCTTCCTCCCAATGGGAGAGCCTCCCCACTGTCCTCCCATCCGCTTCACAGAGTTGGTCAGGTGGACTGAAACAGAGAAAGACCTGCCTTCCGGCTTGTTCTGGGAGGTTTATTTGTGGGTGAGCGCCCAGTCTTGTGCTGTGTCTGCTTCTTCTGGTGATTAAGACTTTCTACAGTTGCAACCACTCACTAAGTAGTGGAGACATTTCAATCTTTACTCAGGGTACCCTTTATGGAGACCACTACCAGCACCCCAGGCTTCTGCAGCTGTCTTTCCAAATTGGTGTTTGCCTGCTGCTCCGGAGTGGTAAAAACACCTCAACAGGAATTTTCTCCGTAGGGACGGGAACTATTGGAGTGTGACATTCGCTGAGGCTCTATTTATGAGGGAGAGTTACCATAATAAGCTTTACATGCTGCCCACCGTTTGGAACCCACTTAGATTTAGATGTAAGTGTAACTGCCCTAGAGACAGTTAACAGCGGCAAGTAAAAAATGGCCAGGTTCGAGAATGATGGTCTTAAGTCAAAGAAGACTTAATTCTATGTATGTTCGCCCGGTCGTGTCCAACTCTGCAGTCCCAAGGACAGCAGCACGCCAGGCCTCCCTGTGTAATGAGCTTTTTTTTTTTTTTTTAATTGGGAATTTAAGAATAAGAAAGTTTTTACTTAATATGCAAATATATTTGAAGACCCATCCTGATGCATGGGATACGTAGGTCGGCAAGGAGCTCTTTCTCCTAGCCCTGTAATCCTGGCCGGTTGGTGGATCTCGGTGGGCAGAGCCCCTGGGAGGTGGGAAGCGAGCCGGGGAGCCTGGGTCTCCAGGGCTGACCACTGCCGCAAGGACCGGGCATCTCCCGCGCTAGGAGGCAGCACCGCGCCGAGGAAACCGCACTGGCTCAGCCAACATGATGTGTAGCGGGGGGCTGGTGCCTAGCCCGCCCGGCGCCCCCACCTGAAAAGTGGGCGGGGGCAGAGCCCCTTTGCCGGGAAGTTCCAGGGCGGATTCAGTGATTAATGTCGGTTCGCCCTCTTGGTCTTTGGACAACAGTCAGTGGGCGCTCGCGAATAGCCAGTTTGGTTCCCCTTTCGCTCCGGCAGAAATATTGGGAGCCACGTGACTCTGGGGGTCTCCCAGCTCCGGGACGCTCTCGCCGAAGGGTCCCCTAAACTCTCCAAAGCCTAGTCTGTTGCTTGCGGGCGTGCGGCGCGCAGGGGACTACAGTTTCCAGAGTGCCCTGCGGCGACGGGCGGAGCCGGGGAGCGCCCGTAGCCAATTAGGGGGTCTCCGGGTGTTGCCGGGGAGCGGCAGGTGGAGCCGGGTCCCCGGAACGCCTCCCGAGGCTGGCTGGCTGGGCGGGGGGCGCGGCGCGAGCGGGGCCGGCACCGGGAGGCGGCCCCGGGAAGGGACCGAGCGGGGGCGGAGACCGCGGCTGCCTGCGCGGTTCCGGGTGCTCCAGCCGCGAGCTGCCCGGGGCGCACTTGACCCGTGTCGGGCTGCGGGGAAGGGCGGGTCTGCGGAGAGCCCCCGAGCGCCGCGGCGCCCTCCAGCCCCTCCGCCTCGCGGCCGCGGGAGCCGCGCCACCTCGCCCCCCGGCTCGCGTGCCCCCAGCCATGGCTTTCGCCAATTTCCGCCGCATCCTGCGCCTGTCTACCTTCGAGAAGAGAAAGTCCCGCGAATATGAGCATGTCCGCCGGGACCTGGATCCCAACGAGGTGTGGGAGATCGTGGGCGAGCTGGGCGACGGTGCCTTCGGCAAGGTTTACAAGGTGAGGGCGCTGAGAGGGACTCGGGGCGCGTGGAGCCGCTCCGGAAGGGAGGGGCACTGGCCCTGGTCAGTCTCGGCCGCGGCTCGGGAGAACGCGGAGGGGCTGCCCCGTCCTGAACTCGGAGTCCCGGGCTCCCGTCCCGCTGACCCTTCTTCTTTGCCGGGGGTGGGGGGTACCCTCACTCAGCCTGGCTCAGTCCTTGCGCCCCTGACGGCGCGGCGGCTGCCCCCAAGCTTTTTCCGAGCACTTCCTGTGCGCCCCGCACGGCTCTCGGCGCCGCAGGGGGAGACAAAGGGGCGCTTATAGAACTTTTGCGTCCGAGACTAGGCGTACTTTTTAGGGGAGTCCACCCAGATGCTGTTAGGGTGCCGAGGCGATGGGCACAGAGCAACTGGGCTGCGTCTGGAAGGGTTGGGTCCGATGATACTAGGGACACACCTGAAGATGAGCCAGAGACAGAGAGACCGGGGGTGGGGGTAGGGGGTTTCGGAGTGAGAGGTTAGGCTTGGAGATGGAGGCTGGGGCCGGCAGAGCGGGAGGTTAAGGCCTCTGGAATCCTGCGCTTCGGGGGTCAGATTTGAGCATGTGGATGAGTCACTGCTGGGGAGTCTCCCAGTCTGTAGTTACCTTTCCCCTAGAGGAATAGGAGGCCAGAGAGCTTTTGTGGAGGGGTGGGTGGGGCAGAGCTGATTAATTCTAGACACGTTTGCTGTAGGCATTGTCTGGTTCTTAGTCCTGAGAAGAAATTCTGTGTTGCTGGGGACCCAAAAAACACTTAGGGCTTGACGCCACCCTTCCCCTATCTCCTAGAGAAACCCACATGTTCTCGAGGAGGACTCCCCCTTCATGAGCCACCGTCACCTTCATGGGATTCCTTTAGCTTGTGGACCACTCTGATCCCAGGACTTCCCTTTTAGGAGCTTGGACCACAGATAGGGCTTCTCTCAGTCCTCCTGGTCAAGACTTGCTCTTTTTGACCTGAAAGTGGTGGTGAGCTGAATTACCAAATTGTGGTCCCTGAAGGAGTGGCATTAGTATCACCTGGGAGCTTATTAGAAATGCAGGGTCTGAGGCCCCACTCTAGACCTGATCAAGTACGGTCTACGTTGTAAGAAATCCCCAGGTGATCGCTAAGCACTTTAAGTTTTGAGAAACCCGGCTGGAGGCAATTTTGAGGCCACCCAGGCCCATCCCCGTGTCTATTTTGTTACCACCTCCCTTCTAAGCAGGCACTTCCTGTTACAGGGTGGAACCCCCACTGGAGCAAAGGTTCTGTGGTTGGAGAGGCTGTGACACTCACACCCGTGGCTCTCAGCTGTTTGACTTGCTGCGCTTCTCTGCCTGTGGGCTCTGCGTGTAGGCAAGGGCAGCCAGCACATTCTACACTGGCACATCTTTTGTTTACCCTTCTCAAAGCTCCCTATTCCCTCTGCTGCTGCTAAGTCGCTTCAGTTGTGTCCGACTCTGTGCGACCCCATAGACGGAAGCCCACCAGGCTCCCCTGTCCCTGGGATTCTCCAGGCAAGAACACTGGAGTGGGGTGCCATTTCCTTCTAGGGCACCAGGAAACTGTCCTCAGTCTTGGCGCCCCCCACCTCCCCAGCCCTCCCCTGGACACCCCACCCCCGGACACCCCACCCCCGGACACCCCATCCCTGGACAGGCCACCAAAGCTCTGGCCTCCCCCAGACACAGCCTGCTCTCCAGGTGTGCTCTGACCCCTGCAAGGGCAGCTGTACCCTTGGGCAGCTCACCATGTCCCTCACTTTCTCCAAAAGGTTCAGCTGGTGTTTCCAACGCTTGCTGTTGGCTCTCGAAGATGTTTGTTCTGTTTGGGGTTGGCTTTCAATTAGTCTTTTCCCTGTCCCCTAATGGATCCTGGCTTCATATGGTTCATTTTCTTTCAAATCTAAATGTAGAACTTTGCTTTTAGGCTGGTAAGATTTCCCCTTGTCAGTTTCGATTGTCATTTCCTCCTGCTTTAGCTGGGTAAAACTCCCCTACTGCTCTGAAAGTTCCAAACAGAGGAGCCCATCTGATTCACAAGTTACTTTGTCTGCTGGTTCTCCAGAACACATGGACCCTTTTAAAAGCAAGTGTAGTGCTCAAAGCTGTGAGCTGACCGTACCCCAGCTCCCTCCCCACCACCTCTGAACCCTTGGTTTTCTCCTCATTAAGAGAACGCAAAGCTAGACCAGGAGAGCTGTGTGATGGCTGATACACCTGGACAATTTGTTAGATTCCACGCCTGGCCTTAGTGTGTGACTGTTCAGTCCAACCCATCCCCATGTTATGTACAGGAACGCTGGGTCCCAGGGAAAGGAATGGACTAGAACCAAGGCTCTGGGCTTAGTTAACAGCTTCGGAAGATCTGTCTTAGATCAGAGATCTCTGTGACCCCTATCTCCTTCACTGGAGAAGTGCTGTTTACTCAGCCCTTTAGATATGAAGTTGAAGCAGTTATTGCTTTAATAAAGATTCTATTCAGGGACCGTAACTCTTCCCTACTTCATTGTCCCCTGGCATGGCCATCTCAGCAGCACAGGACAGAGGTTCCATCTAGGTTTTTTATCTCGGAGCAGAACTTCTACTTTGACACGGTGCCTTGGTAACCAGCTGGCTGTGAGCTGGGCAAGTGACAGCCAGCTAGCAGCATCTCCTCTTCCTGTCCTAGAACTAGCAGATTTTTCTTCTGGCAGCCTAGGTGATGATGGCCTTCCTGAGGATTTCTCTGGTGTGAGAAGTCACGAGAGGGACTTTTCTGGTGGTCCAGTGGCTAGGACTCCACGCTCCCAATGCAGGGGGTCCAGGTTCATGCCCTGGTCAGGGAACAGATTTCACGTGCCACAACTAAGATCTAAGGTCCTGTGTGCTGCAACTAAGACCGGATACAGTCAAATAAATAAAATAAATATTAAAAAAAAAAAGAAGTCATGAGAATCCCAATTTGTCAAAGACTTGTCAGAAGAGGATGCCAATTATAGATTTCCTGTTGAGTGTCTTGTTGAGGCTCAAAGCCTAAGCATTAGCAGTCAAGATGTGTGCGTGCATGCGTGCTAAGTTGCTCAGCTGTGTCCGACTCTTTGTGATCTCATAGGTGGTAGCCCTCTCGGCGCCTCTGTCCATGGGATTCTCCAGGCAAGAAAGCTGGAGTGGGTTGTCGATGCCCTCCTCCAGGGGATGTTCCCAACCCAGGGATTGAACCCACAGCTCTTATTTCTCCTGCATAAGCAGGTGGGTTCTTTACCACTAGTGCTACTATGGAGCCTCTTTTTCCCTTTTCTCCCTGGTAAGCCACCAACCAGTTTATCTCTGGTGAAAAAGAGGTAGGTAAGATTGATTTTGTGCAAAGTCAAGTTCACTCTCACCTACTCCTTAAGCGATTTCAGATGGATTTCAGAGGGAAACAGTTTTTAGTTTATTACTAGATACAAAGTTAAAGTCATAGGCTATATAGTTTAAAAGTTCTTGCCCTTGGAAATAATCTTTGAAGACAGGATGGAAAGGGAAGCATTTGGTGTGATGTTGAATGGAACAATCTGCCTTTACTGGGTGTGCCCACTCTCATAGCTGTGGGTGAAGCAGGCCCTCAAATGCTGAACAGAGGCAGGGAGCCCGTGGACCTGATGAGTTGGGTTAACAGGCTGAGATTTTTCTTCTGCTTCCTGAAGATTGCTCTAGTTGTCATCTTACGTTGTCTTTAAGCTTTCAAAAGTTTTATGATTTGTAAAATTAGGAGTACAGTACAAAATTTTTTTAGTTAAAAAGAAAAACATTACCCTAAGTCCCATCAATTGCTGTTAACATTTTGATATATTTCCTTCCAGACTTAATTGATTTTTATGGATAAAAAATATTTGTTTAAATATGGACATACTATTACAGTCCATGTAATTCTCCAGGCCAGAATACTGGTGTGGGCAGCTGTTCCTTTCTTCAGGCGATCTTCCCAACCCAGGGATTGAACCCAGGTCTCCCACATTGCAGGTGGATTCTTTACCAGCTGAGCCACCGGGAAAGCCTAAGAATACTGGAGTGAGTAGCCTATCACTTTTCCAGCGGATCTTCCCGACCCAGGATTCGAACTGGGGTCTCCTTTATTAGCTGAGCTACCAGGGAAGCCCATAATTGATTTTTATGGAGAAAAAAAAATTTTTGGTTAAAATGCAAGGTTGTAATCTACAAAGCTGCGGTGTTTTATGCCATCTTTCATTCCTAAAACCTCTTCATGTGTTATTCTAAATGCTTCATACATACTTTCTGGGATGGTTCGGTGCCCCCATGATCTTAATCTTTTTGGATATTTAAGTAATCCCCTCGTAAATTTTTTTTTTTTTACTGTTAACAAGTTAAATTGATTTAAGTGCTTATCATGTGCCAGGCGCTGTGCTAAACCCTTTACACGATACCGTCAGTTCTGCTATAATGTAAATGCCTTCCTAAAAATCCCTAAACTGTGCAGAATCATGCAGTTAAAATCAGAGGCCTTGTGAGCAAATGGGGATAAGGGTACAACACTCAAAAACTTCACCAACAAATTAGAAGAAATAAAGATTGCCTAAAAAAACAAGTAGCAGAGTTTTATACAAGTTTTGTGGATAAGAAATATAGAATTATGGGGACTTCCATGGTGGTTCAGTGGCCAAGACTCTGCGCTCTGAAGTTAGGTGGCAAATTGGACCCCCGTATGGGACGGACGGGTGTGTCTCAAAGGTTGCTGACAGGCGTCTGAGGGGCCTGTGCCCTCTGTGTGTATTCGTTTGCGTTGGCTCACTTGGGTGAAGTTTTCTGCGTTTACCTCGTGTTTGTGGCAGACAACACATAAGCAGATGTGAATTTAGCATTTTGATAAAATTGTTCCCTGATACATCAGTGGTATTGGAACAAAACTGACATTTTTAACAAGTAAGCATTATAGCAAAACTGACTGTGTATTTTAAATCATCCTTTAGGCTTAACTCCTGGAAGGGAATTATTCCGTGGAAGGAGTGATGCTTCTTTGAGCGTGATTTTTAAAAGAAAATGAGATAAGTTCCTAGCAGCCCCTTTGCCCCCTCGCCCTCACTAAGGGCCATTCCCCCGAGTCCTTTGGGAACCCGGGGCCTTGGCAGCGGCTGCCCTCCGGGTGGGAACCTCAGGTGCCCTCCGCTCAGAGAGCCATTGTTAACCCTGGGGCCACATCCTGCCCCGCCGCCCAGTTCAGACAAAGCTGAGGTTCCCGCCCTCCCCAGCCTGGCAGCTCCTTTCACCTCGACTCTGCCTGAATTTAAAGCCTGGGTTTCCGCTTCCTCCGGGGGCTGCCCAGGTCTCCTCATCCCTGTGCACCTCCCCTTCGCCTCCGGAAAGAGCTCTGCCCCCAGGCTGTAACCTTATTTCCGCTCAGCCTAGTGTTTTTAAACACAAGTCCTTGCTATTGTGAGTGGGTTCCTGGCTGGGTCCGAAAACCAAGGTTACCCGAGCTTCCTGGGGATGTCGCCTGCCCACGGGGTCTAAAGTGGCAGATTTTGCATTGACCTCGCACTGTCTGGGTCTAGAGCAGCTAAGCAATTGCTCAGCCAGCCCTCACCTCCACCCAGTGTCCCCTGGCTTCCTGAAGTTACTCGGACTAGGGGAATATCTCTGTTGTTGGGTCTGAAATAATTTGTGTAAACCACTTAGTCCAGGATGCTGGAAAAGCTTGCATGGGTGTCATCCATTAGCATGTAAATAAGATAAATGAGTGGAGAGTTGACTGCCCCCCCCCACCCGCCCCGTTTTTTTTTTGAGCCTGGTGCACGGCATGAGGGATTCTAGTTCCCTGACCAGGGATTGAACCTGTGTTCCCTGCAGGGGCTGCCGCCAGAAAAGAGCCTGGGATGGGTCACTCCCAGGCCCAGCTGCTGCCAAGGGCGTGGAGCAGGAAGGTTAAAGGACACAGTTGGGGCTCAGGAGGATCAGGATTGCACCTCCAAACAAGTGACTCCCCCTTCTGAGCCTCCAGACTCTTATCTATAAAACAAAGGCGATGATTTGAAAGATAAGATACTTAGAAAGGTGTAATACATTCAGCACCTGATCCCCACCCAGGAAGTGGGCAGGAAAGGAAGATGGTTCATTATTGCTGATGCTCTTGCTATGAAACAAAGAAGGTCCCGACCAATTACTGCAGCTAAGCTGGGGGCAAACAGAAGGACTTCAGTGTTAAGAGCTTGTTTGTTATGCCAGGCTCCCCACCTTGGCACTACTGACATTTGGGGCAGCTCCTTCTTTGTCATGGGGGCTGCCTGTGTGTTATAGGATGTAACAGTATCTCTGGTTTCTACCTACAAAATGACACCACTGCCAGCACCTCCCTCTCCTGCCCCTAGCTAAGACAGCCAAAAATGTCTCTGGACAAGGCCACATGTCCCCTGGGGGGCAAGATCGCTCCTGTGGAGCACTGCTGCCTCCTACAAACAAACGTGCCTGGATTCAGCTCCGCAAACAGCCATGCTCACCTGTGTTTGTCACAGGTGTGTGATACAAGACTTGGGCCTGGCAGCCAGGCAGACCTGACTTTGAATCCTGGCTGCCCTACTTAGCCGCTGTATGAAGTCAGGTGAGTGGCTTGCCTCAGTTTCCCCATGTGTTTGGTGGGGCTGAGACCAACACTCACCCCACTGAGCAGCTGGGAGAATCAGATCAGTAGCTCGTAGGCACACAGGATGAGCCAGCTACCCACCTAACCTGATGCTTTCAAGGCCACACGGGGGAGGAAAGGAAGGTTCTGCCCCGGCAAGAGCACAGGACCACGATGGGACTGGCGGTGAGAGGGGACAGCGTCCACTGGGCAGGGCGGGTGAGATGGGGACAGGACAGACAGATAGAGGGAAGGAAGCCCAGGCCAGGAGAGAGCCAGGCAGTGAGGCCTCAGGTTGTCCCCCGGTAGCCCTTGAGCGTGATAGGGCTTGTGGACTGGTTTGCGTGACTCGCATGGTGGCTGAACCAAATTTGAAGTGATTGCCAGCATTTTGAAATCATGAGCATTCACATAAAAGCCCCGATCAGATATGCTGATATGGCCCGGCATGCACTCATGCGGGGTCATGTCTGCTGGAAGTGAGGAGAATGTCCAAGGGGAATGTAACAGGAGCCACGCACACAACTTAAAGTGTTCTAGTAGACGCACTCCAACAAGGAAAAACACCAGAAGTGAATTTTGATAGTCTATTTTGGTTACCCCAGTATATATCCAAAGTGCTATCATTTCAGCGTGTAATCAACAGAGAAAGAGATATTTAAAGTTCTCATTGCATGCAAAGCCTTTAAAATCTGTGCATTTGGCTTTTACACTGCGTCTTGCTGTGGTCCAGCCGTGGTTCAGATGCTCAGTAGTGGCCTTGGCTCGGTACTGGGCAGCATATATCTGGCTTCTACTGGCTTCTACCACTGTGTGCCCTCCCTGACCCACTGTACGTATTTCATTTGCCTCCTCAAGTCCTGTGTTCAGTGTATTATTTGGGAGCTGGGCTTGGCTTTGGGCAGCTGGCTAGTGCGAGCCGGGTCTAGAGTAGTGCGTGGGAGCCAAGTGAAGAGCGCCTTGGATGGCACGTTCAGGAATGTGGACGTCATGGTTACTGTCCTGCCTGCCCTACCTTGCCAGGGTCTGACCCCGTCCTGAGATCAGCCTCGTGTAGTGTTAGAGGAGAGTGATCTTTGGATAGTTACTGGATAGGGAGTGGTTGGCCCGCACAATTGGGGGATGCCAGATCCAGATGTCCTGGCTGCCCAAGACCAAGGTGACCACTGATGAGTGGCGGCTGGGCCAGAGTGGCCACGGCCTGGTGACTGGAACCAGGGGTAGTAGGTGGACGTGTGGGAGGGAAGGCCAGAGCAGTGGTTGGAGCCCAGGTCAGAGCCCAGGCAGGGAAGTGACTGATGGAAGGTGACCAACCCGAGAAGCAGATGTATGTGGGCATGGAGGGTTCTAGAGAGCTGGGTCAGGAGAGAGCAGAGAGGGTGAGATGGGAAGAGCAGCTCATGTTTGCCAGGGACCAGAGGTGGTCTGGGCACTTGGGTGTGGTCCTGGAGTTGAAGCCCAGCCCTCTCCCTTGCAGGCTGTGTGGTCCTGGAGAAAAGTACTTACCTATGCCGTGGTTTCATTAGCTACACTATAGGGCTTTTTGTCTGAAATAACCCGTGTAAACCACTTAGTCTGGGATGCTGGAAAACCTCATGTGGGTGTTGGCCGTTAGCATGTAAACAAGATAAATGAGTGGGGAGTTGATTTTTTTTTGACCCTGCTACGTGTCATTATAGGATCCTAGTTCCCTGACCAGGGATCAAACGCGTGCCCCCTGTAATGGAAGCAGAATCTTAACCATGGACTGCCAGGGAAGTGCCCCTCCCTTCTTGTCTATCGTTTATTCTACTGGACTCTAGGAGACTATTCTCACAGTCCACTAGACCTGGGAGTAGCCTCACCTGATGAAGCAGAGGCCCAGAGAGGGACAATGACCTGCTCAGCATCACAGAGCTCTTCCATGGCAAAGTTGGGACTTAAACCCAGGTATCTCTGGCCAGAAGCCTGTGCCTTTTCTGCTGTGCAGCTTGGAGGGGGAGACAAGGGGGCTTATCGGGAGGAGAGGGTCCAGGGTGCCTTCACTGTGGTATCTCTGGCAGCGCTGACATTTGTGAGCCCAGGAATGGGCCATTCTTCCGGCCTGCCTCAGCCTCCACTGGATCTGAGCCCCAGGACGGCGGTGGTGGCCTCTCATGCAGAGGAAGTGGTGACAGTCACGGGCAGGGTGAGCAGAGGAAGTGGCAGGGGAAGGGGCTGGCGTGGGGGAAAGCTGGGTGCCCCTGGGGCCCTGGCGGGGGTGGGCTGCTGGTGCCCCAGGATCCGAAAGCGCTGAGCACTCCTGTGGGCGGGCAGGGGGCGTGTCACAGGGCTGCCTCCTCCTGCCCCTCCGCCTCGTGCTCACTCTTCTTTCTCTTCCCCTTTCTTTCTGCTTTCCCCTTTACTACATTTTTTTTCTTCCTTCTCCTATAGGTTTTTTTTTTTTCCTCTTTAATAACAGGCTGTACCAGAACCAGAATCCAGGCTCTAAGGGTGGAGGGCGTGGAGGGACTGAAGACTTAGCATGAGCCAACCTCACCATCTAAGGGAAGATGGGGGCCACTGAGAGGAACTGAAGGAATCTCAGCCTCTCTGCCTCAGGGCCTTTGCACTTGCTGGTTATGCTGCCAGCCACTCTTGTGTGGCTGCACAGCTGGCTCCTTCTTGTCCTGTGGGTCTCCACTCCCCTGTTCCCTCCTGACCAGTGACGGCTCCCTGCTGATTTCCTTCAGAGCCCCTGTCACAAACGGATTCTCTTGTCTGTCACGTTATTTATTTTCTTTCTTCAGAGGATGTAAAGTCCTGGAGAGCAGGGAGTAATCAATCCATCTTTCGTGGATAATAGATACGTGGTAGATACTGAGTTCGGAGAAGGCAGTGGCACTCCACTCCAGTACTCTTGCCTGGCAAATCCCATGGATGGAGGGGCCTGGTAGGCTGCAGCCCATGGGGTTGCTCAGAGTCGGACACGACTGAGCGACTTCACTTTCACTTTTCACTTTCATGCATTGGAGAAGGAAATGGCAACCCACTCCAGAGTTCTTGCCTGGAGAATCCCAGGGATGGGGGAGCCTGGTAGGCTGCCGTCTATGGACACGACTGAAACGACTTAGTAGTAGCAGTAGATACTGAGTTAATAACTGCTGCATAAGTGAATGATGAATAGTGAAGGCCAGTCCTAGCTCCCCGCCCGCCCCAGCCAGCACTTGTGATGGGTGCCGGCCCTGAAATCAGTTCTAGGCTTTCTCCTGGCTTCCCCTGCTGTGTGCTGTATGACCTTGGGAAAGTCACCTCTGCTCTTTGAGTCTCAGTATCTTGAGCTGTAAAACGAGGATCAAAGTAGTGCTTCCCTCAGAGATTGTGAGGATGGAGATGTGTGGCCAGCCCTAACACGGCGCCCAGCGTGGAGGAAGAAGAGGTGGATGGGAATGTCATCACTGTGGTTCTCTGCTGGTTGACCAGTTGCCTGGCCCAGCTCTCTGAGGATTAACAAAGGCAGAGTCCCCTGAGGCCCCTCGTCCAGCTCCGCTTGTCTGTCACGCTGGAGGCTGCTCCTGGGTAGATGCTGGTGTTCAGGTCTTGGGAATCAGCCTAAAATCTACTGCTGGGTTATTATTATTTAAAAACAATTTTATTTATTTATCGTTGGCTGTGTTGGGTCTTTGTTGCTATGTGGGCTTTCCTCTCGTTGCAGAGAGTGGGGGCTGCTCTCCAGCTGCGGTGCTCCGGGTGCTTACTGAGGGGTCTCCTCTTGTGGACCCAGGCTCTAGGGGCTGCGGGCTTCAGGAGCGGTGACGTGTGGGCTCAGTGGTTGCAGCTCATGGGCTCTGGAGCACAGGCTGGGTAGTTGAGGCGCGTGGGCTTGGCTGCTCTGTGGCATGTGGGATCTTCCCGGACCAGGGCCGGAACCCATGTCTCCTGCATTGGCAGGTGAACTCTTTCCCAGTGAGCCCCTGCCGCTGGGCTGTGAGGATGAACGTGATTCAGTAAAGAGGCTCTTTACTGGCCCCCTTGGGGAAGTTTGCTGCCCGGCAAGTTCTGTGCCCGCCCCCCGGCCCGCTGGCCCAGCGCAGGCGAGGCCACCCCGGGTGTCTGGAAGAGCGGCAGTCACGTCCTGGGGAGCAGCCGGCGCCACTGCCTCGCTCCCCTTCGCCCTCCTTCCTGGAAAGCTCTGGCCTGGCGTGTCTGGCGTCCCAGACCCAACTCTTGGCCCTCTGAGGAGGTTCCCACAGAGCTGGCTTTGTCACCCTGAGGAATGGCCCTGACGGAGCTGGCATGCCTCTCTGTTGGGCTTTGAGTTTCCTTCTACCTTCGATTTGCCTCTTGGTCGGCTCTGCTGCCAGACTGGTGAGGCCTAGATCTTTCTCGAGCCTTCTTTTCCCTCGGGTGCCCTTAACATCCCTAGCCCCACTCTGAGGTGACAGCTGGGGCTGAGGAGCAGTGACTGGTGTGCTTCTGTTCATGAAGAATCTGGACCCCAGGTGCCAGTGCCAGCCTCTGTCACTTGTCCTGAGTCTCCAGTCTGTATGCAGGACCAACTCCTGGGGCCAGCAGGGTGTACTTCGGAAGGCCCCGGAACCGCTCCGTACCTCCTGCAAGAGCCTTCCTCAGAGGCTCCGGACTTGGGGATGCTCTTCACCCTGTGAGTCGCAGGAAGGCTGCTGTCTTCACTGTGTGACTTGGGCTAGTGAAGCTATCCCTCTGAGCATCCTAAGCTTCTTTTCCTTCTGGAAAATGGGGAGAATACAGTCCCTCTCACAAGCAGGACCAAAGAGTCTTTGCACCTGTGATCTTATAAGACCAGTTCCCAAGGGCACCCAGCCAGGACTCAGCAGAACTGACCCAGGCGTGGCTTCACATCTCAGACCTATCCAGGGTCCCTGCCTGTGTGACCTGTGAGGGGTGCAGTGGCCCTGCTGTTTGGAGACCTGTCTGGCTGTCTGTAGATCGCGTCTCAGGCTTTTGAACACAGCACATGTGACCAGGATAGACAGTCCAGTGACGGGATTGGTTAGATCTGTGGTGGACCCACCATTCAGTCTGCAGTAGTTGGAGAGGATGCTGTGGAAGAGTGTTTTGTGATCTGAACAGCTGGTCATGGCATATTGCCAAGTAAAAAGGAGAATGCCATATCAGTGTATACAGTTAAATCCCATTTTTGTGAAGTATGCAAAAATACATTAGTGGGGAGGAAAAAAAAAAAAGCATGAGTGAGTTACTGTGGAATGCACACTATGATTGAGTTCTGCTCCTAGCATCTTTGACGCATTAACTCACTGAATGCTCATAGCAGCCCATGAGGCCGGAACTGTTAACATCTTTGTTGTTCTAAGTAGGAAATGAGGGGCAGAGTGGTCACCTAAGTCCCCTGGGACCACACAGCTGGGAAGTGCTGGCGTGGACTTGCCAGACAAGTCTAGGTACATCCATACCGTGGAATCCTGGGAGGAGGTGCTCCAAGATGCTGAAGGCGGTTATCTCTGGGATGATGCCTTGTTTGATTTCCTTCTTGGTACCATTATATTTTGAAGATGTTCTTTAATGAGTACATAATTCTTTTTTTTAAAAATAACAGGTAAGATGTTTTGGCACCATTAAAAGTCTTGATTTTTAAACAGATTCTTGGACTGGCGGGTCATATCCATCAGCCTGTTCAACTTCAACACCTGTTTCATCCCCGGGACATTTTCCAGAACTCTTGCATTCACCGTGGATTCTCCATGAGCTTTCCCAATTCAAACCTGCTGTTCTTCAGCATTTTTACTTTTCTAACAAAGACATCATGGAGTGGATAAAGAGATTTACAGGCCTTTTCTGTGTCTTTTCCAGTGTGTCTGGAATCAGTCTGTTGATGACATCTTTCAAGTTTTGTCTGCACCTCTCGAGTCATGATTTCCATCATCTTATGGACCTGGCAGACCTGCTGGTGCTGGGCATAGGAGATCTTCCAAATCTGATTGTTGCGTCTTTTAGTAAAACCCACACAGGATAGGTGAAGCAGATAACCCTCGGTAGTCTTGACATCACTGTGAACTCCAGTCACGGTCTGCCCTGTTTTGGTCACGGAACACGTTTTGTAGTGGGTAAGATCCATGCCGTGGCTCTTAGGCAGGCAGTTTTTTTGCTCTGAACATCCTCAGTAGGTAGCTTGAATTTTCTAAATGCAGCTTCATGATTCTGCAGATCAGCCAAGCTCACTTCAAAAACACAAGTCTTGGAACTTCTCTGGTGGTTCAGTAGCTAAGACTCCAGGCTCTCAATCCAGGAGTCCTGATCAGGGAACTAGATCCCACACGCTACAACTAAGACCCAGCACAGCCAAATAAATAAAAATCAATGTTAAAAAAAAAAACCCAAAACACAACCCCTGAGGCTGTCAGTGCGATTTTGTCTCCTTGAGTTCTCGTGACTCATGCTCCCCAGCATTTCTTATATTCAGCATTGCTGGTGCTTTCATGTCATAGCAGTCTTTCTTAGCAAACAGGTCAACCACTTTCCTCTTGGCTCCCTTTTTACCTCCTTTCATAAGGCACTTGTTCTTGTTGACCGCCATGGTGCTCAGAGAGCCAAAAGGTACATAATGCTTTTGGAATAATAATAATTAAAAAAACCCAGCACACACAGTATTGTTAATTGAAACCACAGGGCAGCCTCAACTCCTCTGAGATTTGGGACTGACTGGAAAACAGGGTTGATAAGAGTACGTGACTCCCAGGTCGTGTGAAGATTGAGTGAAGTGCCTGGCCTGGTGCAGGGAGCATGTTGTTGCTCAGTCACTAAGTCGTGTCCCGCTCTTTGCGACCCCATGGACTGCAGCCCGCCATACTTCCCGGTCCTTTGCTGTCTGCCAGAGCTTGCTCAAACTCATGTCCATTGAGTCGACGGTGCCATCCAATCGTCTCATCCTCTGTCATCCCCTTCTCCTCCTGCCCTCAGCCTTTCCCAACATGAGGGTCTTTTCCAGTGAGTTGGCTTTTCACATCAGGGCCTGGATAAAGGTGCTTCCTTCCCCTGTGCTCGTGACCCAGGCTGCCCGCCCCCGCCCGTGACTCAGCACTCTGCCCTCTGAGTAGAGGGAGCTTGAGACAGGTGGGAGCAGGAGTCTCAGGAGGCAGAGCCCCTGTCACCTGTCCCACTTCCTCTATCTGGTCCACGGGGTTGGATTCCCTAGCACTTTGGAAGATCTGAGAGCCGAAAGCTCCCACATCCTCAGCCAAGTTGGCCAGGTTGCATGGGTTTTTGGCCAAGGCCTTGGTGTGGTATCTTCAGGGCCAATCCTGTTTGGGTTTTACTGTTTTATTTGCTGGCCCAGAAGGGTTCTGAGGCTTGGCATTTCCCTGCTGTGCCAGCATGGCCTGCCAGGGTTCTCTTCCCCGAGGGAGTGAGAGATTGAATGCCTGTCTTTAAAGCCGTGTCACTCTCTGCTTTTGTGCTTCATGCTCTTGGCCCTCCTTAAGTGTCACTTGTTCTGAAACTCAGCCGTTTCGTTTCTCACTGAACTGAAACTTGGCCTGGCGATTATTGATCAGGAAGTGGTTTCCTGTCATTAATTGTGTATGTCCAGGCCCAGCCAAAGGCTTTGGCTCCCCCAAGGTAAAGAGGGCCTATCTTCCAAAACCAGAGACTAGATTAGATTCAGGAATCTCAGTGTGTTAAGGAGACAGTGGACTTCTTGTCACTTTCCTTTCTTACCTGGAGGGCCTTACTTCTGTCTGTTTACAAGGAGATACACACACCAGTTCATCTACCCATCCATTCATCTACCCATCCATCTGTCTATTATTTTAAAATACATATTGGCCAGACAGAGTAACGTTAATAATATTATTAATAATTAACATTATTAATAATACATTGGTGAACAAGATAAACGTGGTTTTAGGCCTTTAAAAACCAAAAATACACAGTGCTAGGTGAAGGCAGTAACACCCAGCAGGCTGGTGTCCGTAGGAGCCAGCAACAAGGTGGTCTCTGGTGCCTTTGGGAAGAGAGGAAGATCTGATGCCGGTCTACTCCCTAGACACACCTTCACTCCTTTACCCCTCTCTCTCGTACGTCTCTTCTCCCATCCACTGATTTTCCCTCTTACTCAGTGTGTCATTCATCTGTCAGTCTGTCCATCTCTCCGTCAGCCCATTTGCTCATCTTCCTATCCACCTATCCATCCATCCTCCCACACACCCATCCTTTCATACACTCTCCCTCCTACCCATTTTCCCACCCATCCATCCATCCACAGTATAGTATTCTATACATCTATACCTACGCCCCTAACACCCACCCGCTTCCTGTTTGTCCATCCACTTTCCCATCTGCCCAGCCGTTCTCTCATCTGCTCATATACCCACCACCCATGTTCCCATCCACCCACTGGCTGTTCTGGAACAGGTTGTATGGGATAGGACAAGACGAATCAGAGATGGGCTTTAGCTTTGCAGGACTCACAGTCAGGTCAGAGAGAGAATCTGTGAACACAAAGGACTGTGGAGGACTTCCGTGGTGGTATGGTGGTTAAGAATCCACCTGCCAATGCAGGGGACACAAGTTTGATGCCTGGTCCAGGAAGACCCCACAGGCCCCAGAGCAATAAGCCTGTGCACCACGCCTGCTGAGCCCGTGCTCTAGGGCCTGTGCTCTGCAACAAGAGAGGCCACCGCAGTGAGAGGCCCTGCAGCCAGACAGTAGCCCCACTCACCAGGAGTAGAGAAAGCCCATGCACAGCAACAAAGACCCCAGATAAAAGGACTGTGGCTCCAGGTGGACTGTGATGAGAGCCCTAGTAAGGTGAAGAAGTTCTAGCAGGGGATGGGAGCTGGGGTTCTGGGAACATCTCACAGAGCAGGCTGGGGTTGAGTTAGACTTTGTGGAGTGGTTAAACACAGGTATGGCGAAGGCACTCCCCATGGAGGAAGGAGCATCAAGCAAGGCCTGGAAGTAGGGGGCCTCAGGCATTGGCTGTCGCAGGAGGGGATTGCAGGGGAGCAATGGGGTCCTGGAAGAGTGGAAGGGGCAGATCACCAGGGCCAGGGGCACCAAGCCCCGGAATTTGGGCTTTATCACGTCGGCAGAAGGGAGCCATTGAGGGCTCATCCTAAGAGGGTCTCCAGTATAAGGCAGCGAGGGAGACGGGAGAAAGGGACTGGTGTACACAGCCGCTGGGCAGGAGCTCCTGGAGAGTGTCCTCTGGAGGGGAAAGCGCACCAGGCACAGGGTTGGACCTGAGCGGAGTCCTGGCAGCCACTTCCTAGCTGTGTGACCTGGGCCAAGTCACCCTCCCTACCTGGGCCTGTTTCCTATTCAACAGGAAGAGATGGCAGGGCTTTGCATCTCTTGTGGACCCATGCTGGCTAAGGTGGGATACTCCTTATCCTGCCTCAAGAGGCCATAGGAGGCCTTGGCAGGCCCTTTGGCATCTTGGCCCCCAAGGACTCAAGCCTCGGGAAGGCGGGGCTGCGGTGCTGTGGCTCCACTCTGCCCCCCACTCATGCCTGCCAGCCCAGGGCGGTGGCAGCGTCTGAGCCCGAGGCCACGACTGCCACCCATCCTGTCCACGGCCCGTGGACCACCCTGCTCGAGTTGATGTTGAGCCCTTCCCTTACACGTGGCGGGTTTCAATGTGACCCTGGTTTCCTCCAGGGCCCAACTTCCTCCTTCCTTAATTGAGAGTTGAAGGTTTCCCCACGATTGGTGACCGTTGTCACCACGCAAAGATTGACTGTGTGCAGGCAGGGACAGCCCAGCTGGACACTGTGGGGCGCAGACCAGCCCCTCCTTGGCTCCAGTGGCCTCAACCTCTCTGGACACAGGCCTGGCTCGGTGTCCAGAGTCAGTCAGGGGGACGAGGGAAACAGAGACCTTTTGCCTTGACTGTTCCTTTCTTTGGCTCTGACCTGCTGGCCGTGGCTGCTCATCTGACAGGTCAGCTGCGAGCCTTTGCTCACGCCTGCCGCCCAGCCAGGTTGCTAGGCAACCTCACAACTGATCCCCACCCAAGGTTCTTCTTCCCCCTCTCTGCACTCAAGCTTTTTGTTCCTTCCTAGAAAAAGAAATGCGTGTTTTTGAGACTGGAGCTGGTACACTCGAGTGTGGTGGATGCTCCCTCACCTCTGTGAGAATGCCTTTTCTGCCAGGCGCAGCCTCAAGTGCAGACCTGCCCACTTACTGGAACTTTCTGCAGTGATGAGGCTGTTCTGTATCTGCTCTGTTCAGTATGGTAGCTACTGTTCACTGGGGTTAATGTAACCGGGAAACTACATTTTAAGTTTCAGCACCTGAGACTAGTAGCTACCATCCTGATAGTGCAGTTCAGGGGGGTTCCTGAGAGGACAGGTGCTCATCCCTGGAAGCATTTAAAGCAAGTTCTGGATGAAAGGGCCACTTTCTGTGCCTCAACCCCAGTCAGTCCTCACCAAGACCCCTGTGGCTGATTGCTAGATGTCCATTGAGTGAAGATCACCTTTAGAAACCACTTGGATTCCTTAATCTGTGTTTCAGAACCTCCTGGTCCAGAAAGTGAAGTGTGAAAGTGTTAATCGCTCAGTTGTGTCCAACTCTTGGCGACCCCATGGGCTGTAGCCTGCCAGGCTCCTCTGTCTATGGGGTTCTCCAGGCAAGAACACTGGAGTAGATTGCCGTTCCCTTCCTCGGGGAATCGAACCTGGGTCTCCCGCAGTACAGGCAGATTCAGTTATAGCTTAGTTATAATTTTATCATCCAGCTTCATTTACTTATTATTATGGCTTAATTATCTTTTTCTTATTACTGTATTATTTTCCTATTTATCATTTTAAAGGATTGCTTAATATCCCACTAAGTTAATTTAACCATCATCCTTGGGTTGAATATTTAGGTTATTCCCTCTTTGTTTGCGATTATTGTGGGCTAATGTGAATTGGACCCTAGTACACTTATTTTGTTGTCTTTTTCGGAATTATTTCCTGGCCTTACCATCTCAGGAGTGAGTGCTAATCGGCTTAAAAGGTATTTTCTAGGCTCTGAAAATCTGTTGCCAGTTTTGATCTTGATGAGACTGAATCTGTCTATGTTCTCATCAATAATGAATTTCCCTATTTTACCATTTGTTTGCTTACCAGCATTGGAGGTTGTCATTTTTCCTTCTTTGTTAATTTAAAAGTGTAATGTGACTTTCTCTGCTTTTGGGGAGGAAGAGTCTTGTGGCGGAAGAATCTGTTTGCCTGGGGCCTGTGAGCAACTGCATTTCCCATGTGGGTTGCTGATCCCATTTTATCCGTCAGGCCCTCTGAGAAGCCTCAGAACAGGTCACTTTGTAGATGATGGTGCCGTTGGGAGTGAAGGTGGTTCTCATTACACAAGTGTTGCATGGTGAAGTATTTTCATAGGTGTCTACTGTCAGCTGGAACAGCCCCAGAGTTGGGGGCTCATTTCCTTTTTGGTGGCAAAAGACAGTCATCCCAAAGGGAGTCTAAGGCAGGGCCTGCTTCAGGACCGGCTGGCTCCAGGTGTCCCACAGACCCTCAGTGTGTGTCTTCCTCCATTGTGGCCTCCCCGGTCTTGGCCTCATCCTCAGGCAGGCTCTCCAAAGGGGTGGCAAGATGGGCTGCAAGACCCTCTAGCCTTCCCATCTTACAGTTTAGCAACCCAAGAGAAAGAAAAAAAGATGTATAAGGCGATAAGTTTAGCAAAAAATTAAAAAACAAAAAACAAAAGACCACTTGGGTACAACCCTGTTGGCCTGCCACTGGGTGTGACTGAGAGGGGTCAAGACTGAGTGGCTGGGCTGGGCTGTGTGCCAGGACTGGGTGGGCTCAGCCCCTCATGAATCTCTTGCACGAAGAGTGAAAGAGAGGCAGTTCCCAAAAGCAACTGGTGCTGTGAGTCCTCAGAGGAAAACGGATGCAGGCCAGTCCCCCTGCTGCCCCGCTTTAGGATTCATTTCCAGGCAGCTCCATGGGCTCCCAGGCCTGAAGTGAGTGGCGCCCCGGGAACAGGAACCCCCCCACCCCCCTCCAGTCAGGCCCTTCAGCTTTTGTGCTCTCGTTTACTCTGTTTGGTTCTGCAGATAACACAGTCACCGCAGACTGCACTCTGGGCACTGCATAACCTTCACAAACTCAGTTTCCCCAGCTGCAGACTGGGGACTGGGAGCTGGGGTTTGAGAGGGGCGACTGATGTTCTTTCTGGTCGCTGTGTTCTGTGATATCAGTCCTTTCCCCGGAGGAGGGGGAGGGCGGGACACAGCGGTCAGCCTGCAGCCAGGAGGGCAGGGAGGGCCTGGGGGCCGTCCCCAGCTGGCGGCGGCTGTGTGGGTGACTTTCAGGAAGCCCTCAGCCCCTGGCTGGGCCCCTTGGCTTGGGCGGGGCTTCTGCTGGAAGGGTGGTTCCCGCCTCCTTGGGGCCGGGCCCGTGCTGCACAAGGGGGAGGATTGTTCCCAGAGAGGTGCCTGGGCGGGAAACACAAGTGGCCACTGTGTGTCTGCTCTCAGGGTGTGGGGCGAGGCGCTAGTCACCGCTGGCCAGCAGTGCAGGGCTGGGTGGGGGCTCTTGCCGTCCGTCCTTCCCTGGACCCCAGTCTCGCTTCAGTCGGTGGGAGACGGACGTCAGAGGCCACAGATGGCCGTTTGTTCTTTGTATGACTTCTTGTCTGTCAACTCCCACTGTGTCCCATCCACGTGGACAACCTTTAGCTTTCCAGTACCCACCCACTCCCCACGCTGCCCTCACATCAGACTCTGGAGAGAGCTTGGCTATCGTGTCCCCTTTCTCCTACTGCAGAATTTACAGGAACCTCTGGCAAAATGGTCAGGAATATGGATTTTGAAGTCACGTGGGCTTCTATTTAACTTCCAGCCCTGCTCTTTTACCTGCTCTGTGACCTTGAGCAAATGACTTCACCTCTCTGGGCATCAGTTTTCTTGCATATATAAAATGAGGCTCTTATAGATGTATGTATTCTCAAGTTCCAGACCAAGAGAAGCCAAGCTGCTTTCATCTGCTCCATCCTACAACCTCATGTTAGAACTTAAGGGCAGTCACTGTGTCTTCTGCACCGAATAGGAAACCTGAATGTCCATCACTGTGTTCTCTACAAGTTTTGTGAACCTGAACAGACTTAATCACAATGCAATGATAAATAATGGCCCTAATGTCTACCAAAAGGAGACACAAAGTTCAGAAATGCATTTTGAAATGTCAAACAAGGAATAAATCACATTCAGGATCATTTTAATGTTAGGTATTTTATTATATGGATTTATTCTATGTTATGCATTATTTAATATGTACACATTTATGGTATATGTCTACATGTATATACATAGCTAGTATACTAGTATCTCAGCATATTTGAATACTTTAATTCTTTCTAGGTGAAAGAGTTTACAAAATATCTTTTTTCCTACTGCTTGCTTGTTCACCCTATTTGATTAAAAGTAACAATTTTTGCTGAAAGAAAAAAGAGGCTCTTAATAATACAATGCTCTTGTAAAAATTAAATGAGGGGATCTAGCAGTGTCTTCTTGGACCCTCTCTAAGCTCTGCTACTTTGGAGTTAGTTTCGCTTTCAGGCTCCCCTGGGAGCATGATGACCTGGCAGCTTGACTGTGGTAGGCAGTGCCAGAGGCTAGCAGTGAAAGAGAGCTTAGGGCAGTCTTCTGAGATTGCATTTCATTGGCTGACTTGATCACATGTCTGTCCTTGAACCAATCACTGTGGTAAGACGGAATGCAGTGTACTGACTGGACGGCATAAATCATCTACCTGCTTCTAGATATGGTGATGGGATCAGCCCCATTACAGCTTGGGGATGGGGAATGAGAATGGGTTGGCTCCTCTGAAGAAAGATCAGGGGAGGGTGAGTTATGTTATGGGAGGGCAATAATTCCAACCTTTGGGAAGAAATTCTTCAGTGGAAAAGTGCCTCACAAATAATAGGCACTCCGTAAATGATGCTTGAATGAATGAATGGGGAATAAACTGATTCCCACCAGCCTAGTGTAGTAAAGAACACTGAACTGGGAGTAAGACCACTGCGGCTCCCAGTCCTGGGTGGGTCCTGATATCTCTCTGAGCCTCAGTGTGCTCATCTGGGAAATGGGCGTGAAGGCTGATACCTCACTCCTGGGCAGATTAAATCCTGGCTCTCTAGTCCTCTGCAGCTACCAAGCACTCTGACCATGAGTGGTTGCTATTGGCGGTGGTTGTCGCTTATCTTTAGCAAAGGGAGGTGGCACAGGGAACACTGGGCCCTTGCTAGGACGGGCATGCTGAGAAGTGATGTAGAGCTCAAGCTCTCTGAGATAGTCAGGCTGGAATTTGGATTCACCCTTCAACCCCCCATCTGCTGTGTGACCTGAGGCATTTACTGTGACTCTCTGAATCTGTTTCCTCATCTGTACACTGGGAATGCCGGTATTTGTCTCTAAGGGCTGTGTTGA